>NW_028258223.1:125119-430535 GCF_053883595.1 Heterocephalus glaber | reverse complement strand
GTTGGTAACAGACCTCTGGTTGCTGGGGCCACTAGCTGATTTTTCATGTTTTGAAATAGAGCTCTTTTTTTTCTCCTCATTTGCTGTTTGTACACACCCCCTCATTTACCTCAAGACATTCCCCTTTGCTAAGGGCCTCATGGGATATTGCAATTCCATACACACAGGGTCACCTACAGATATTCTCAGCCTTCTCTTATTCTTTTTGGCCTTGTTTTTGGAATTGGGCTCACTGCCACCACCCCCCAAAATTATAAAACTATAAATAAGTGTCTTCTAAATTCAGATCTAATACAAACCCTAAATTCCACTCACAACATCCTTCAGACAGTCAACTCACAACTGAGATGCAATTGTTGGTTTTGTGTGCTGCTTACAAGGTTATATTACAGGGCTCTTGGATTAGTAGTGCTAAATCAACAGTTAAATCAGACTGATTCTCCCAGAAAATTACTACAATCTCAGTCAGTCAAAGTCTGGGGTAATGCCTCATGCCTGAGGGGAACTGGCCACACAGTGGACGTAATTGCTACCTGTGCAGAGATTCAAAATGTCACCAGCAGCTCATTCGTGCCTCCACTGGGAACTTTTATAATATGCCATGATGGAATTTATCTCACATTTACAAAAATATCCATGGGACTATGTGCCATAGCTTTCATAATTCCAGATATTGAAGTATATTCTGGGGAAAAAAGACTGCCCCCTCCTGAGCTCACACAGTGTAAAAGAGATCCCATAATTCTACCCATACTGGCAGGAATAGCCATTGCTGGAAGTGTAGCTGCAAGTCCCACCACACTTGGGTTAGGACAAAAACAATTTATAGATCTGGGATATCAAATCCATTCAGAGCTTGATGTCACACAATAGGCCATCAATACTTCACAACAGATAGACTCCCTGGCAGAAGTGACTCTCTAGAATAGATGGGCCATTGATATTCTCACTGCAGAACAGGGAGGGACCTGTGCCTTCCTGAAGGAAGAATGCTGTTACAATGCTAGCCAATCTGGGGTGGTAAAAGAAATTACATGCCAAATGAGAGAAAGATTAAGGACCTAATGGGCCAAATTTAGTCCCCAAGGGGGCTTGTGGCTTCCCTGGCTATTGCCATTTGCAGGGCCTCTCAGTATTATCTGTTTAATTCTCTGCTTTGGACCATGCCTGGTTTGCTGTTTTCAAAATTTCTTGTAGGAAGGAATGAGGTCATTCACCAACCAGAAAGTCACAGAGCTCATCATGGCAGGGTACCAGCCAGTACGACAAAAGGAAGAGGTCCCCACTTGCCACAGGCCTCATAAGATCCAGGTCTAGCCCCAATCTTTGACCCTTGTCAGCAGGAAGCAGCTCCAGAAAAAGAGACCTTCACCCAACTATCATAAAACAGAAGCCTGGAATGATAGGTCTCCCACCACCTCAGCAGCTATTATGTATAGTAGCTGCCCTCTTCCTATCGTGCCTTGCCCCCTCCCCTGTGTGACGTCACTCCAAGATGGTTGCTCCCACCAAAGAACAAACCCTTCTTCCCAGCATGCCCCTGTTCCCACCTAGAGAGTAACCTAATACTCACTCACCTCCTACCACCTAGTGACATCACCGGCTCCTCCACTCCCTGATCACTACCTCACTCAACCCCACCTCAGCCCCTACAAACCCCACCTCAGTCTCTATAAAAGATATTCCCTGCCCCTGCCATATTGCCTTTGTCTCTCCTTTGTTCAGAGACAGCCCGGCAGATCTATTCCCCTAATAAAGGCTTGTTGTGGCCTGGTCTGGTCTTGGTTTTCGGCCCTTTTACCTGACAATGACTAACAATGTTTCATTTACACCTCCCCACTCCTTTCTCTCCATTAATCACTATATTATGTAGAAATAAATTTCAGGAATCATATAATCATATCAGCAAATACCTTAGTACATTCCTCTTAAAATAAGGAATAAAAAATAATAGGTTGTTGGGAATGTAGCTGAGTGGTAGGGGATTTGCTTATCATGTATGAAGTCCTGGATTTGATCCTTCTCAGCACCACCATTACTAATATATATATATATTTTTCCCAACATAAAAATATTGAGTGTTATAAATATGTATGTCATCATTACTGCTTTTAGTAAAGTGATAAAAATTAGGGAAATTGTTTAAATATCCTTAGCCACTCAAAATACATCTTTAAAAATTAGATTTACACATTATAATAAAAGAGACTATCTCTCTTTATACCGATAGTTATTTTTAATGAAAAGAAAGTATTGGTTCAGCTGTCCTAGTAAATTTTTGAAGAAAAATAGAAATCTCAAACAATATCTTGATAGTCTTTAAAATTTTAAAGGAAAAACAATATAATTGTTACTAACAGACTTTTTTTGCTCCTCATGGTAAGCTTGATTTAGGCTGGTTCAGGGGAGAAACACTGAACTTGGTATGAGATTCAAGTTTTGATTTCCAATAGAACTAGACTTTATAATATATAAATGAGTCTTAGCCTTCCCACTCAAAGTGACTAGAAAATCAAATCTGCATCAAATGTCATGAAAAGATGATGAAGACAGAATTGAAATATGACCTTTAATATCTGTGGCTGTAGAAAAATAAGAATAGACTGGGGTGTGGATGGGTGATGGATAAGTATAGGATGGGGTATGGATGGGTGGCCTAGCATACAAAGCCCAGGGTTGATCCCCAGCACCAAAAATAAACAAACTAAGAAAACAAACAAATAATAAATATTGCAAGAGATAGTGGCACCCACTTGTAATTTCAGCTGCTTGGAGGGGAAGGAAGATTTTAAGTTCAAGGACAGCCTGGGCAACTTAACTAGACCTTGTCTCAAAATTAAACTAATTTAAAATTAATTTTTATTAGTCCATGTTTGTAATACATAATTATTACATTAATCATGGGGAACTGACACATAAATACATTGAATCTTGATTATATTTACTTCCCATTTCTTCTTCTGTTCTGGACACTCCCTTCCCACCCAGATATGCTTCTCATTCCCATAATACTTACCTTCTTATTTCCTATCATCTACCTTTTATTTTGCTCTTTAAATTATTTCTCATATAAAAAATTAAAACTATGTGATATTTAATCTTCAGTGTGTGATTTATTTCACTTAGCATTATGGTCTCAAGGTGCATCTATTTTAGCAGAAATGACTCAAATTTATCCTTCTATATGATTGAGTAGTACTCTATTGCACATGTATACCATATTTTCTTTCTTTCTTTACTCATCTGTTGATGGACACATAGGCCACTTCCAACATTGTGAATTGTGCTGCTACGAATGTGGGTGTGCATGTAGCACTATAATATGATGACTTCAACTGTTTTGGGAAGATACCCAGAAGAGATATAGCTAAGTCAGAGGGAATCTCTATTTTCAATTTTTTGAACAATCTCTATAATGATTTCCAATAGTGGTTGTACTAGTTCACATTCCCATCAACAATATAGAGGAGTTCCTTTTTTTCTCATAACCTCATCAGCATTTTTTAAAAGTTCCTAATGGTAGCCATTCTTTCTGGAATAAGATGGAATCTGTTGCTTTGATTTGCATTTCTGTAATGGCCAAAGATGCTGAAAATATTTTCATGATCCTATTGGCCATTTGTACTTCTTTTGATAAGTGTCTACTTATTTTGATTGTTCATTTTTTATTGGGTCATTTAAAAAAATTTTAAATGTTTTTGGTATCAGAGATTAAACTCAGGATCTTGCACTTATCAGGCAGATGCAGTGTCACTGAGCTAAATCCCCAGCCCTGGGTCTTTTATTTTGAGGGGTATAATTTTTTGAGTTCTTTAATAAATAAATCATTAAAGAAAAGTATTGAGGATGAACCTCAGTGGTAGAGGAGCACTTTCTTAGCATGCAGAAGGTTCTTTTCATTCCTAAGTACACTCACCCTTTACTTTGGGGTAAGTATACACAATCAAGTTCAGCATGTTGGGTATGATGAGTTGGAAGGAGGAACTGTCACAAGACCATACAGTATATACTAACAAGATATAAACAATAAGTGCAATGATTTATGGGAGGCTGATTCTTGAAAGTTTGGAGATGATGGGTTTAAGGTGGATCTTGGAAAATTAGTAAAAAGTTAAGAGGAACAGAAGAAGCAAACAGTAAATTCCAATAAGACAAAGGCATGAAGCAGGCATGGTGGCTCTCACCTGTAATCCCAGCACTTTGGAGGCAGAAGCAGGAGGATTGCCTTGAGTTTGAGGCCAGCCTGAGCGACATAGTGAGTTGAGGGCCAGCCAGCGTGAACTACAAAGTGAGACCTTATCTCAAAAAAAAAAAAAAGACAAAGGCATGAACAAAAGTGTCGTTGTGGGAAACCATCAGGTGCATAAGAAGAAGGCTGAAAGAAGAGTGTCAGATGCTCTAGACTGTGTTCTCTAAAGGTAGGGTGTCCATAGATCATGGTGATGTATACCTGTGAATGGAGCTACTTGGGAGGTTGAGATGGGAGGATTACAAGCTCAAGATTAGCCTGGGTAACTTAGTGAGACACTATTTGAAAATTGAAAATTACAAAAGGCTACAATGTAGTTCAATACTTTTAGGTTTAATTCCCAGTACTGGGGAAAAAAAGCTAGAGTACCCAAAGTCAATTTGCTAAGTGGCCATTCTCTCACTGTTCAGTCTTCCTCTCTGTTCTCTGGTCTTCCTTCTTCTTCTCAGCCTTCCTCCTACATTTACTTCAGCCTCCGACTGCAGAAGCTGGAAGCAGCATTAGAGAAAAGAATGAACACCAAAAAATGCTGTAACTAGGAAACTGAAAGAAGTAAAGATTTAGAAGATGCAAATATATTTGATGACTTGATCATTGGGAACATGAATTACAAGTATCCAGTGAAAAAAATCACTTGCTTCCATAGGACCATGTTTATAAATTTGCAAAATTTTGATTATAAAACTTACTGTGCAGGGCCAGGAATTTAGCTCAGTGGTTCATCTGCCTGCCTCACCAGTGCAAGGTCCCGAGTTTGATCCTCAGTAACAAACAAACAAACAACCCCCCCCCCAAAACCCCTGATTGTCCAACTTGAGATACTCTTGAGAGTGGAAGACAGTGCTACCCATTACTGCAGAAGAATGACAGGCATAATAACTGCAGACCACAAGAATGTCCTCAGTTAATCATGAAGGGCACTGCCCTTGAAGCCAGGTCTGACAGGGCTTGAGATGACCCAATCTCCATGGCACAATTTGACTTTTGTGGACAGAGGTGCTGTTCTTACCCTCCCACTAAATTATAAACTCTTCAGAGCCAAGATTGTGTTCAGTGCCCACCTTTGACTCAAGCACATCACATGTAGTTCTCTGCAAATCACAATCAATGGATGCAGGCTGACTGCATGAGTTTGGGAAAAAGTTGCTGTTTTGTGAATTATGGTATCAGAGAATGCCCAAGGGGGCAGCCACAGTGAAGCCCCTATGCGGACCATGGGGGTCACAGAGAAAGTGATGAAATATGAAGGGAGGGGAGGCAAGGTAGACCCTTTTCAAATTTCTTATTACTGTCTTCTGAATGGCTCTCTGGACCCCCTGACCAGATTTCTTCACTCTGTCCCCACTTGCCCTGCTCCTGTTCCTGTCCCCAAGTTCTCTTTATGGACTTTTTAAAATAGTAAGCTTGAGTGCTCCCGTTGGAGGGCTGGAGTTTGTAGGCTTCCCTGAGAGTTGTTGGCTGCACTTTTCTCCTTTGGGGTCTGTGTTAAGTACCCAGGTAGGCAGTGAGAGAGAGTTTGTACCCCAGGTGAGAGACAGGTAAGTTGTGGACGCTGAGGAGGTAGCAGTAGTTACACAGATGCTGGCTCGGACACTATCTCCTCCCACCCATATTCTCAACTAAGTCTCCTTTCTCCTTCACCACCCTTTTGAAAATTGACATAGATATTTGTGGGATGTAATGTGAGATTTTAATATATGTATATAAATATATAATGATCAATTCAGGGTAATTGGTATTTCCATCACCCCAAACAGTCATGATTTCTTTGACTTCTTCTTTTTTGTGTGTGAGAGGAGCCTGTTATGAGAGAGTTCCCAGGGAAGCCAAGGAGAAATAGAGATCTAAAGCCTGGCTGAGAGGTTGGGGAGAGTGTAGGCTAAAAAAGGAGCCCAGAGCTGTGGGAACCAGTTATTTCCTGTCTCCTCTCACCTAGTTAGTGCAAAAATAGGAAGAGGACAATGAAATTATTTTGATACTAGAAACTCCTCTGCAGGTTATCTCTGCTGAATGTTTTCCTGCAAGGGACTCACCCAAAGGTGAGCATCTATTTCCTGTCACATCCCCTGCATTCTCTTCTCCTTGCAGTTACTATTTCTGGTTGTTGGTTCCCATTTCTATTTATATCAGTATTTCCTCTTCCTTCTATTGTCTGCCTTTATCAGGGGCTGTTGGTTTTTTCCTCTTCTGTTTTGGTTGTTGTTGGAGGTGGGGTTTCTGCCATTCACCTTCTAGTACTGTATCTCTCCACCTTCTTTATTAAATCCCATTTTTTAATAAATTATTTCTCTTTTTCCCCCTTAATGTCTTGTTCTTTTCTTCTTTCCCTGTGTCTGGACTGATCTCAGCTCTGGGTCCAAGGGTTGAAGAATGGCACACAGGAGAAGAGAAATGAAGCTGGGGGAGCATGAAGGAGAGGACTGATTTATGACCTAGAGTTCTCCTGTCTCCAAAGAATACTGTAGAGACAGGAAAGATTCTTTCATGTTGTTTCTAGGAGGAAAAATGAGACCATTAACTAAACATTCAGCAGAAAATCCTGAGGTTAGAGAGCAGGATGAGAGCATGTGAGGTGCTAAAGTAATTACTCAAATTTTTTTTTAACAAAACAGCTATTCCTCATTGAACAAATATTAACTGAGAAAATAATATCTATCAGATCCTGTTCTAGAAGCTTGAGATCCCATCATCAGCACAAGTGGCACCAGAGAACATAAATTCTAGTTGGAAAAGCAGAAAAGAAATAAATCCATATGAATAAAATGGAGCATGCACTAGTTTTTCTGCTATGAGAAACATAGGCAGAGAAGGAATTCAGAGGAAGAGGGACTGTAACTCTAAATAGGGTGTTGAGGAAAGTCCTCACTAAAAAGGTGAGGAGGAGATGATTGAACAGGAATATGTGGGAGGAGCCTGCTGTGAGGAGGTATTGATGAGCATCAAGGCCTTTGGGGTTGACGGAGTGTAGGAAGAACCCTCCTTACGGTAGTCAGTGAGAGATTTGGAAATCTGGGGGGAGCTGAAGGCAAGGAGGTCTGGAGACACCTTCAGATCCATTAGAGGTGAGTTCACTCTAACTCTATTTGTCAATAGGCTTGGGTAGGGGTCGGGACCTGGAGAGTTATCAGGAAGCCATCATCCAGGGAAGCGCTACTGATCATGCTGCCAGGCAGGTACCAGGGCTGAAAAGTGGACAGGAGTGAGTGACTGTGTTTTGATTTTTTATTTATTTATTTATTTTTTTGGTGCTGGGGATTGAACTCAGGTCCTTGCTCTTGCGCAGCAAGTGGCAAAGCCACTGAGCTAAATCCCCAGCCAAGTGACTGTGTTTTGGAGGAACTGCCAGCAAGAGTTTTTGAGAGGAGACAACTTGAGAACAACTCAAGTGTGGTGACCTGGGCAACCAGGCAGACCTTCACGAACTGAGATGGACGGTAATATTCTGTCTTCACATTCGCTCAGTCTGCTGGGAATACTGTCAGTGGAGTTTTTCATCTCCTGGATATCTGTTTGAATCTGTTTCATGGATTCCATGTCTTTCCTATGTTGGCCAATCATGGTTTTCATTTCTTTCCTATGTTGGGGATGCATGGCTTCCATCATGGTTCTGAGCACATCTATTTTTTTATGTGTTTCTGTTCTAGGGTCTCTAATTATGTCTTTCATTCTGTTCACCATCTCTGTAGTTATCTATGAAATTATTTCTGTGTTGAATTTTTCTAGAGCCTCATTCATCTGTTTGTTACTTCTTATGCTACCAGTTCAGGGTGTCCAGGTGGTTGATTTTCAGATTTTTCTACCTTGTTTCCCCCAGAATTTGCCTTTGGTTAGTGGGAAGTCTGGGTTTGTGTCTTGCTTAAGTGTTTTCTCATTTCTAATTTTGTTGTTGGTGTTGTTTTTTGGTTTAATTCCTGGGCTGATAATTCAATATTGCTTATTGTGAGTATCTTTATTACTTGTGTTTAGAGCCCTTATGGAGTGATTGCTTCTCAGAGATATCTTCCAGGTATAGCTGGTATTTTTAGGCCTTAAATCTATAATGAGTCTTAGGCAATCTCATTTTCAGTATACTAGGGAGAACAACTGATTAGATCAATCGTGACACATTAACCCATTTGCTACAGTCAGCATCAACAATAGCATCAAACACAGCTTGGAAAATGACAATTTGTGGTAGCAATTAATCTGTCACTTTTGACAGTGCGAGCTAAATCAAAGTCGAGGACCAGCCCAAAATATGTTTTTAGTAAATAAACCCTTCAATATAGCAAATTTACCCTTCAGGATAAGGATATAGGAGGGGTTGGGGAGGGAGGGATAGAGATAGAAGGAGAGGAAAAGGTTAGAAGTGAGGCTAGAGGAAAAAGGAAGATCACACAAATTTTGGGAGACTGTTGAAGAGAGGAGGAAAACAGAGGGAAGAAATCTAGATAAGAGGAGAACAAACTAACACCCATAGGGAAGCTAGAAACTGTATTCACCTTCCTGTAGGAATAGTGACAGTTGAGAGAAGGGAAGAGAGAGAAAAACAATCCAAAATAGGACAGGAACAGAAACCAAGAGGGAGAGACATGCAGAACAAGAAGGGAGTGAGAGAGAAAAGAAAAGAAAAAAGAAAATCTCTATTAAAAGGGCCTCCCTCAGTGTATGTCACTGTTGTCCTGGTAGACAATGTGGGGAGCAGTGTACAGATCTAAGTTGATTAGTCTCAGTAAGCCAGCTGTAGTTCACAGAGATTCAGGCTGATTTCTGGCTGCAAGGCTGAAGTTGAGATCTCTGACCTCTTGCAGGACTGAACTCTGGAATGTTCTACTGCAGGATCCAGCTGTCCTTCCCCCAAGTGGGCTTGAGTTGCTATGGGAGGTGCTGATCCCACTGACTTACCAACTGTGTTGGTCCAGTGTACCTTTATTGCAGGGATTTTCTTCACTTTCCCAGTAGGCTTCAATTTTCATTGAGTAGCCTCAGAGAGGCCCTCTCTCTGTTGTTCACTTCTGCTCTATTTTCTTGTGCTCATAACCATGGCCTTTATGGCCCCTCAGTGCCTCTGCAGCGTGGAATCAGATACCACAAGGCCTGCATGGTGAGCTCCAGGGGCACAGTATCCATGCGATGGAGGTTCTGGATGGGGGGGGGGCACTGGTGTCGGTGTGACGGAGCTTCCCAGTACTGTACTTCTTAACCTTTACCATTACAGCTTCCAGCCTCAGAAACAGGAGCTGGAGGTTAAGATGATTTGTTAAGCACTTGGTTCTAAATCTTTCACAAAGAGTACCTGTTGACACTTGTCCCAGGGATATAAAGAAATGCAAATGACTCCAACCTTCCTAAATGTTTCAGACTATGAGCAAAAGTATGATGACAGGTGAATTAGAGACCACCAGAACTGCACCTTGGAATGGTTTCTACATGGACTCAGGTGAAGGACAATTGAAATATTTGTTTTTGTTTTTGTTTTGCTACTGGGGATCAAACTTGGGACCTTGTGCTTGTGGGGCAGGCGGTGGAACCACTGAGCTAAATCCCCAGCCCTGAATATTTGTATTAACTATCTTGAAGCTGCTCATCTGTACCTGGAGGAAGTACACCCTCTGGGGGGTGGTTCCGTGTGACTGCTTTCAGATGACCTTGTCATCGGAGCAGCTAAATCCTTGCTGTCTTGGCATCCATGGAAATATTTCTGGTCACTTCTAGGAGCATCCTGTGTATCATATCAAACTTTGATGTGAAACTATTGGGGATCTCAGTAGTGGGGAGCACATGATGGAGATTGTAGACCTCGTGAAAACATGTTTTAAGAAAGATATGTCTTTAACATTTTATGAAGACTTAGCATATTTAATTGGAAATGAGTCATGAAGAAGGCCTCTTCTAGGAAAGATTATTAAAATGACCCTCCTTTCTCAAAAAAATAAAAATAAAAATTAAAATCCTTACAGGAATGCCATGATGGAGGACAGCTGACTATGTACTATCTTCCTTCTATTGAGGATATAGCCATATTTTCAGCATCTCAGCATGCTGGGCAAGGTCTACACGGAGTGGTAATGGAGCCAATTCTTGGATCTAGAGGTCCAGATGACCTTTCTGGTTTTCTATATGTTGTATTTTCTGTCTTTGTGAAGAAAAGCCTTTCTAGGGAGAGCTACTTGATATGTAAGTGTGTAATAAGGGTTCATGATGAATGAAAGCTTTGTGAAATTGTGACCAGAAGAGATACTTTGTCATCCAGGCTGGTTTTGAACTCACTATGTAGCCCAGAATAGCCTCAAACTCCTGGCAATTCTCTTATCTCAGCCTACTAAGTCTTATAATTACAAGTGTGTGCCCCTACACCCAGTCTGAGACTCTTTGTTCAGGAGAACAGCTCATAGGCATTAGATATTATTGATTTAGCTTATGAATTCTGCTATTGATTAAGATTATGAGTCACTCCAAGGCCTAAGTATGAATTGCTAAGTGACCTTTCAGCTGGTGTACAGAGATAGACTTCCCTATGCCAATAGTTACAATTGAGATCTCAATGATCAATGAGGTTGTGAGGGCTCCATAGCAAAGAAACATAGCAGCTGAGGAAATATGCCTCTGCAACCATTCTCTAAGGTTAAATGTTAGCCAAGGTAATACAGGTGGCTTGGTAGCTATGACCTACAAGATAGCACAGGTGTTTTGTTAATTGTGACCTGTCCCTCACAAGTATACATAGTTACTCCCCTTTTACAGATTGGCTCATTAAGTGAATTAGTTCTCCTATTTCTGACATCTATCTTCATACCTCCTTGCTTATGTACAATCATACATACTGACTAATCCTGAGCTCATGGTCTTAGACAGGACAGAGCTAAGATCAGGTGAACTTTAGCCGGAAGAGAGCTAAAGATCAATTCCTGCCCCCCCCCCAGTAATATTCCTTAATCTTTGTAAACTATTCTTTCATCCCCTGCCATATCATGATTAGGCAACTGTGCATTCCCCAGTGACTGGACAGGCTATCAACCTGACAACTGGTTGTGCTATCAACCTGACATCTTTGAAAGTGCATGCAGACAAGAATATCTGTATGTAGGGTTTAGGTCTGGGGGTCCTCAGCAAAGGAAGAAAATGTATTTGTTCTGCTAGTTGAGCCTGGGGTCTTGTAGCCAAGATGTACTTAAAGACTATGGGACCAGTGATTTATTCCTGTAGAAAACTTCCTCAGTATCACACTGTTTTTTTGTTTGTTTGTTTTTTTTTTGAGGCTAGATCTTCCTGTATATTTCAGGCTGGCCTTGAACTTATGTTGCCCAAGCTAGCTTTGAACTCATCACAAATATAAATTCATGGCAGGACAGGAAGGAGGCAGCAAACCTTCCTTTCACCCTTATCCCAAGGCTATGGGAAGGTGCCACCCACTCAGTATGGGCCTTCTCATTATCTATACTCAGAGCTATGCTAAACCAATCAATTAACTGATTTAGTTACCATGCACCCTTAATCCATATTCACACACTCTAGATCCAGAGACCTCTGAAAATCCCCACCTATTAGCCATGAGGCATTGGAGGCCATTTAGATACAAACCACAATAAACTTCCAGCTACCAGAATCATGAATCATAAATATTTTCCTTTTTTTCTAGTACTGTGTATTGAACCCAGGTCTTTCACATTCAGGTACATACCTAGTCTTTTACATTGTTTTTTTTTTTTAGTTTGTGAATCAGTGGCGGTGGTGCACACTTGTAATCTCAGCACTAGGGAGGGTAAGGCAAGAAAATCCCCATGAGTTTGAGGGCAGCCTGGGCTACATAGTAAATTTCAAATCTCCAAGAAACAAACCAAAATAAAATAAATTTTTTAAAAAAAATTTGAGGTAGGATCTTGCTAAGTCACTAAGCTGTCCAGGGTAGGCTTAGATTTTTGATGCTTCTGCCTCAGCCTCCCAGAGTGCTGGGGTTATAAACATGTGCCACCATGCTCTGCCAACATTTTTTGTCATACAGCATCCAGTCTTAGGGTACTGATTAAAACACACTGATAGTGCATTTACACTTACACATGTTGAGTGTGTGTGTGTGTGTGTATAGTACTGGGGATTGAGCTCAGGGCCTTGCTCTACCATTTAGCTACATCCCCAGCCCTTATTATTATTGTTGATGTTGTTGCTGTTAAATTTTAATACTGGTTCTCAGTAAATAGCCCATGCTGACCTCAAACTTGGAATCCTTTGCCTCAGTCTCCTGAGTATCTGGGATTATAGGTGTGGAGCATCACACTCAAACATGGAGTGAATGCTTACGTCTCCTAATTAACATGTTGAAAGTCTACCCCCTTGTATGGTTATATTTGGGGTGGAGAAGTAATTAAGGTTAAATGAGTTCATAAGAGTGAGACTCTGATCTAAAAGGACTAGTCTCTTTTGTAAGTACAGACACTAAAGAACTCACTTTCTTCATGCATACTCAGAAGAAAGATCATCTGCAGGCAAAATGCCACCCTCAAGCCAGGAAGAGACCTTACCAGAAAACCAATATTGCTGGACACTTGATCTTGGATTTTTTTAAAAAATGTTTTTTAGAGACTGAGTTTCACTATGTAGGTCATGCTATCCTTGAATTCACTATGTATCCCAGGCTGGCCCCGAACTTGAGATCCTTTTGCCTCAGCATCCCCAGTGCTGGGATTACAGGCTTGGAAGATCATGCTCAGCTGATGTTTGTTTTGCTGGTTTTCAGAACCATGACAAAATAAATTTTTATTGCTTTAGCTATACAGTCTGTAAGACTTTGTTGTTTCAGCCTAAACAGACTGACTAATGTTCATCAGTCAAAAACTAATACATCTGTTGTGAAAGCAAGTTGGGGTTTGCCTTTCTGATCAAGGATTTGTGTGTTTCGGATGGTGCCTATGCTTGCTCTTGCAGGCAGGATGGGAGCAGGTAGGAAGAGTGGTGGTGAGATCCCCAGGCTC
Organism: Heterocephalus glaber; assembly: GCF_053883595.1. Classification (NCBI taxonomy): domain Eukaryota; kingdom Metazoa; phylum Chordata; class Mammalia; order Rodentia; family Bathyergidae; genus Heterocephalus; species Heterocephalus glaber. Next base: position 417,338 of record NW_028258223.1, on the reverse strand, counting down.
ACCTCAGGTGCTCACCCCCACGTTGGCCCCCAAGGGCCTATAGTTTTTTGTTTGTTTGTTTTGAAAATGTCTGTGAACTGGATTTAATTTTCCATGTAGACAAGGTTCCCCATATTCTTGCAGAAATGGTGATGAGGGGAATAGTGTTGGAGACCAACATGAATGAAATTGTTACACAAATTAAGGCACAAAATAAATGAGAGAAATGTGAGACCAGTTTAGTGGGAGCTCTAGCTGCTACTGTATCTACTACAAAGAATGTGGAAGGGCCGGGGATTTAGCTCAGTGGTTTCACCTCCTGCTGCGTAAGTGCAAGGACATGAGTTCAATTCCTGGTACAAAAAAAAAAAGAATGTGAATATTCTTGACAGCCCAAGAAATATTAACATTGATGACATCAATATAAAAGTGCCAGACCTGCCTTCTTTTAAATATAATATTAAAAAGGCCACTCCCAGGAAAAATCCAAGGAGAAAAGTCATCCAAGTTTACTATTTTTGCTTACTCAAAATAGAAAAGTCTTAACTTTTGCTCTTGGATTTAAGTCAAGGTACTGTGTAGAAGTTGTGCAAAAGCACTATAAAAATTCAGTGTTGCTTTTTTAGCTCAGTAATATTTTTAAAAATCGAGTGTTTTTTCTTTTCTAAACTCATGTTCACTTAAGGCATGCTTCTATGTATTGGCTATTACAATATTTCAAAAAGTGAGATATGTCTCTAATTATGTATAACCCAAAACATTGGTGTTTTGTATGGATCACGAGTTCAACATTCCTTAATTTTTCTGCTATTTGTCGCAATTACTTTAAAAACCAAGTATGTACTTCATGAAAACATTATGACCTTTCTTCTTAATTTAATTAGAATCTAAAGTAACTGAAAAAAACTAAAAATAAAAAACTTTAACAAACAGAACCCCAAATATTAGTATATTCAGTTGGATTAAATTTGCTTCAAACTAACCGAAAAAACCCAATTCAAGTAGATAGACAATAGCTTCAGTAACAATCCTAGGAAAAGCTCCTCCCAATGCCCTTTGTCTGAGACATTGCTTATTTCTCATGCTGCCTGTGGTCCTTACTACAGCAACCATTAATAAACCTATGTTTGACCTCAGTGGCATTTTCCTTTTCTACTCCCTGAATGAGGAGGATTCAAAATTACTGCTTCTAAAGTATGTTCCTAAAAGGGAAATTGGTGGCTCCACTGTCATGAGGAGGAGCCAAGTGAGAGATTTCCATGGTGAGCTGAGCCCTTGTGTGCCAATGAGTTTGTGGACATGGGGAAATGTAGAACTGGTCCTTGGAGGATTCTGAAGTTGAGAGATATTTGGGCAGCTCTCATTGGCCAGGGAAAAATAGTGCAGCAATTTCTAGAATTCAAGATAGCAAGAGTGCATGTTTGTCAAGTAGGTGCCTCTAAGGTCACCAGCTCAAGCTTTCTTGAAAAGCCTGTTTGTGAGAGTGGTCTGTGCGAGGTGCTAAAAGCAAAATTCCAGAGGTATGGAAGAAGTTGGAAAATTCCAGGTTCAGGAAAGAGGTCAGGTGGAGAACACTTATCAATGTCAGAGAACTGTCACTGCAGATTTTTCAGAGGGTGGAGAGGGCATTTCACATGTATCCACATTTATTAACATCAGAGCTATAAATGGATGATATAGATACATACATACATACATACATACATGCTTACATACATACATATCATGCAGGGATTTGGACATTTCAGCACTAAGGACACTGATTGATTGTCTTCACCAGTTTATCCCCCTGTTCCACATGCATGATCCTCCCACCAAACCCTAGAAAAACAAGGAAAGAAGATAGAGAGCCATAAGTATCAGAATGACAGGAGCAAGAGAAAGAGTGAAAGGGCCCTGCCTTTCTTCCTTACAGAAGGTCTGCAATCAGGCCTAGGCTAGTCAAAGGTGATAGATGAGGTTTTTCAATTGTATGGGGTAAATTGTAACTGAGATGAGACTATATCTTCGCATACCTGAAAACCAGCTTTGATTAGCTATGTAGGATTAGACCTATAACTGAAGGTAACTAGACATCTTTGGAGTCAGCCTGATCTGTCATTGAGAAATAATATAGGAGTTTCTAGGTTGTAGCTGGAAGTAAGACTGTTGCCTATTTGCAGGCAAGTTTCAACAGTAAATACGTTGGTTAGATCAATAGCAATATATCAGGGGTCTTTCTGTCTTTGTATTTTCCATGTATGCTGACCAAGTAGTCTGCCACTAAGCTATACCTCCAAGCTGTAATACAATAGATATCACATGACATATCAACATAAGCTGGCAGTTGTACAGATATAGTCTGGAAGGAACTCAAAAGGTTGAAGTAGTTGTGAATTGAGTCTTTGGAAGGTCACAATAGTGAAGGGGAACTTTAGGTGAGTTTTCGTGTGATGAATTGAGTTTGAAGAGGAAAAGACAAACCAGGTGAAATAAATTCCAGTAGGAGAAGACCTTGAACAACAGCATGGAAGTGGGAGGCCCAAAGTGATGGTGCACACCTGCAATGCCAGCACTAGACAGGGGGATCCCAAGTTTGAGCCTATTCTGAGCAACTTGGTGACTTAGTGAGACTGTGTCTCAAAATAAAAAATTTTAAAAGGGGTAGGGATGTATCTCAGTGCAAAAGTCCTGGATTCACCCCACCCCCATACACACAGAGGATGAGAAGGAGGAGGAAGAGGAGGAATAGGAAAGGAGTAGGAAAAGGGGGTAGGAGGGAGAGAGGAAGAAGGAGGAGAAGGGTTAGAGGAAGGTGAAAAATTATAGAACCAGAGTAGATCAGTTGTGTTTGGAGAGGGATTAAAGAGGGAGGGTAGGATGGAAGAGTGTGGGGTGGCTTCAAAGCCCTGTGTGGTGTTCCTGAAAACACTTGAAGAGCAGGGTTGTTTCTGCTGGGTCCCTCTACCTCCACTCCTCTGTCTTCTTTCATGTCTCCTCTCTTCCTTTCTACCCTTTGATCTTATCTCTCTTCTCATGCATCTACTTCTAACTGAAGGTGCCAAGAGATTTGTGTATCCAATGAAACATATTCCATTCTTGTCATGAAACAAAGTCAAATAAAACTCAAAAAGTAAAAAAAAAGTCAAATAAAACTGATACTAAAGAGTTAAAGGAAAATATAAACTCATGTTTCCTGAATTTTCTTCCAATGAATTCATCATTATCAAAAGAGATCTGCTTCCATGGGACATAAAGCTAAAACTACAGTAAGCCTAAAATTTATTTTCCAACCTGAAATACTCTTGACAGTGAAGAAGAAACGTGCCCTTGATTATATCAGGATGACAGGAAAAATAACTATAAATATAGATCTCAATAAGTACAGACTCTACATTCTTTTATGAATTTTCTAGCTGGGCATAGCCTGGGCATGCATGGGGTCACATGCCTGTAATTCCAGCACATGGGAGGCCAAAGCAGGAGGATTACTGTGAAGTCACGGTCAGCCTGGGCTACCTAGCAAGATCCTAACTCAAAAAAGCAAAAACAAAACCAAAAAACTCAACAGATTTCATCATTCTGTCCCTACTGGCCCTGCCTTAGGTCCTGTCCCCAAGCTCCCTCCTGGGCTGTCTTTAATTGTAAACTTGGGGAGCTCCTGTTCAAGGGTGGAGTTTGTACACTCTCCTGAGAGTTGTCAGCCTTGCCTTTCTTCCTCAGAGTCCATTCCTGCATGGGCAGTGAGAGACAGCTCTGCACCCGAAGTGAGAAGCAGATGTGTTGTGGAAGGGGCAGGAAGTAGTGGGTTGATTTAGATGCAAAGATGCTGGCTCTGACCCTATGTGCTCTCCACCACCTCCCGATTACATCTTTCTCTTTTTTCTATTTTGCTGAGATGAGACTGTTGTCTTTCTGAACCCTACTGTTTGGCGGTTCACAGGTCAAGGGTAATGTGGGCATCCATGGCCTATCTGGTGGATCTAGGGGTTGGGGAAGATAAGAGACAGGGCGATAGCTGTTCCTTGTCCCTTCTCAACAATAAGTGCAATAACATAAGATAATAATAATAAGTGCAAACACGAGAGAAGGAAGATGAAGTTATTTTGCTGCTAGAAACTGGTCCAGAGGGTATCTTTGCTGACTTTGCTCTCCTGCAGGGAATTTACCTAAAAGAGAATGTCTTCCTGTCATCTCCTTTATCTCTTCTTACAGTCCATATTGTTTTAGGAAGCATTCCTCTTATGTCTCAATCTTCCCTGTAGTCCTCTTCTTTTCACCTACTTCTGTTTTTAAATCTCTTCTTTTCCTCTTTCTCTGTGCTGGATTGAAGGACTCAGACTCAGGTTGAAGAATGGAAGAGGCAGGATTAGTGAAAAGTGAAGGTGAAGTGCTGATATGGGTCAGGAGAGGGCTGATATGGAGCATAGAGCACTTTCTGTCTCCAAAATAATATTATTGGAAAAAGGTGCTTTCTTTTGTGTTATTTCTAGGAAGAAAATATGCTTACTAGGTAAACACACAGCAGAAATTTCTGAAATTAGAAAATGAGAGAAATACCATGTGGGATGCTAGAACAAATTCCCAAGTTGTTTTACATAATGTGAACATCAGTCAATCAACAAAATTGACTGAGAACATAATATATACCAGGGACTCTTCTGGGTGCCTGGGAGGAAAAGTGGCATTAGAGAATAGAGGTTCTAGTCAGGAAGTGAAGAAACAAACAAATCCATGGAAACACAATGCAGCATGTCTCATGGCTTTGTATGTCTTGAGAAAACTACGGTAGGAAGGATTTAGGAATGTAAGGTGGCATTCAGCTCTATTGGGGGCATCGAGGAAAAGCTTTGCTGAGAATGTATGGGGGAAGTGGGAATAAAGCAAAGCATATCTGGGAAGAGCCTTCTGCAACAGGTAAGAGTCAGTATTAAGGCATCCATGGTCTGCAGTGTGGAAGGAATAGCAGGAAGGTCAATGAGACTGGGGTAGGGAATTATGGGGAGAGCAGAAGGAAAGGAGAGGGGGTGGATATGATCAAGGGCCCATTGATGAAAGCATTACTTTTTTCCTGGAAGGACTATGGCTTTTACTTTTGCACAGATAGGTTCACTCCAGTGTTGTGTGTCAATAGACTGAAGGTTAGGGAGGCAAGTGTGGCATGGGAGGGCAAGCCAGCTAGGCATCATTACCATTAACCAGAGGGGCAATGCTTATGGTGTGGGTAGGTAGGCACTGATGGGAGTGGGAAGTGTTCAGGGCTGGATATGTTTTGGAAGAAGAGCCAGCAGTTCTTTCTGGTGTTAGGATGTGTGCCTGAGGTAAAGTGAGGAGTCGAGTGACCTCAAGAGATATGGCTTGGGCAACTGAACAGACCGACTATTAACTGAGCTGGGAAGGAGGTAGGGACTGGTATTTCTCCAGGGAGATTAAGACCTTTCATCACTTTAGGGAGTGCAAGGCCTTTGGACATCCAAGGAGAGGTGTTAAATACAAAGTGAGTATAACAATCTGAGTTCAAAGGAGCCATCCAGAACGGGCAGAGAAATATCATTCATCAATCATTTAGTATCATAGTATAGGACAGTGAGAGGAGAAAGGGGAATGGAAAATGCATGTCCTTAAAGCTGCATGTGGCCAATTGCCTCTGTGTCCTATTGGTAGGGCTGAGTATCCTCAGCACAAGGAGGAACCTGTTCTGTGAGAGCTCAGGAAGACCTGGGTTGTTCTGCAGGCTGGTTGATCCTAGGGCCAACATGGCTATGGTAGTGCTTTAAGACTGTGGGAACAGTGATTTGTTCTGATGTGAAATCCCATTATACTTGGTGTCATTGTTTAGAAAGAAACCTGGGCACATCTTTTGGGGCACAAGTCAGGACATGCTTTCTTACATAGAAAAATGAGTGATGTAGCTTTCTAGTCATTGAGCTAGCCCAGGCCACCCTAATTTAGGAAACTACCCTGGATCATTGGTGCCCTGTATAAATAGCCTAACTTCATCTTTCAGCGATGTAAGGCAGGCATGAATACACCATTTGTGGAGAACCTTCCCATGATTTGAAAATACCTAAAACTAAGCTGGGTGTAGTGGTGCATGGCTGTAATCTCAGGACTTGGGAAACTGAGGCAGGAAGATCAGTCCAAGTTTGAGGCCAGCCTGGGTGACATAGTGAGTTCAAGGGCAGCCTTAATTATAGACCGAGACCCTATCTCAAAAATAAATGAACAAGAAAACACCTAAAACTGATTGTCTCTCATAGAAAGGAATTAAGTAGTGAACTTCTACTACATCCAGGGTAAGAATAAGGTTCCTGCATCAAAGGAGGCTTGCTGCTGGCATAGATAGAACTTGCCATTACATATCACTTCATCATGAATAATTTTACTCAGGCAGTAAATGATTGAGATCATACTATGGCAAAATTCTATGAGTATTGAGATCATACTATTAACTGGCACAATTCTAGGAGCTGACAGATGTCATGGGAAGCAATACATGCTACTTATATTCCAGTGAGACAATACAGATGGTTAGCAGGTATGTGGTCAAATAGTATAAGTCCTGTGGATTTCTTGAAGTCAGAGAATGGGATCTCAAGAGCAAAATGCTTGTATTTTATTTTATTTTTCTCAGTACTGGGAATTGAACTCAGGACCTTGTGCTTGCCAGGAAGGCATGACACTACTGAGCTAAATCCCCAGCCCACTTGTGTTTTAATATGTCCTTTTGACTCTACAAAAGTGGTTATTTGAGTAAAAACACAAAGCAGGTAGGAAATAGAAGCCTGGAAAAGGAGGAACACACTGTAGAGAAAAACATACAAAGGGAAAAAGTGGGAGTGTGTTCACTTTGTCTGGGGAAATTCAAGAAAGCATACTAAGCAAAAAGAGAATGGGAGGAGATGAGCACAGAAGTGTGTGTGTGTGTGTGTGTGTGTGTGTGTGTGTGTATGAGATATAGCCCCTTGTTTATAAAGTTTTTATTGGAAATCATTGAGTAATTTCACCAGGAAATTTATTTCATATGATTTATATTCTAGCAAAATCACATGAATTGTTATGAGAATAGACTCAGGAGGTTTGAGGATAAAGCTGGGAGACCATAGAAGAGGATATAATAATACACAGGAGAGGATATAATAATCTGAGAGAGGTTGGTTATCTTGGGCCAGGACACTTGCAGAGGGGATCATAAGAGCTGATTAAATTCTGAGAAACCCTGAATCTAGAACCAAGAGGTTTTCCGATGTTTGACTCTATGAATGAAAGAAATATTGGGATAAAAATGATTATAAGATTTTTAGCCTGAACAAAGTAAAGGCTCAGGAACAACCCAGGTATCCATTATCTTCCCTCATTGTAATGTATAAATTATCTCTTGGTCAGGAAATGGTCAAAGTATTGTTAAAGATGATTTACCAAGTTTATGTGATACCAGCTAACAAGAGTCAATGGAATTTTGCATGCTGAATGAAGACTGTCCAATAGTCCTGTGACACAAAAAACTTCAGTTTCTACTCTTCTTAGTGTAGATATATACTGATATAGATATGTAGTCTAATTCTAGATAGCAAAAATCCCATCATATTGTGTCCTGGGAATATGAAAGAGGATTTTCTAGTATTTCCCAAAGCATAACTTTTTGAACTCATGAATTACAAAAAATGTATCTGACTGATGAAGAATTAAGAGATAGACATTACTCCATCTCTGAATTTCTCTCTCCATATTCCCAGGTGACTGAAAAACTAAATCATGGAAGTATGGTCAAACCAATCATTTACAAATGGATTCATCCTCTTGGGTATCTTTTCCCACAGCTGGACTGATCTCATCCTTTTCTCTGCAGTTATGGTGTTCTTTATGGTGGCCCTTTGTGGAAATGTTCTCCTCATCTTCCTCATCTACATAGAACCTCAACTTCATACACCCATGTACTTCTTTCTCAGCCAACTCTCCTTCATGGACCTTATGTTAGTCTGTAATATTGTGCCAAAGATGGCAGTCAACTTCCTGTCTGGCAGGAAGTCCATCTCTTTTGTGGGATGTGGTGTACAAACTGGAATTTTTGTCTCTCTTGTGGGATCTGAAGGGCTATTACTGGGACTCATGGCTTATGATCGCTATGTGGCCATTAGCCACCCACTTCATTATCCCATCCTCATGAGTCAGAGGGTCTGTCTCCAGATTGCTGGGAGTTCCTGGGTCTTTGGTATACTAGACGGAATAATTCAGATGGCAGCAGCCATGAGCTTACCCTACTGTGGCTCAAGGAATGTGGATCACTTCTTCTGTGAGGTGCCAGCTTTACTGAAGCTGGTCTGTGCAGACACATCCCTTTTTCACACCCTGCTGTTTGCTTGCTGTGTCTTCATGCTGCTCCTTCCCTTCTCCATTATTGTGGCCTCTTATGCTCACATCCTGGGGGCTGTGCTCCATATGCACTCTGCTCAGGCCCAAAAAAAGGCTCTGGCAACATGCTCTTCCCACCTGACAGCAGTCTCCTTCTTCTATGGGGCAGCCATGTTTATCTACCTGAGGCCGAAGCGTTACCGGGCCCCTAGCCATGACAAAGTGGTCTCTATCTTCTACACAGTGTTTACTCCTATGCTAAATCCCCTCATTTATAGCTGGAGAAACAGGGAAGTGATGGGTGCACTGAGAAGAGCACTGAACCATTGCAGTGTTGGTACCCAGCGCTGAACACAAGGGTTCTTGGTGCCTGTCTATACCACCTTCTGGGTGCAGAACATTGGTAAAACTCTTACCCTTAGTGAATGTCTGTTTACTTATCAATAAGTGAGATTCATAACACCTTTCCCTACATCACAGAGATTTTGTAAGGATCACTACACATAAACATAAAGCCTTCTGAGGGAGCAATGTATTGCTATAATTTTCACTATTAGTATTTATAATATCCTGTAATTAAATTTACTTTATTTCTTAATTCTTCTTGGTCGTAATTATCTTTATTTTTAAAACTAAATTCTTTTATTGGTACATTGTAAGTATACAACACAATTACATTTCTCATTGGGAATAGTACTTTTACGTAATGCATCTTGGTTCTTATTTTTTCCCCATTCCTAGACCTCCCTTCATGCCCTTCACCCTTCCCTATTTACAAAGACTTTATTTCCATTTTTTCCATTTCTCATCATTTGTCCTTTCCCTTCTTTCCTTTCCCCTGTTCCTCCCACTACCCCTACACCTTTGGACCTTTTCTTCCTATTTTACATTATCGATTATTCATTCTAATCATTGGTACATTTTAGGTATACAATATAATGACATTCATCATTGGAAATTTGCACCTTTACATAGTCTCTCTTGGTTCCTATTTTTCACCCTTGCCCAGCCCTCCCTTCAACCCCTCCAGTCCTCCCTATTTACAAAGATTTTGTTCTTATTTTTCCATTTTCTCATATTAATCCCATTCCCTTCTATCCTTTCCCCTAACCCTCCCACTTCCTTCCCCTTTGCCCCTTTTCTTCCTATTTCACATTACCTATTATACATTTAATCCTTATTTACACTTTCAGTTTCTCACACCAGAGAAACTATTCAGTATTTACACATGTGTGTCCTATTTATTTCACTTAAGAGTATCGCCCCAATGTGCATCCACTTAGCTCTAAATGTCTCTAATTTCTCATTTTTTATGGCTGAGTAGTACTCCATTTTATTAAAAAACCACATTTTCTTTATCCAGTCTCCAGTTGATGGGCATTTGGGCTGTTTCCAAGTTTTAGCTATTACAAGCTGTGCTGCTATGAACATGGGTGCACATATATCACCGTGGTAAGATTCTTTTAATTCTTTGGGGAAGATCCCCAGCAGTGGAATAGTGGGGTCAAATGGGACTTCCAGTCCTAGTTCTTTGAGGCATCTCCATACTGATTTCCACAGTGCTTGCACCAGTCTACACTCCCACCAGCAGTGGAGCAGGGTTCCTCTTTCCCCACAGCCCCGCCAGCATTTGTTATTGGTTGATTTCATGATAGCAGCCATTCTTTCTGGAGTGAAGTGGAATCTCAGTGTTGTTTTCATTTGCATCTCTCGAATGACCAGTGATGTTGAACATTTTTTCAAGTATTTATTTGCTATTTGTATTTCCTTGTCTGAGAAATGTGCGTTCATTTCAGATGCCCATTTTTGGATTGGGTCTTTAAATTTGAGAGGTCTGATCTTTTTAACTTCTTTATCAAGATAGTAGACCTTTGTCTGAGGAAGAGCAGGTGAAGATTTTTTCCCACATTGTGAGTTGTCTCTTCACACTGCTGGTGGTTTCTCTTGCTCTGCAGAAGCTTTTTAATAAGAAGAGATCTCATTTGTTGATTGTTTGTGCTAGTTCATGGGCAAATGAAGTTTTGTTCATAAAATCTTTTCCTACACCGATGTCTTCAAGGGTTCTACCTAACCTCTGTTCCAACTGGTTCAGAGTTTCTATTTTAATATTTAGATCTTTAATCCATTTTGATTTTAGGTGAGTGCATGGTGAGAGATATAAGTCTAGTTTTAATCTTTGGCAAGTTGAAGCCCAATTTTTCCAGCACCATTTATTAAAGAGGCTATCTTTCCTCCAGTGAGGGTGTTTGGCTCCTTTATCGAAGATGAGATGGCTGAGTGTGTCTGGGGTTGTTTCTGCATCTTTTAACCTGTTCCACTTGTCCTCAAGTCTCTTTCTTTGCCTGTACCATGCTGTTTTTATCACAGTAGCTTTGTAGTATAGTTTCAGGTTGGGGATTGTGCTACCCCCTGCCATGTCTCTGTTACCTAGAATTGCTTTTGCTATTCTGGGTCTCTTCTTGCTCCAAATGAATTTTTGGATTGTTTTCTCAAGGTCTATGAAGTATGCTGCTGGGATCTCAATTGGAATTGCATTAAATCTATATAGCAGTTTTGGAAGTATGGCCATTTTCACTATATTAATCCTTCCTACCCAGGAGCAGGGGATGTCTGTCCATTTTCTGATATCATCTTCAATCTCTCCTTTCTGAGTGCCATAGTTTTCAGAGAAGAGGTCTTTGATTTCTTTTGTTAGGATGATTCCTAGGTATTTCAGTTTTTTGGATGCTATTGTGAAAGGAATTATTTGCCCTATTTCTCTCTCAGTGAGTCTGTCATTTGTGTAGAGGAAAGCTATTGATTTTTGTGTGTTGACCTTGTAACCAGCTACTTGACTGAATTTGGTTATTAAGTCTAGAAGACATTTGGTGGAGTTCTTGGGGTCTTCTATATAGAGTATCATGTCATCTGCAAATAATGACAATTGACTTCTTCATTTCCTATCTTTATTCCTTTTATTTCTTTCTCTTGTCTAATTGCCGTGGCTAATGTTTCCAGACCTATATTGAACAAGAGTGGTGATAGTGGACATCCTTGTCTTGTTCCTGATTTGAGTGTGAAGGATTTCAGTTTTTGACCATTTAGTATGATATTGGCTGTTAGTTTTTCATAGATCTCTTTTATCAGTTTGAGGTAGAGACCATCTATTCCAATTTTTTGTAGGGTTTTTATTGTAAATGCATATTGGATTTTGTCAAATGATTTTTCTGTGTCTATGGAGATAATCCTATGGTTTTTGTCCTTGGCTTTATTGATATAGTGTATTACATGGATTGATTTGCTTAATTTTGAACCATCCCTGCATCCCTGGGATGAATCCCACTTGATCAGGGTGTATGATCTTCTTGATGATCTTCTGCATTCTGTTTGCCAGTATCTTATTAAGGATTTTTGCATCTATGTTCATTAGTGAGATTGGCCTATAGTTCTCTTTTTCAGTTGGGTCTTTCTCTGCTTTGGGGATCAAGGTGATGCTTGTTTCCAGGAATGAATTTGGGAGTATTGCTTCCCTTTCAATTTCATTGAAGAGTTTAAACAGTAGTGGCAGCAGTTCCTCTCTAAATGTCTTGTAGAATTCAGCAGTGAAGCCATCAGGGCCTGGGCTTTTCTTAGTTGGTAAGTTTTTAATTATGTTTTCAATTTCATTGGTTGATATTGGGTTGTTCAGAATTTTTAGGTCTTCTTCGTTCACCTTTGTTAATTCATATGTATCTAGGAATCTGTCCATTTCTTCTGTGTTGTCCATCTTATTTGTGTATAGTTTCTGGAAGTAGGTATTGATGATCATCTGGATTTCTGCTGGGTCTGTTTTAATTTCACCCTTTTCATTCCTAATTGCATAGATTTGGGCCTTTTCTTTCCTTTTTCTGACAAGGTTGGCTAAAGGTTTGCTGATTTTCTTGATTCGTTCAAAGAACCAACTCTTGGTTTCATTGATTTTTTGTATCATTCTCTTAGTCTCCATTGCATTGATTTCTCCTCTGATCTTTATAATTTTCTCCCTTGTATGAGCTTTGGGGATGTCCTGCTCTTCTTTTTCTAGAAACTTGAGGTTCAGCATCAGGTTGTTTAATTTGGCTCATTCTGTTTTCCTAATATGCATATTCACTGCTATGAATTTCCCTCATAAGACTGCTTTCATTGTGTCCCATAGATTCTGATATGTTGTATTGTCATTGTCATTTAATTGAAGGAACTGTCTGATTTCTTCTTTAATTTTCTCTGTGACCCATTGATTATTCAGAAGTGTGTTGTTCAATTTCCACGTTTTTATGAAATTTTTAAAGTTTCTTTTGCTATGGACCTCCAATTTCATCGCACTATGGTCTGATAATATACAGGGCATAACTTCAATTCCTTTGCACTTTCTTAAACATGTTCTATGTGTGAGTATGTGGTCTGTTTTGGAGAATGACCCATGTGCAGCTGAGAAGAATGTGTATTCTGATTTTGTAGGGTGCAAGACTGTGTAAACATCTGTTAAGTTCATTTGTTCAAGAGTTCGATTGAGTTCTAGTATTTCAGTACTTATTTTTAGTCTAGTTGATCTATCTATTTGTGACAGTGGGGTGTTGAGGTCGCCCACTACAGTTGTATTAGTGCATATATGACTTTTCATGTCCGTTAGTATTTGTTTTATATAGTTGGGTGCACTAGTGTTTGGTGCATAGATATTTATGATTGTCATCTCTTCCTCTTGGATTCTTCCCTTTACAAGGATGTAGTGTCCTTCTTCATCTCTCTTAATCAGTGATGGTTTGAGATCTACTTGATCTGCAAAGAGGATAGCTACTCCTGCTTTTTTTGGGGTTCCTGTCACATGCAGTATTGTTTTCCACCCTCTAACTTTCAGTCTATGAGTTTCCTTTTGAATTAAATGTGTTTCTTGTATGCAGCAGATTGTTGGATTTTGCTTCTTGACCCACTCTGACAGTCTATTTCTTTTGATTGGTGAATTGAGACCATTAACATTGATGGTTATAACTGAAACGTATTGACTTGTCATTGCCATGACTTTTTCTTTTTGTTGGGTTCTCCCCCTTTACATTTAATTTCTTGTCATGCCAGATGGGTTCATTTTGCTTTGCTTCCTGGGGTTGTGATCCTCAATGTCTGTTCCTAGGATATTGTGTAAAATTCTTTGGAGTGCTGGTTTGGTATTCACAAAGTTCCTAAGGTGCTCTTTGTCATGAAAGTATCTTATTTCTCCATCCATTTTGAAAGATAGTTTTGCAGGGTACATCAATCTGGGTTGGAGGCTGTTTTCTTTTAGGGCTTGGAATATGTCACTCCAAGCTCTTCTTGCCTTGATGGTTTGTGTTGCAAAGTCTGCTGATTCTGATGGGCTTTCCTTTGTATGTGATTTGTTTCTTTTCTCTGACTGCTTGGAGAACTTTGTTCTTCTGTTGTGTTTCTGGAATCTTAACAATTATATGCCTATGTGTAGATTTTTTTTGATCAAGGCTATTTGGAGTCCTATATGCCTCACTTATCTGTATGTTAAGCTCTTTTCCCGTGCTTGGGAAGTTTTCTGCCATTATTTCTGTGAAGAGATTTTTTTATGTAATCTACACTCTCTCTGTTTCTTCATTGAGCTCAATCAGTCTTATTTTATTCTTCTTTGCATCATCTAGCAGCTGCTGGATTGATTTCTCATGTCCTCTTATAATTTTGGAGCATTTTTTCTTTTCCTGGTTACTAAATGCAATCTTATCTTCTATATCTGCAAATCTGTCCTCACATTGGCTCATTCTGCTGTGTAGACTTTCAATGGAGTTTTTCATGTCCTGGAAATCTATTTGCATCTGTTTTATGGATTCCATTTGTTTCTTATATTGGGATTCCATCATGTTCCTGAGCTCCTCTCTAGATTTATTGATCATGTCTTGCACTAGGGGCACAATTTCTCCTGTTATCTGAGAAATTATTTCTGATTTCATTTTTTCCAGATCCCCTTTTGTTGCCAGTTCAGTGGGTCCAGGTGGTTGAGTATCAGAGTGTTCCATCTCATTTCCCTTTGGGGTTGCTGTAGGTGATCTGGAAGTCTGGTTTTGAGTCTTATTTCTGTGTTTTCTCATTTCAACTGGGGCAGAGGGCTGTTAGCACCTGCACAGATTACCTCCTCTGAGCTGGTAGAGGTGGGACAGGGGCCAGGAGCAGTGGTAGGGATGGTGACCCAAAAGCCCTTTCCTGTGGGCTGGGATCAGTGGGAGGGCTGGTGGCTGGGAAGCCCCTTCCTCTGGACCAGGAGCAGTAGGATGGTGACTCAGAAGCCCCTACCTCTGGGCCGGGAGCAGTGGGATTCAGTACCTTGGTCTGGTTGTCTGTTGTCCTCTGCGTCTTTGTAGTGTGGAACCAGGTGGCTTCCTGTCTGCAGTGGGGTGATTCTGCGTGTTCTGCCTGACTCGTGACCTCAGTAGGGTGTGCACAGACCTGCCTGTCTGCAACAGGCCATAATCATCTTTTACTGTATCCTCACTAAGGGCTGGAAACTGCCCTATTCTTTTTGTTTGTTTTTATTTTGTTGAGACAAGGTCTTGGTATGTAGTTCAGGTTGGCCTTGAGCTCACTATGTAGCCTAGGTTGGCCTAGAACTCATGGTGATCTTCCTGCCTCAGCCTCCCAAGTTCTGGGATTACAGGTATATGCCACCATGCCTGGCTGCCCTATTCCTTATGCATACCTTTTATTTTATTTAACAGATGATACAGGCTAATAAATATGGTTATTTTGAAAATATGGTTATTATGAAAACTTTCTGGATGACAGAAATTGGATCTTTGCAACTTTCCTTAAGTAGTTCTTAGCCTTCTCTCATGTTGCATTAGAGATTGTATAAAGACTTGTGTAACAAATAAAAATATGTCCCTACTATTTAGAAGTTATCTCTAAAGGACCCACGTCTTGTTCTTTTGTCTATTATCAGTGTCCAGACTTATAAAAACAGTACTTACTCCATAAAACCTTTGTTGAAAGAATGAAAGAAGACATCAAATGAGGTAGTAGGTATGAAATTTCAGTGTGTGTGTGCACATGTGTGTGTGTGTGTGTGTGTGCACGTGCACATGTGTTTGGCAAGTGCTCTACTATTGAGCTATATCTCCAGCCCAGAAGGCATTTTTAAAAGCCTGGTTCACAAGTCATATTTGCTGTAGCAGCTGTAATTCATTTCAGTCCTTTAAGCTTTGTGATAGTAAAACTACATCTGTTTTGGAGGATGAAGATGGGAACAGAAATAAAGACAGAATTGAGTCATTATTTTAAAATGTGTCTTAGAATCCAAGCAAGAATTAAACCACATTGGTCATTCCCACAGAATCTTTACTGTAAAAAAACTGTTAACCACGCACAGGAGAAGTAAAGGGGTAAAGCAAAAATCCTCAGGATTACAGAGGAAAAAACTATAGTATGAAACTCCAAGCCCTAGGCCAGGGGAAGCAAGGCTGGAGGTTTAGGGCTATTGAAAACTGGGTTTCTCAGAGCTCAAACACCTGAAAAGTGAACAATGACACAAGGCTTCTATAGGGTGTCACTCAAAACTCTGAAGAAATCTCCCCACCCCGGCTGGTGATGACACTTCCACAGCCCAGAGGAAGTCTTCCTCTTGCAGAGTAGAAAGCCAGTCTGGGTTCTATGTAGTTGGTTCTGATATCCAGTGTGAGATAACAAAGTCAAGAATTTAGAGTGAAGTCCCAGCCTCGACTTCTGAGAAATGGGTGCTCTTCAGCTAATGCTTCTTCCTCTGCAGGGCAAGATGAGAATGGTTCCAGGTGTATGCAAATAAACCCACAAAGCAGAATTGTTAGGGTTTGGATCCAAAGTGGTCCCCTCTAAGGCTCACATGTTCAGAAATGGAGCTTTGGAAGGCTATTAGGTCATGAGCCTGCTAACCTCACCAGTGAGTTAATTCACTGATGAGTTCATAGCTGAATGCACTGTTAAAAGGTAGAACTTGGCTGGAGGAGATGGGTCACTGGAGCTGTGACCTGTAAGGGTGCCTTCCTCTGTCACTTTCTGCTCTCTGCATCTAGGGTACACAAGTTTAGTTTTCCTCCGCCAAGCACTTCTGCCATGCTGTTTCTGCCTGAGAGTCCGCTGACCATGGATTGAAGCCTTTAAAACTACAAGCAAAAATAAACATTTTCTCAAATAAATTGTATGTTACATAATTGGTCCCATTGATGAAAAGCTGACGAAAACAGTAATCACCTGGCAGGATGAAAAAACATTGTTGCTATGATTTTGAAGGAGTTAATTTATTTTCCTTTCTTTTTGGTTTATAGTCTCTTTCTAGTGTTCCCACTGGCAGATCCTATGTGAATCTCGCTGACAAAATAGTCCCAGCATCGTAAAATCAGTGTAGGGAAGAGTGGGTTTGAACTTTGATGGTAGCTTCACAAGGGGCATGGTTCATCTTGTGGCCGATCAGCATACATACATAGCATTTTAATCTTTTTTTAAGTTGGTGCTGGAGATTGAACCCAAGGCTTTCACACTGAGCTGTACCTCAATGTCCTTTTTAATTTTTTAATTTTGAGAATAGAGTCTCTCCAAGTTACTAAGTTACTTGATCTGGGCTCTAATATGCACTCTCCTACCTCATCTGGGATTACAGGTATGCTGGGATTACAAGTGTGTATTACTACACCTAGTTACCATTTAATCCACATTTAAATTTCCATTATACTGCAACTACAATATTTTGCTTTTGCTGAAAAATTGTAAAATTGTCCTTCATATATAAGATATCTATTTTATACATGGATACATCGATAGTATCCATCTGTGGCAAAGTTAGTTACATAGCACATATTTAGTTACAATCTATCTGAATGTTAGTCATCACCAACAATCAGAATGTGAAATAGCAAAATGACCAAGTAAAATTTCAACTTTAGTTTTATATGGCCATTTTTTAACAGATATGGGAGAAATATCACAGACTGATCACCAAACAAGGACATAGCATGTTCTATGAGATAGCACTCCATCTTTTCATATTTATTTTCTGAACTGACACTATAAGTAAACTGGAATCAAAACTGAGGTCAACTGCTTCTCAGTCACGGAATATATAAGACCAGTTACTTCAATGGACACAAGTCCATTGCTATCTTTTTTTTCTATTTTTACAATTAATTCTTGATCAGAATGATGGTGGTGTTGCCAGAGACATGTAGGTAAAGAAACCAAGGTTATATCTATAATATATATGTATTTCAATACTCTATCCACTGTGAAAGGGATCCAATATAAGCAACCTGTCATGAGGTGGTTTTCAGATTTTCCAAAGGAAAGTTGCTATGAACTGGCAAGATGCCAGCTCAGAATTAAGTTCTGAGATACAGGATAAGATAGGTAGTGGTAATACTAACCAGGTCAGCTTGGTGAGGATAAGTCCATGTTTTGGTGTGCCTGTCCACAACCTTTGTCCCTACCATCATAACCATTTTGTACATTTATAGTCCATTGAACAAGCACAAGAGTTGTTGTATCTGAACATTTTATGGCATGTTAAGATAGTCAAGATCACGCAGATGATGTTATGAAGTAGAATTCATGCAGTCCTGAGACAAGACTATTAAGGTAGATTGTTGGTCCTGGAAAGTGAGCAACTTGTTTTTACTAGTCCTTAAAATTTGTTACAGCAAAAGAAGATTTTTTTGGGCCCTGGAAAGTGCTACTTGAGATTGAAGGTACTACAGGGCCTCTTGAATGCTAGGCAAGCACTCTACCAATGAACTACATCCCCTGTTAAGGAAAACTTTTTTTTAAAAAGTTAATAATTTGCATAGTAGCTATCAAGGACTAAGTTGATTTGTTCCAATAAAGACAACTATATGTATAAGATACTGTGATTGCAGTAACTATCTGATTAACTTTAGAATAATCAACATTAATTTCTAAGATCAATTCATCTTCTGTATAAGTATGAAATATGTGCATATGTCAAGTTTATTGTTGTACCAATGCTGAAATTTCCCTGAAGTGGCAGTATTAATTTTGGTTTATGGTCCTGGTAGGGAATAGAAGTTTCAGATTTCTATTTCCACTTGTCTTTCAACCATAATGAAGCTCATTTTACAGTTTAAAGAGCCAATATGGGGTTTCTACAAGTTTCTTAGTATGTTTATTCCAAAACTACAAGGATCTGGGGGAATAACTACTTGGCACATCTACAGATGTACTTGGACCACTATGATTTGAAATTGGGCCCAAACACTCTTTATCATATTGCCATAAACCCCACTGTGGTGGACCAGAGTGGTGGTTTTAGTCAAAAGGAATTAGTGCCAATTTATAGTCAGTGTCTGGAGAGAATGAAGATCATCTCATTCCTATGGTGCAAGAAAGACAAGTTCATTATTAGTCAATAAGTTCATTGTCAGGAAGACAATAAGTCCATTATTAGATTTATCTGAAAAAGAGACAGTTCAGTCAGTCCCATTTTCAGGACAATGGATGACTCAATTGACCAAATTCAGCTGCTTTTTAAAAACTGTTTTCTTGAGTGCAGAGGAGGAGGCTTCCAGGCCACCATAGCACTGCTACCAGTGCAGAGGAGGAGATTTCTGGGATACCATACCACTGCTCCCAGCCCAAAGGAGGAGGCTTCCATGCCAGTGTACCACCACTCCCAGCAGAGAGGAGAATGGTTCCAGGCCACCGGAGCACCGCTCTGAGCCCAGAGGAGGAGGCTTCTGGGCCACCATGCCACCACTCCCAGTGCAGAGGAGGAGGACTCTGGGCTGCCGTACCATGGATTCAGTGCAGAGGAGGTGAGCAATGAAGGTGTCAGGAGCACCCCCATCATCGAAATGAGAAGACATGTAAACAAGTCTCAAAACCAGACTTCCAGGTCACCTACAGCAACCCCAAATGGAAATGAGATGGAACACTCTGATACTCAACCACCTGGACCCACTGAACTGGCAATTAAAGAGGATATGGAAAAAATGAAATCAGAAATAATTTATCACATAACAGCAGAGATTGTGCTCATAGTGCAAAACATGACTAATAAATCTAGAGAGGAGCTGAGGAACATGATGGAATCTCAACACAGGAAACAAATGGAATCCATAAAACAGATGCAAACAGATTACCAGAAGATTAAAAGCTCCATTGAAAGTCTACACAGCAGAATGAGCCAATGTGAAGACAGAATTTCAGATATAAAAGATTTCAATTAGTGACCAGGAAAAGAAAAACTGCTTTAAAAGTGTAAGGGACCATGAAAAATCAATGTAACAACTGCTAGATGATGCAAAGAAGAATAACATAAGACGAATTGGAGTCAATGAAGAAACAGGAGAGAATGCAGATGACATAAAAAAAACTGTTCACAGAGGTGATGTCAGAAAACTTCCCAAGCAGGGGAAAATAACTTGACATACAGATAAGTGAGCCATATAGGACTCCAACTAGCCTTGATCAAAAAGAATCTACACATAGACATGTAATTGTCAAGATTCCAGAAACACAACCAAAGAACAAAATTCTAGTTAGAGAAAAGAAACAAATCACATAAAAAAGAAAGCCCAATGCAAACCTTCAAGGCAAGAAGAGCTTGGAGTGATGTATTTCAAGCCCTAAAGGAAAACAACCTCCAACCCAGATTGGTGTACCCTGCAAAACTACCTTTCAAAATTGAAGGAGAAATAAGATACTTTCATGACAAAGAGCACCTTAGGAACTCCATGAATACCAAACCATCACTCCAAAAAATTTTTAGACAATATCCTAGGAAAAGATAATGAGGATCACAAACCCAGGAAGCATAGCAGAATGAATCTGTTGGTGTGACAAGAAATTAAATGCAAAGGGGGAGAATCCAACAAAAAGAAAAAGTCATGGCAATGATAAGTCAGTATGTATCAGTTAAAACCATCAATGTTAATGCTCTCAATTCACCAATCAAAAGAAATAAACTGGTAGAATGGGTCAAGAAGTAAGATCCAACAATATGTTCCATACAAGAAACACACTTAATTAAAAAAAACTCATACACTGAAAGTTAAAGGATGGAAAACCATACTCCATGTGACAAGAACCTGAAAAAAAGCAGGAGTAGCTATCCTCTTTGCAGATCAAGTGGATTTCAATCCAACACTGGTTAAGAGAGACAAAAAGGATACTAGATCCTAGAAAAGGGAACAATGCAAGAGGAAGAGATGACAATCATAAATATCTATGCACCAAACACTAGTGCACACAACTATATAACACAAATACTAACAGACACGAAAAAACCATATAACAATATAATACAATAGTAGTGGGGGACCTCAATACCCCACAAATAGATAGATCAGCTAGACAAAAAACAAACAACAAAATACTAGAACTCAATCAAACTCTTGAACAAATGAACTTAACAGATGTTTATAGAGTGTTCCACTCCACAAAATCAGAATACACATTCTTTTCAGCTGCACATGGGTCATTCTCCATGACAGACAAAATACTCACTCATAGAACATGTTTAAGTAAGTGCAAAGGAATTGAAGTAATCCCCCGTATATTATCAGACAATAGTGCAATAAAATTGGAGATCAATATCAAAAGAAACCTCAAAAATTCAATAAACACATGGAAATTGAACAACACACTTCTGAATAACCAATGGGTCACAGAGGAAATTAAAGAAGAATTCAGACAGTTCCTTCAATTAAATGACAATGACAATACAACATATCACAATCTATGTGACACAATGAAACAGTATTATGAGGGAAATTCATAGCAGTTAATACGCATATTAGGAAAACAGAATGAGCCCAATTAAACAACCTGATGCTGAACCTCAAGCTTCTAGAAAAAGAAGAGCAGGACAAACCCAAAACTCATACAAGGGAGGAAGTTATAAGGAGCAGAGCAGAAATCAATTCAATGGAGACTAAGAGAATGATACAAAAAAATCAATGAAGCCAAGAGTTGGTTCTTTGAAAGAATAAACCAAACTGACAAACCTTTAGCCAACCTTATCAGATATAGGAAAGAAAAGGCCCAAATACATGCACATTGGAATGAAAAGGGTGCAATTACAATGGACTCAGCCGAAATCCAGAGGATCATCAGTACCTATTTCGAGAACCTATATGCCATGAAGATGGAAAACACAGAAGAAATGGATAGATTCCCAGATACGTATGAATTACCAAAGTTGAACAAAGAAGACCTAAAAATTCTAAAAGACTCAGTATCTATCAATGAAATTGAAAATGTAGACCCCGCTGCAGACAGGCAGGTCTGCCCACACCCTGCCAAGGTCCCCAGTCGCGTGGAACACATGCCAAATTAGCCCGCTGCAGACAGGGAGGTCTGTGCATGCCCTACCGAGGTCCTGAGTCACTCAGAAGACACCAAACCACCCCACTGCAGACAGGCAGCCACCTGATTCCACATTACCAAGGCACAGAGGACACCAGACCACCAGGCCAAGGTACTGAGTCCCACTGTTCCCGGCCCAGAGGTAGGGGCTTCTGAGCCGTTGTCCCACTGCTCCTGGTCCAGAGGAAGGGGCTTCCCAGTCACTATTTGTCCCGCTGCTCCCAGCCCAGAGGAAAGGGGTTTTGGGCCACCTTCTGTCCCACTGCTCCTGGCCCAGAGGAAGGGGTTTCCCAGCCACCATCCCTCCGGCTGCTCCCAGCCCACAGGAAAGGGCTTTGGGGTCACCATCCCTACCGCTGCTTCTGGCCCCTGTCCCACCTCACCCAGCTTACAGGAGGTAATCCGTTCAGGCGCTAACAGGCCCTCTCCCCAGTCGAAATGAGAAAACACAGAAATAAGTCTCAAAACCAGACTTTCAGATCACCTACAGCAACCCCAAAGGGAAATGAGATGGAACACTCTGATACTCAACCACCTGGACCCACTGAACTGGCAACAAAAGGGGATCTGGAAAAAATGAAATCAGAAATAATTTCTCAGATAACAGGAGAAATTGTGCCCCTAGTGCAAGACATGATCAATAAATCTAGAGAGGAGCTCAGGAACATGATGTAATCCCAATATAAGAAACAAATGGAATCCATAAAACAGATGCAAATAGATTTCCAGGACATGAAAAACTCCATTGAAAGTCTACACAGCAGAATGAGCCAGTGTGAGGACAGAATTTCAGATATAGAAGATAAGACTGCAATTAGTGACCAGGAAAAGAAAAATTGCTTTAAAATTGAAAGAGACAACAAGAAATCAATCCAGCAGCTGCTAGATGATGCAAAAAAGAATAACATAAGACTGATTGGGCTCAATGAAGAAACAGGAGAGAGTGCAGATGACATAAAAAATCTCTTCACAGAAATAATGGCAGAAAACTTCCCAAGCACGGGAAAAGAGCTTAACATACAGATAAGTGAGGCATATAGGACTCCAAATAGCCTTGATCAAAAAAAATCTACACATAGGCATATAATTGTTAAGATTCCAGAAACACAACAGAAGAACAAAGTTCTCCAAGCAGTCAGAGAAAAGAAACAAATCACATACAAAGGAAAGCCCATCAGAATCAGCAGACTTCGCAACACAAACCATCAAGGCAAGAAGAGCTTGGAGTGACATATTCCAAGCCCTAAAAGAAAACAGCCTCCAACCCAGATTGATGTACCCTGCAAAACTATCTTTCAAAATGGATGGAGAAATAAGATACTTTCATGACAAAGAGCACCTTAGGAACTTTGTGAATACCAAACCAGCACTCCAAAGAATTTTACACAATATCCTAGGAACAGACATTGAGGATCACAACCCCAGGAAGCAAAGCAAAATGAACCCATCTGGCATGACAAGAAATTAAATGTAAAGGGGGAGAACCCAACAAAAAGAAAAAGTCATGGCAATGACAAGTCAATACGTTTCAGTTATAACCATCAATGTTAATGGTCTCAATTCACCAATCAAAAGAAAGACTGGCAGAATGGGTCAAGAAGCAAAATCCAACAATCTGCTGCATACAAGAAACACACTTAATTCAAAAGGAAACTCATAGACTGAAAGTTAGAGGGTGGAAAACAATACTGCATGTGACAGGAACCCCAAAAAAAGCAGGAGTAGCTATCCTCTTTGGAGATCAAGTAGATTTCAAACCAACACTAATTAAGAGAGATAAAGAAGGACACTACATCCTTGTAAAGGGAAGAATCCAACAGGAAGAGATGACAATCATAAATATCTATGCACCAAACACTAGTGCACCCAACTATATAAAACAAATACTAACGGACATGAAAAGCCATATATGCACTAATACAATTGTAGTGGGGGACCTCAACACCCCACTGTCACAAATAGATAGATCAACTAGACTAAAAATAAGTACTGAAATACTAGAACTCAATCGAACTCTTGAACAAATGAACTTAACAGATGTTTACACAGTCTTGCACCCTACAAAATCAGAATACACATTCTTCTCAGCTGCACATGGGTCATTCTCCAAAATAGACCACATACTCACACATAGAACATGTTTAAGTAAGTACAAAGGAATTGAAGTTATGCCCTGTATATTATCAGACCATAGTGCGATGAAATTGGAGATCCATAGCAAAAGAAACTCAAAAAATTTCATAAACATGTGGAAATTGAACAACACACTTCTGAATAATCAATGGGTCACAGAGGAAATTAAAGAAGGAATCAGACAGTTCCTTCAATTAAATGAAAATGACAATACAACATATCGGAATCTATGGGGCACAATGAAAGCAGTCTTACGAGGGAAATTCATAGCAGTTAATACGCATATTAGGAAAACAGAATGAGCCCAATTAAACAACCTGATGCTGAACCTCAAGCTTCTAGAAAAAGAAGAGCAGGACAACCCCAAAGCTCATACAAGGGAGGAAATTATAAAGATCAGAGGAGAAATCAATGCAATGGAGACTAAGAGAATGATACAAAAAAATCAATGAAGCCAAGAGTTGGTTCTTCGAAAGAATCAAGAAAATTGATAAACCTTTAGTCAACCTTGTCAGAAAAAGGAAAGAAAAGGCCCAAATCCATGCAATTAGGAATGAAAAGGGTGAAACTACAACAGACCCAGCAGAAATCCAGATGATCATCAATACCTACTTCCAGAACCTATACGCCAATAAGATGGACAACACAGAAGAAATGGACAGATTCCTAGATACATATGAATTAACAAAGTTGAATGAAGAAGACCTAAAAATTCTGAACAACCCAATATCAACCAATGAAATGGAAAAGGTAATTAAAAACTTATCAACTAAGAAAAGCCCAGGCCCTGATGGCTTCACTGCTGAATTCTACAAGACATTTAGAGAGGAACTGCTGCCACTACTGTTTAAACTCTTCAATGAAATTCAAAGGGAAGCAATCCTCCCAAATTCATTCCTGGAAACAAGCATCACCTTGATCCCCAAAGCAGAGAAGGACCCAACTGAAAAAGAGAACTATAGGCCAACCTCACTAATGAACATAGATGCAAAAATCCTTAATAAGATACTGGCAAACAGAATGCAGAAGATCATCAAGAAGATCATACACCCTGATCAAGTGGGATTCATCCCAGGGATGCAGGGATGGTTCAATATATGAAAATCAATTATTGTAATACACTATATCAATAGAGCCAAGAACAAAAACCATATGATTATCTCCATAGATGCAGAAAAAGCATTTGACAAAATCCCACATGCATTTATGGTAAAAACCCTACAAAAAATTGGAATAGATGGTCTCTACCTCAAACTGATAGAAGCCATCTATGAAAAACCAACAGCCAATATCATACTAAATGGTCAAAAACTGAAATCCTTCACACTCAAATCAAGAACAAGACAAGGATGTCCACTATCACCACTCTTGTTCAATGTAGGTCTGGAAACATTAGCCATGGCAATTAGACAAGAGAAAAAGATAAAAGGAATAAAGATAGGAAATGAAGAAGTCAATTGTCATTATTTTCAGATGACGTGATACTCTATATAGAAGACCCCAAGAACTCCACCAAATGTCTTCTAGACTTAATAACCAAATTCAGTCAAGTAGCTGCTTACAAGGTCAACACACAAAAATCAATAGCTTTCCTCTACACCAATGACAGACTCACTGAGAGAGACATAGGGCAAATAATTCCTTTCACAATAGCATCCAAAAAACTGAAATACCTAGGAATCATCCTAACAAAAGAAATCAAAGACCTCTTCTCTGAAAACTATGGCACTCTGAAAAGAGAGATTGAAGATGATATCAGAAAATGGACAGACATCCCCTGCTCCTGGGTAGGAAGGATTAATATAGTGAAAATGGCCATACTTCCAAAACTGCTATATAGATTTAATGCAATTCCAATTGAGATCCCAGCAGCATACTTCATAGACCTCGAGAAAACAATCCAAAAATTCATTTGGAGCAAGAAGAGACCCAGAATAGCAAAAGCAATTCTAGGTAACAGAGACATGGCAGGGGGTATCACAATCCCCAACCTGCAACTCTACTACAAAGCTACTGTGATAAAAACAGCATGGTACTGGCAAAGAAACAGACTTGAGGACCAGTGGAACAGATTAGAAGATGCAGAAACAACCCCAGACACACTCAGCCATCTCATCTTCGACAAAGGAGCCAAACACCCTCACTGGAGGAAAGATAGCCTCTTTAATAAATGGTGCTGCAAAAATTGGGCTTCAACTTACCAAAGATTAAAACTAGACCTATGCACTAAACTGAAATTGAAATGGATTAAATTTCTAAATATTAAAATAGAAACACTGAACCAGCTGGAGCAGAGGTTAGGTAGAACTCTTGAAGACATTGGGGTAGGAAAAGATTTTATGAACAAAACCTCAGTTGCCCATGAACTAGCACAAACAATCAACAAGTGGGATCTCTTCTTATTAAAAAGCTTCTGCACAGCAAGAGAAACCACCAGCAGTGTGAAGAGACGACCCACAATGTGGGAAAAAATCTTCACCTGCTCTTCCTCAGACAAAGGTCTACTATCTCGAATCTATAAAGAACTTAAAAAGATCAGACCTCCCACATTTAAAGACCCAGTCCAAAAATGGGCATCTCAAATGAACAGACATTTCTCAGACAAAGAAGTAGAAATAGCAAATAAATACATGAAAAAATGTTCAACATCACTGGTCATTTGAGAGATGCAAATGAAAACAACACTGAGATTCCACTTCACTCCAGAAAGAATGGCTGCTATCATGAAATCAACCAATAACAAATGCTGGCGGGGCTGTGGGGAAAGAGGAACCCTGCTCCACTGCTGGTGGGAGTGTAGACTGATGCAAGCACTGTGGAAATCAGTATGGAGATACCTCAAAGAACTAGGACTGGAAGTCCCATTTGACCCCACTATTCCACTGCTGGGGATCTTCCCCAAAGAATTAAAAGAATCATACCACAGTGATATATGTGCACCCATGTTCATAGCAGCACAGTTTGTAATAGCTAAAACTTGGAAACAGCCCAAATGCCCATCAACTGGAGACTGGATCAAGAAAATGTGGTTTTTTTATTAAAATGGAGTACTACTCAGCCATAAAAAATGAGAAATTAGAGACATTTATAGCTTAGTGGATACACATTGAGGTGATACTCTTAAGTGAAATAAAGAGGACACACATGTGTAAATACCAAATAGTTTCTCTGATGTGAGAAACTGAAAGTGTAAATAAGGACTAAATGTATAATAGGTAATGTGAAATAGGAAGAAAAGGGGCCAAGGGGAAGGAAGTGGGAGGGTTAGGGGAAAGGATAGAAGGGAATGGGATTAATATGAGAAAATGGAAAAATAAGAACAAAATCTTTGTAAATAGAGAGGACTGGAGGGGTTGAAGGGAGGGCTGGGCAACGGTGAAAAATAGGAACCAAGAGAGACTGTGTAAAGATGCAAATTTCCAATGATGAATGTCATTATATTGTATACCTAAAATGTACCAATGATTAGAATGAATAATTGATAATGTAAAATAGGAAGAAAAGGTCCAAAGGGGTAGGGGTAGTGGGAGGGGCAGGGGAAAGGAAAGAAGGGAAAGGAAAAAATGATGAGAAATGGAAAAAATGGAAATAAAGTCTTTCTAAATAGGGAAGGGTGGAGGGAATGAAGGGAGGTCTAGGAATGGGGAAAAAATAAGAACCAAGATGCATTATATAAACGTCCAATTCCCAATGAGAAGTGTAATTGTGTTGTGTACCTACAATGTACCAATAAAAGAATTCAATCCAAAAAAAAATCCTGTCTGTCTTTGATGGTATATTGTTGCTGATTTACTTGCCATTGCAGGGGTGGCATAGTTGTTGCTATTAATAGCTTTTACTTGCATGCCACTTTCGTGTTGCCTTTGTGTCATTAACAATACTGTGGTTTATTTCCAGATGACGAGATGTTTAGCCAACTACACTGTGTCCTCCCCTCCAAAATTAAAAGATGTGGTTGCATCTTGAGATAGAGGCAAAAGCCTATGGCTAGCCACACCCAGAATGCATCATTGAAAAGCAGAAAATAAAGAGGTTTCCACACTAGCAATAAATTCTTTCCACTATAATCAAACCACAACAAGCACACACACACAAATATAAACACAAAAAGACAAGGCAACAAAATGCTACTAAATCTCCCAATTCTCCCAAAACTAAGCCCTGGGGCATCAATGAGGTGAAAATCAAAAGTAACACAGCTGGAATTATTTGAAATATAAAAGAGGAGGAAAACACCCAGACCAGTAAGGTGCTCAGTGAGATCAAAGAATATATAATTAAACAGATACTAGGCTTAATTATCAAAACAATCAGCAAGTTTATAGATGACTAAATAATTACAGAAGAATAAAATGGTAGCTGAGCTAAACAAAATGATACAAAACACAAATGAACAATTTAGCAAAAAATTAGAGTACATGGTACCAAACAGAAATCCAGGAGACTAAAAATTCTATTGAATTTTTAGCAAAAGTGATCAATGTGTGTACAGAGTAGCAGAATAAGATAGGACTGATGTTGGAGCCCAATTACTCAGGAATTACGCCTTAAGAACAAAGGAGAACATGAAAAATGGATTCAACAGCTGCTAGATGATGCAAAAAAGATTAATCTATGATTAATTAGAATTCATGAAAAAATCAGAAGATAGCAAAAATGGCATAGAAAACCTGTTTACAGAAATAATAGCAAAAAACCTTCTAAGTATGGGGCAAGAATTTAACATACAGATAAGTGAGGCATATAGAGTCCCAAATACCCAAGATCATGAAGAAAAAATCCTCTCTATGATATATCATAAAGCTCCAGAAGTTCAATACAAGGATAGAACTTTAAAAGCTGTTAAAGAAAAGCATTGAAATTATGCAAACACTATGATATTAAACAATACATTCCTAATAATCAATGAGTCATAGAAGAAATCAAGGAAGAAGTTAATTAGTAGAGTCAAATGACAATGCCAATAAAACATATTAGAATCTATGGGAAAAAATGATAACAGTCCTAGGAGGGAAGTTTATAGCTGTGAATGCCCCATCAAGAAAACAGAGTGAGTCCAAGAAATAATTTAATGTTGCACATCAAGTTTCTAGAAAAACAAGAACAATGTAAATCTAAAATTAGGAAAGGAGTTATAAAAGATCAGAGCAGAAATTAATAAAATTGAGAGAAAAAATACAAAGAAGTGATGAATCAAATAGCTAGCTCTTTGAATGAATAACAAAATAGACAAAACCTTAGCCAATCTTACCAAGAAGCAAAAAGAAAAGAACCAAATCAATGTAATTAGAAATTAAAAATGTGGGCCAGATTTTTAGCTCAGTGGTTTTGCCATTTGCTCCACAAGCACAAGGACCCGAGTTTGATCCCCAGTACCAAAAAAAAGAAAAAGAAAAACAAGAAGAAAGAAAAGAAAAGAAATTAAAAAGGTGAAATCCCACCAGATACCACCAAAATCCAGAAAATTATTAGCAACTATATCAAACTCATGTTTTGGATATTTGGCGGGTTTGGGAGTTACCTCTGTTCCCCTTATACCACAATCACTTGCAGTGCTATAGGGGCAGTGGTAAAAGGCACTCAAGCCCTTTGGGATTCACAAATCGCCACAGATTGCCCCAGTTACTGAACATAGAACTACAGGATTTAGGGTTTGACTTGCTGCATTTCAGTCTTGCTTTGGTCCTATTCCTTGCAATGTTTCTTTTTCTACCATTTAGAATGGGAATTTATCTTGTGCAACTGTATGTCGGAAATGATTAACTTTCTTTTCGTTGTTACAGGGACTCACAGTTAAGAGTTTGCCTTAAATCTCAGAAGCGAATTTGGACTTGGACTTTTGAGCAATGGTGAAATGGTTAGGATTTTGGCAACTCTTAGAAATGGGCTAAATTATTTTCCATGAATCTTTTGGGGACTAGGGATGAAGTATTATATAGCTTATATCTAGATATCCCTCCAAAGCTTCATGTGCCCATAGGTGGGGCTTTCAGGAGGTAGCTGGATCATGGGTGTGCAATACTAAAATAGTCCACTGGTTGCTTTAGCATAGTTCTGGGTGCAGATGATGGATTTACTGCAGAGTAACTAACCTACATTGGCCACCAACAAATATAGGCTTGTAGCCAGGATGGAATAAAAAGGGAAGGAAGAAGAAAGTCATGCTGCTTCCTGTCTCCCATGCCATGGACAGTTCCTCCTTGTCATGCCTCTCTGCTTTGTTTCCCTACCTTGGGGCCATCTGACTATGGACTGAAACCTCTGCAAACTGTGAGCTAACATAAACCTTTCCTCCTGTAACTTGTGGGTGTTGAGTATATTGTCTCAGAGGCAACAAGGTAACTAAGACAATGACAAAGTGCTTTGCTAACATATGTGAGATCCTGGGTTTGAGTCTCAGCACTAAAATAAATAAATAATGAATAATCGCATAGAACTTGAAATAAGCCTGGTGGTTCATGGTGATTCAGTATAATAAAGGGAGGTGGGGACGGAGAAAGGTTAATCACTGGTTATTATGTCACAAAGAGGAGCAAGAAGTTGTGTTATGCTATTGCATGGTAGGGTGACTAGTAACAACAGTAATGTTTTGTACACTTCACAAAGATAGAATAAAGTATTTTGAAAGTTTTCACCATAAAGAATTATAAATATTTGAGAAAACAGGTGTTTATTTACCTTGATGTAAACCTTACTACATATGTGGGATGAATTAATATATTATCCTATTAATATGTACAATTGTGTCTTATCTTTCAGTTTTAAATAAATTTTTTTCATTGTTTATTGGTACATTTTAGGTATACAATACAGTTACATTCATTTTTGAGATCTTGTACCTTTACATGATCTATCTTGGTTCTTATTTTTTCCCCATTCTCCTGCCCGCCATTTACCATTTCCACCCTTCCCTATTTACAAAGGCTTTGTTTCCATGCTTTGTTTTTCTCATTTTTTCTTTCCCCTTCTTTCCTTTCCCCTAGCCCCCCCACTTCCCCTACCACTTTAGATCTTTTCTTCCTATTTCACATCATAAATTATTCATTTTAATCCTTATTTACACTTTCAGTTTCTCATACCAGAGAAACTATTCAATATTTACATGTGTCCTATTTATTTCACTTGAGTATGTCCTCAGTGTGCATCCATTTAGCTACAAATGTCTCTAATTTCTCATTCTTTATGGCTGAGTAGTACTCCATTTTATAATAAAACCACATTTTCTTCATCCAGTCTCCAGCTGATGGGAACTTGGGCTGTTTCCAAGCTTT
Organism: Heterocephalus glaber; assembly: GCF_053883595.1. NCBI lineage: Eukaryota > Metazoa > Chordata > Mammalia > Rodentia > Bathyergidae > Heterocephalus > Heterocephalus glaber. Next base: position 386,292 of record NW_028258223.1, on the reverse strand, counting down.
AGATATTACAAACTGTGCCACTATAAACATGGGTGCACATATATTGCTGTGGTATGATTCTTTTAATACTTTTGGGAAGATGCCCATCAGAGGAATAGCTGGGTCCAATGGGACCTCTAATCCTAGTTTTTGAAGTATCTCCAGGATATTGCCTCTTAATCCACTCTGCCAGTCTGTTTCTTTTGATTGGTGAATTCAGGCCATAAACATTGATGGTTATAACATATATATTGACTTCTCCTTGTCATATTATTTTCCTGTAGTTCGCTCTTTTATTTTGTTATTGTACTGATTAGTATTGTTCTGATTCTAGTGTTGCACAACTTTCCTTGTGCTGTACTGGCTATTTATCAATCTTCGTGTGTCTACTTTTTAATTGGTTTGTCTATGAGTGAGCTGTAAGCATTCTTTATATATTCTGGCCATAGGTTATATGTATTATAAATATTGTCTCTTTAAGGACTACTTTTCATTTTCTTAATGGTTTCATTTAAATTTCTAAATTTTGATGGAATCTCATTCATCAATTTCTTTCTTTTATACATCATGTTCTTTGTATCCTAGGAAATTCTTGCCTACCCTACATTCATAAACACTTTCCCTTATACTTTCTTCCTCAAGTTTTATAGTTTTAGTCTTTCATATTCAGGTTCATAGATCTTTTCAAGTTATTTTTATGTATGGAAATGAAGGGTTGAGGTTATTTTTTTTTTGTACAGGGGATCGAACTCGAGTCCTTGTGCTTTTGAGGCAGGCAGTCAAACCACTGAGCTAAATCCCCAGCCTGAGGTTAATTTTTTACATCTGGATAACAGGTGTTCTAGTACCATTTGCTGAAAACACTATCTTTTCCTTGGCTCTTGAGTTGAGTTTATGTTTTATAAAATGTCAAGTAAAATAATCTTTCAAAACTCAGTGGACCATATATGTGTGGTTCTATTTCTAGATTCTCTCTTTTATTCCAATGATCCATATGTCTTTCCTTATGCCAACAGTGCCTTGAGTACTGTAGCTTTAGAGGAAATCTTAAAATTAGGTAATATATGTCTTCCAACACTGTTTTTTTTCTTTTTACTTTTCTAGGTCCTTTATACTCCTACATAACTTTTAAATTTCAATATCCAATTCTTCATGTACAGCAAGTATACATACACCTGAATTTTTATATATACCTTGTGTTTTCTAATCCTGTTAAATTCAGATACAAGTTCTAGGGCCTCCTAGAGATTTCTTAGTATTTTCTCTGTAGATGATTATTTCATCTACATATAAAGATTTTACCTCTACCTTGCCAATCCTATGCTAATTGTTTCTTTTTATTGCCAGACTATTTGGTTTAGGGCTATGTTTCAAAGTTTAATGGACAGATGAAGAGTAGGCATATCTGCCCTTGTTTCCCACCTTAGGGAGAAAGCATTGTATATTCTCCATTCATATAAGGGATTTTTTTCTGGAACTATGGTGTGCCTGTCTTTTATCTGTTCAGCAGTTTCTGTTCTAATTCTCATCTCCTGAATACTTTTAACCATGAACAGCTGTAGAATTTAGTCCAATACTTTTTCTCCAACTACTGACAGGATCATATGGCTTTTTCCTTTCCTCTGTTAAAATGATGTCTAATGGGGGTGGATCCTCCAATGCTGAACACACACTGCCATCCTTATAATAGAACCACTTTCTACATCCTGCCGGATCTGACTTCTAATAGTTTTGTTAAACAAATTTTTATCTTTGTTCATACTTTTTTCTTCAATTATCTTTATCCAGTTTTATTATTAGCACAATGTTGATTTCCTAAGGTGAGGGGAGAAGTGTTCCTTCTTTTTTTGCTTTAAATGTTTGATATAATGTATCAGTTAAAATGTGTATGAGCCTGTTGTTGTCATATAGGTAGGTTTTCAAGCTAGGAATATACTTTCTTTAATAGGTGCTATTCAAATTTTATATTTCCTCCAGAGTCAGTTTCATTCTTGGGGTTTCTTTGGTGGGTTTTTTTTTTTTGGTACTAGGGATCGAACTCAGGTTCTTGTGCTTGTGGAGCAGGCGGTGAAACCACTGAGCTAAATCCCCAGCCCCAGAGTCAGTTTCATTAATTTGTCTTCCAAGGTACTTCTTAGAAGTTGTTAAATTTATTTCAAAAAAGATTTTTGTAATATGATTTCTATATCTTTTTAAATTATATAAAATCTGTGGTAATGTCTTCTGAATTTTGATATTGTAATTAAAACAAAGTATAATTGATATTGTGTAATACGAAGAAAAGGACTAAAGGCATAGGGGAATTGGGAGGAGTAGGAGAAAGGAAAGAAGGGAAAGAAAAATATGAGAAGAGGGAAAAAATGGAAACAAAATCTTTGCAAATAGGGTAGGGTGGAGGGGGTGAAGGGAGGGCAAGAGAAGAGGAAAAATAAGAACCAAGATGCATCATGTGAAGGTACAAGATCCCTATGATGAATGTAACTGAGTTTTATACCTAAAATGTACCAATAAACTAAATGGAAAAAAGTTCTACCTAACATCCTGCAGCAAGTTTAGTGTTTCTGTCTTAATATTTAGATCTTTAATCCACTTCGATCTTAGTTTAGTGCATGGTGAAAGATATGAGTCAAGCTTTAACCTCTGGCAGGTTGAAATCCAGTTTTTCCAACACCATTTATTAAAAGGGCTATCTTTCCTCCAGTGAGGGTGGTTGGCTCCTTTGTTAAAGATGAGGTGGATGAGTATGTCTGGAGTTGTTCCTGCATCTTCTAATCTATTCCACTAATCCTCAGGTGCGTTTCTTTGCCAGTGCCATGCTGTTTTTATCACAGCAGCTTTGTAGTATAGTTTCAAGTTGGGGATTATGCTACCCCTAGCCATGTCTCTGTTGCCTAGAATTGCTTTTGCTATTCTTCTGATTCAAAATGAATTTTTGGATTGTTTTGTCTAATTCTGTAAAATATAGTGTTGGAATTTCAATCAGCATTGCATTAAATCTACATAGTAGTTTTAGAAGTATGGACATTTTCCTTATTTTTTTTTTCCTACCCAGGAACAAGGGATATCTTTCCATTTTCTTATATCCTCTTTGATCTCTTTTTTCTGAGTACTGTAGTTTTCGGTGTAGATTTTTGCTTCCTTTTTCAGATTGATTCCTAGATATTTCATATTTTGGATGCTATTGTAAAAGAAATTTTTCCCTAATTTTTCTCTCAGTGAGTCTGTTATTTGTGTATAAGAAGGCTATTGTTTTCATGTGTTGACCTTGTATTCAGCTACTGTACTGAATCTGCCAATTAAATCTAGAAGACTTTTGGAGGAATTTTCTGGGTCTTCTATGTAAAGTATCATATTGTCAGAAACTAATGACAGTTTAACTTCTTCCTTTCCTATGTTCATAGCTTTTATTTCTTTCTTTTTGTAATTGCTGTGGCTAATGTTTCCAGAACTATATTGAACAGGAGTGGTGATAGTGGACATCCTTGTCTTGTTCCTGATTTTTGTGTGAGTGTTTTCAATTTTTGACCATTGAGTATGATGTTGGCTGTTGGTTTTTCTTAGATAGCCTTAATCAGGTTGAGATAAAGACCTTCTATTCCAATTTTCTGTAGGGTTTTTATCATAAATAGGTGTTGGATTTTATCGAATGCTGTTTGTGCACCTATTGAGATGATCATATTGTTTTTGTCCTTGGCTCTGTTACTATAGTGCATTACATTTATTTATATATGTATGTTGAACCATCCTTGCATCTGAGGGATAAATGTGACTTGGTCAAGGTGAATGTTCTTTTTGATGACCCTCTGTATTCTATTTAGCAATATCTTGTTGAGGGTTTTTTTGCATCTATGTTTATTAGGCAGATTGGCCTGTAGTTCTCTTTTTGGGTTGGATCTTTGCCTGGTTTTGGAATCAAAGTAACACTTGCTTCCCAGAAAGAGTTTGAAAGTATAACTTCCCTTTCAATTCCCTTGAGGAGTTTAAAGATTAATGTCCATAGTTCTTTTTTAAATGCCTTGTAGAATTCAGCAGTGATGCCATCAGGACGTGGGATTTACTTTGTTGGTAAAATTTTATTACATTTTCAATTTCACTCATTGTAATTGGAGTGTTTAGAATTTCTATATCTTCTTTAACTTTGGCAATTCATATGTGTCTAGGAACCTGTCCATTTCTTCTGTGTTCTTCATTTTATTAGCAATGGTTCTTGAAGTAGTTATTGATTATCCTCTGGAGTTCTGCTGAGTGAATTGTGACTTCACCTTTTGCATTCTTTTTTAAAAATTCTTTTATTGGTACATTTTAGGTATACAATACATTTACATTTATCATTGGGTGCTTGTACCTGTACATGATGTGTCTTAGTTCTTATTTTTCCCCCACTACCTGTGTGCCCTTCACCCCTCCACCCTTCCCTATTTACATAGATTTTGTTTCCGTTTCTTTCTTTTCTCATAATTTTTACTTTCCCTTCTTTCGTTTACCCTTCCCTTCCCACCACCAGTATACCTTCAGAACTTTTCCTATTTCAAATTATTAATTATTCATTTTAACCATTTTAAACCTTCTTTACACTTTCAATTTATCACAGTAGAGAAACTATTAGATATTTACACATGTGTGTCCTATTTATTTCACTTAAGAGTATGGCCTCAATATGCTTCCATATAGGTATAAATGTCTTCACTTTCTCACTTTTATGGCTGAATAGTACTCCATTTTATTAAAAAACTACATCTTCTTTATCCAGTTTCCAGTTTATGGGCACTTGGGCTGTTTCCAAGCTTTAGCTATTACAAACTGTACCGCTATAAACATAGGTGCACATATATCGCTGTGGTATGACTCTTTTAATTCTTTGGGGAAGATACACAGTAGGGGAATAGCTGGGTCAAGTGGGACCTGTAGTCCCAGTTCTTTGAGGTATCTCCATACTGATTTCCACAGTGGATGCACCAGTCTGCACTCCCACCAACAATGGAGAAGGGTTCCTTTCTCCCCACACCTCCACCAGCATTTGTTACTGGTTGATTTCTTGATAGCAGCCATTCTTTCTCGGGTGAGGTGGAATCTCAGTGCTGTTTTCATTTGAATCTCTCAAATGACCAGTGATATTGAACATTTTTTCATATATTTATTTGCTGATTTTACTTCATTGTCTGGGAAGTGTCTGTTCATTTCAGATACCTATTTTTGAATTGGGTCTTTGAATTTGGGGGGTCTGATTTTTTTCAGTTCTTTATATATTCTCGATAGCAGACCTTTGTTTGAGGTACAGGTTCTAAAAATTTCTTCCCACATTGTAGGTTGTCTGTTAGCTCTGTTGGTGGTTTCTCTTGCAGTGCAGAAGCTTTTTAGTATAATGAGATCCCAGTTGATTTTTTGTGCTAGCTCCCGTGCTACTGAAGATTTGTTCATGAAGTCTTTTCCTATGCCAATGTCATCAAGAGTTCTACCAAACTTATCTTCCAGTAAGTTTAGTGTTTCTGGTCTTAATATTTAGATCTTTAATCCACTTTGATCTTAGTTTAGTGTACGGTGATAGGTATGGGTCTAGTTTTCATCTTTGGCAGGTTGAAATCCAATTTTTCCAACACCATTTATTAAATAGGCCATCTTTCCTCCAATGAGGGTGGTTGGCTCCTTTGTTAAAGATGAGTATATCTGGAGTTGTTTCTGCATCTTCTATCTATTCCACTGATCCTCACATCTATTCCTTTGCCAGTGCCATGCTGTTTTTCTCACAGTAGCTTTGTAGTGTAGTTTCAAGTTGGGGATTGTGATACCCCCAGCCATGTCTCTGTTGCCTAGAATTGCTTTTGCTATTCTAGGTCTCTTCATGTTCCAAATGAATTTTGGATTGTTTTCTCTAGTTCTGTGAAGTATATTGTTGGAATTTCAATTGGCATAGCATTAAATCTATATAGTAGTTTTTGAACTATGGCCATTTTCACTATATTGGTTCTTCCTACCCAGGAACAAGGGATATCTTTCCATTCCTTATATCCTCTTTGATCTCCTTTTTCAGAGTGCTGTAGTTTTCAGTGTAGAGGCAGGATAGATATGTAGAAGGATAGGGGAAGGTTAGCAGCAAGGCAAGAGGACACAGGTGAGAAAAGGATAAAGAGAAGAAAAGAAAAATAAAGTAGAAATACAGATTAGGGCCAGAACAGGAATGCAAAGGCAGATGAAGAACAATGTGGGACAGCAAGACAGTGAGTGAGAGAGAGAGAGAAAGAAAAGAGAAAGAAGAGAAAAATAAAAATGTAAAACGAGTAGAAAAATAATTAAAAATAAGAGCCAAAAAGTAATAATTTTGAAAATAACAAATAAAATACAACAATGAAAGGCCTCCTTCAGGGTCTGTCTCTGCTGTCACAATAGACAATGTGGGCAGCCTTGTGAAGATATGTCAATGAGTCTCAGCAAGCCAGTTGCAGACTCCTGAAATTCAGTCAGATTTTGGCTGCAAGTTGAGCTCCCTGTCCTCTTGCAGGTTTGAAATCTGCAAGGCTGTACTGCAGCTTCCAGCTGCCCTTTCCCCTAAAGATAGTCCAGGTTCTGATGGGAGGTGATGATCCCTCTAACTTACCAAGTACAGTGGTCTGGTGTGCCTTTATTGCAGAAATTCTCTTCACTTTTCCAGTGGGCTTCAATTTTCATCAAGGAGCCTGAGAGAGGCCCTCTATCTGTTGTTCAGTTCTGTAACTCATGACAATGCCCTTTAGGCGCTCCCCCCCCACACACCCCGTGCCTTTGTAGTGTGGAACCAGGTAGCGCCACCACCAGGAGGACAGAAGTGGGGGGGATGGGGACGGGGGTGAGGGGGTGGGGTTTGTATGCACCTGCATGGCTAAGCTGGTCACTGGTGGGCATGTCGAGGGGTCCTCACTGTCTCTCTGGTCACAGGTGGGCGTGGTGAGCCAGACAGAGCAGGGCTCCAGACGCCCAGGGACTTCTCCACCCTTGGGGCTAAGCTCGCATGTATTAAGTCTTACTGATTGGCCCTGGGTGTTTCTATGCTAAGATGAATAATATGATGAAAATCATGGGGTTTGGTGACCAACTGTGGGCTTCAGGGAATAGAGATGAATATGGTTAGTTGTACCAGGGTCTATCTTGATTCAAATAAGGCTCACAAGTTACTTTTCTATGTCTTTCTAATGTTCAGTGAAGGTTTGTTGAATAAATTAAGTGCATGTATACACTCAGAGAAAAAAATAGTTTCTGTTTATTTCTTCTGTGAATGGGTTACACTTTATTTCTTTCATGATATAAATGTAGTTTTTTGTTGAAAATTGGAAATTTTGCATAAGTGATAACTTTGTAAATAGATTCTTCTCTTCATTATTTGTTTTTGTTGTTTGTGCTAGATTGTAGTGGTTTGTTTAATAAATTTTCTAATAATTTTTTAAAGTATGTGTTTTTGTTTCTGTTTTCAAGTTTGAAGAGATTGAAGTGACACTAATAGTAGCTACAATTTTTTAAAAAAATTTATTTTATTGGACTGGGGATTTAGCTCAGTGGTTCCAGTGCCTGCTTTCCAAGCACAAGGTCCCAAGTTCGATCCCGGGTATGAAACAAAAAATTATTTTATTGGTACATTTTAGGCATACAATATAATGACATTCATCATTGGAAATTTGCACCTTTATATAATCTCTTGGTTCTTATTTTTCACCCTTCCCCTGCCCTCCCTTCAACCCTTCCATCCCTCCCTGTTTACAAAGACTTTGTTTCCATTTTTTCATTTTCTCATATTAATTCCATTCCCTTCTTTCCTTTCCCCTACCTCTCCCACTTCCCCTTCCCCTTTGCCCCTTTTCTTCCTATTTCACATTATCTATTATGCCTTTTTCTCCTTATTTATACTTTACACTTTCAGTTTCTCACACTAGAGAAACTATTCAGTATTTACACGTGTGTCCTGTTTATTTCACTTAAGAGTATTGCCTCAACGTGCATCCATTTAGCTATGAACATCTCTAATTTCTCATTTTTTATGGCTGAGTAGTACTCCATTTTATAAAAAAACCCACATTACCTTGATCCAGTCTCTAGTTGATGGGCAATTGGCGGCTTCCAACTTTAGGTATTACAAATTATACTGCTATGAATATGGTTGTACATATATCACTGTGGTATGATTCTTTTAATTCTTTGGGGAAGATATCCAGGAAGGGAATAGCTGAGTCAAATGAGACTTCCAGTCCTAGTTCTTTGAGGTATTTCCATACTGATTTCCACAGTGGTTTCACAAGTAGTATCTACAATTCTTAAGACCTGTAATGGGAAGATGATTTTAGATTTTTCATTCAGTTTGATTCTCACAACAAACATTTTATAACAAGCATCATTATTCTCATTTTATAGATAAGGAAATGGACATAGATTGGTTAAGTTCCTTGCTCAAATTCAAATCTAAATTAAGATTTCCAGTTAGCTTTGTCTGACTTCAAGGCCTAGTGTCGGCACTACCTTTATTTTTTGAAAATTTCTTAGTGTGAGAGAAGCTCATTTGCTTGTGAGTTGACAGGAAAGTGGGAAAGAGATGTGGGAAAAATAATCTTGTTTTTGTTACATTCTTTCTTGAGGACTGCATTGAATTCTAGTAGATTTGAGCTCTAAGATAAGAAGGATCAGGGTAACCTCACATGGGACCTCTTCATGCCTATGAAATTGAAAGAGACAGAAAGATACAGAGGGGTGGATCTGATATATTGCAGGAGATACCCTGTTGACCTCATATATGTATGTCATCAAAGTGGATCACAACACAAACAAAAGGCAGCAACTCTCATTTTCTTTCAGAAAGGAGGCAAAGCCAATTCTTCTTCCCAGATTGGCCCTACAAATCTTCACTCTATAGTTTTCCTCTCCTTCTTCCCTGGAGAAAGAGTTTGTTTGTTGGAGCAGCTGAGATGAGCAGAGAACTTTCAAGAGGCTCTTTTCCCTTGGAGGTTTAATTTTCAGAGACAGAGATGTGGCAAAGGAGGGGTCTCAGAGGGTTTGTAAAAATAGAAGCAACTTTCCTTAGTCACAGCTGAGATAATGGAGGGACTGTGTGAGGGATTGAAGGAAATAAAACCTCTGAGCCAGGTGCTATATCTGGCCCAGCAAAGGGTCTAACAGCCAGGTGAGAATCTCTGTGCTCCTTCCCAACAAACAGGAACTTCCCACCCCCATCCCGGTCCAGCTAAATCCAGCAGGATTTTTCTTTCCTATGAGGGATAGATGTGCTCTCTGTGCTTTAATTATTGGTTCTGGAAGCCTTTTCCTTAACCCCTAAAGATTATACTAGGCTTTTAGATAGAGTCCCTCTTCTCAGTTTTTTCTGTGTTCCCTCTTAGCATCCATTTTATACACACTTCTTCAACTTTTCCAAGTGCTCATGGAAGACACTGGATATTTCCTATCTCTATTTAGGATGTATGTCAATACCTCCACCAGCTCCTATTTTTACAATATAGAAAGATTACACAGTGCTGAACATGACCCTTTCTTTTACAAATGTCTCTTCTCTGCATTTCCCATGTCCTTCCTGCTTCCTTTTCAGATCAATTTCTTTCAGGGAAACAGTGCACCAGTTTTCCTAAACCAAGACTGCCTTATAGACCTAACTTGCTGATTAGAGTAGCCATCTTAGGTGTGGGGGAGTCTTCACCAAGGACACACAGCTTCTTCATGGGACACCGCCCTGCTGGTTCTCTAACCTTTCTTGCATCATTGGTTCTGTAGTTTCAGGTAATGCTCCTTCTCTTTGTTTCTTGTGTCTCCTTTCTACGTTATTAAATGCCTAATCATCTTTGTTCATCCCACAACTAGCCCTGCTCTTCTCTGGCTTACTATTTCCCTTGAGGTAGAGAATTCTTGTATGGTAAAATTTGGCTTTGAAAATATTGGGTTCTTTATCCTAATTCTTTATTCCATAGGTAAAATTAGAGAAGGCTTGAAGTGCTGTCTTATCCAAACTAATTATTGTGTCACTGGGGTGGCTGAGACTGAGAGAGGAAATGACTTCCTCAGGGCCTCATCACAGGTTTTAGGGAAAATAGGCATCATTAGGTTTTTCTCAAGTCTTGGGGAGGATTGAACAAAGGCTATATTTCCCAAAATTGTGCCTGTTTTCCTGGACCCTATCATGGTGCTAGGAGAGTTATCTGTTCCTGGTTAATACTGTTTGTCTAAAAGACATTCCATAATATGCTTCTGTCCAACTACCCCATCCACCTACATTTTCCATTCTTAGAAACAAATTATTATCTTTTTCTGTTCTCCTATTCTCTTTGATATTATTTCTTGCTAAAGAATAGTTAGGACTTTCTTCTTATTTGGAAAAATGTGTCTGCTTCCTTTTCTTCTACTCTGTAGTTTTCTTTCTCTCTGAGAAAGCTCTCTTGTGGGTCTGACTCCCCTGCTTTCCAGTGCAGGGCTCCCCAACAACATTCCCAGGAGTGCTTCCATAGTAGGTTTTTTTTTTTTTGTATAGGCAGAAGCTTTGGCAAGATCTGATCTGACAGGTGCAGGAAGAACTTCCTGCCCTAAAATAGCTCCCACTGTTGCCCAACTGAAACCTATATATGTTGCAGTTACCTGGTAAGGCTTTTTCAGGGGAAATTTGCATCTTACCTGGTAGTAAAGGCTTAGATTACACTAGAGTGGGGATTCCTTCCCTAGCAAACATTAGTTTGTCTGATCAAGTGATTTAAAAGCATTTGTCATTTGTTGAAAACTAGTCAATTCATATGATGATTGATTAAACAAATCTAAGTTCCCTTTCAGCCAGAAATTCTGATTTCTCATGCATCATGCCTTCAAAAAAATTCCCTTTGCTTGAACATTCTTCCTATAACCACCTGTGTCCAGAGCTTAGTAAATGATGGAGTTTTGGGCTTCTTAATAGCTGCCACAAGGTATTGGGCACTTCTGATGTACCAGGTGTAGAGTGTGGGGGGGTTCTATATATTATCCTATCTAATCATTATGGTTACTCTATGAGGAAATATTCCCAAATCAATTATTATTCTAATTGTGTAGGTGATGAAATTAAAGCTTAGAATGATTAAAGAACATACCCAAGGTCATTTGGAGAGTAGCCCTCTCCTGTCTGGGCTATCACAGCTGTTTCTAGTATTTTACCATCTTCTTCAGTCTCCCTATCCCTAAGAAATCTGGTGAAACACCTTAGTTCTGCTCCTTTGACAAAGGCTAAAATGGACTCTATTTGTTGAGATTTTTTTTGGCATGAACCAGGCAAGTGCCCAGTGCTTCTGAACACATTAAATATTTTAATATTCATAACTACTCAGGAAGGTGATTATTCTTCCCCTAATTTTGCAGATGAAGTAAAACACTCCTTGAGCAGTTGCCAAGGCCATAGAAAGAATAATTGGTTGAACTCTGGTTCTTATATAAGGTCCCGAACTCCTTGGCTTGGCATTCAGGACCAGGTCTCTCACTGCCCTGTCCACTGGCGAAAGTTGACTCCTCATCAAGCCTGATTTTTTCTCTGCTTCTTCCCTCTGCCTGGCATGTCCAGTTGGCTTCTGCACAGCTTTGGATATTGTTATTATTCAGGATCTGGTGTCATCTCTTGGGCTCCAGAAAGCCTGCCCTGATTCAGCCTAGCAGGTGAAAATTTTCTCCCTGGCATTCTGAAGGGCAAGAAGATTGCCTCTTCAGCACCTCTCCTCAGCATTATGTGCTCTCAGGTGTGAGTAGATAATACACCTGGATCACACAGAGACACACATTTAAAGCCTTTGTGCTCTATTAATATGCTATATGTTTGGGGAAATTAGACATTCACCAGTGAAAACGCAAGAATTACCATCAGAGAAAATTACTTAAATTGAACAGTAATAGGTGAGTTCCTTTCGCTTCTTAAAAGAATATAATAAAAACTCTGAATTTCTGTCCAGAACTATGCATATGAGCACCAAATTTTCATAAATTTCAGGGCCCATGCTCCCCCATATTAGAAAATTCTGATGTTTTAAAAGTTACCAGGCAGTACTTGATTAACCAGCATCTTTGTGATAATGGACACCAAGGAGAGAGAGAGAGAGAGAGAGAGAGAGAGAGAGAGAGAGAGAGAGAGAGAGAGAGAGAGATCTGAGGAGGATTGGGGGCAGGAGAACAGGGTTATGAAAATCATAGTTCCCCAAATGGAGACCCTCATCTGCTTGTTCTCTCTATTCTCAATGCTTAGCACAGTGCCCCACACATAAGAGATGCTCAGTAATTATCTGCTGAGTGAATGCAGGAACAGGGAAGGCATTCTACACAGATGGGATTGTGTAAATATGATCACAAGTCTTGCTGGCAGAGACACACTGAGAGATAATTGGTGGACCTTGGCACATACATATTATACAATATTTTACTTAAGAAGTAGAACTTTCACTTTATCACTAAACTGTCTTCAGAGATTGCCTGAACGGGTAGGTCTGGAATGTCTCGCTCTGCTGAGGTTGGACTTGTAGCCTACATTGGCCTGTAGTAACCTGCAAGAGTCCAGGCTTTTGGACATGAGCACAGGATGTCCCAGTGATGGGAGAGTAAGCTGGGAAGAGTCAGGACATGATTGCTCTCTCTGTTCATGTTTCAAGCAGCTGCTTGTGCTGCCTGACAGGCTGGGCTGATCTGAGAAGACCTGAAGGGAGCAGGTTGCATGGAGAGTATGAAGGGCAGGATGGCACTGCAGTGTGCTCTGCAGCCTTTCCTGGCAGCATGGGAAGAGAGATGCTTGACTTTCACAGCAACCTCAATGTCTCAGAAGGCAGGGGCTCATGACAATGCTGATTATGGGAGTACTCTGGGCCTCAGCTGGCTGCCGTCTTCATGCAGGCGCCTTTCCCTTCTTTCCCCTGACGCTTCTATCTCGCCGTCTTGGCACTTTTTCTCAAGATGTTTATTGTCCCAGCCCTCTGTATTGTGTCTTTGTTTCTTACAGTTTCCGTCTTCTAGATGAAAAGCATTTCCAATATTCTAATCCGTTTTCTCCTTTTATGTCTCTCAAAGGTGACACAGAATAGTGTGCAGTGTTACATTTTCATTAAAAGTGAGTTTACTGCTTTTACTCTTTTCAAAACATTTTCTAATCATTATTTGTTTTATGTGTTTAAAATGTGACACAGGGCTTGGACCATAGCTCAGTGGCAGAACTCTTACCCAGCCTGATTGACATAGCTTTATATTGTGTATATATTGTATATTATATTATATTTATATTGTATTTTGGTAACTAATAAGGCAAGTTTCCAGGCTTTACTGTTTTCAGTACTTGGGACTGAACCCTAGGCCTTTGCATTGAACTACATCCCCACCTCTTTTATTTTTTTTAAATTCTGAGACACTAATTTTTTAAGTTGCTAAGGCTGGGCTCAAACTTGTGATGTTTCTGCCTCACCCTCCCTTAGTGCTGGGATCACAGCTTTGTACCACCAAGTCCAGGTCCTAGATTTTTTTTGGTCCAAAATTATTTTGGTTATATAGTAGATAATTAAGTAACTAGAATGCGTTGTGCATGCATTTTGATTCTTGCCTTATCAATTTCCATGACAATCTCATTGGGCGTTGCTTTAACATTACATTCAGATATTTATTTAAACTAAGTTCTTGTCTAACAAAGATTAAAATTCTAAAGGTGACGTATTGTGTACCTAAAGACATTTCTCTTTCAATCTCAGCAATCTGATTTTTCTGATATTTTCCTTTGAGGCAGTACTTTTAGCTTCTTGTGTTTTATTCCAGAAAATTTAGTTATGGATATATGTGTATATACATATACATACATTTTCTTTTCACAAATATATCCAAAATGTAATAATGTATAATATTACCATACAATATTGTACCCGATATATTATGAGATATATGATTCAGTACAATTAGATTGAACTCAGGGTCTTATATATGTGAGGCAAGCAGTCTGCCACTGAGCCACATGTATAGACCAGTATAATGATATGAGTGTATAATTTACTATAATAGTCTGGTGCCACCACATCCAGCTCACATTGTTATACTTCTTAAAATAATATAATTCAGAGAAAATTCTATATCCACGCTAAAGAAGCAAAATCATCATGTGTCTTATTTACTTCTTGTCTATAAGCCATTTTTGGATATGTGTAAATATATCTGTGAGAAAACTTATTTTAAGTAGAACCACTCAGAAAGGTATTTCTACTTCTAAATAATCTTTTTGTCCTGTGACGGCTACTTTTTTCTATAGCATCCTATTCTTGTTTTTTTGTAGTATCTCCTTTATCTCATTCATGTTACTAAAAAAATTTTAGAACTTTTTGTTTCCCTGAAGAGTCTCCTTGTTCCTCCACATTTCTTTGTTGGTTTTCCTTTTCTTGAGGAAACTTTTTGGTATCTGTGGTCCCTTGGTTGTCTGCTCATATTCATGCTGGGTACCCAGTTCCTTTAAGGATGTGGGTAGTACATGGTAATTGTGGCCTTACTTTGAGTGATAAGGATTTTTTTTTAACTTTCAACATTACTATCCTTAGATATTTTCTGGGCCAAAATCCTGGCTGGGCGCAGGAGAAGAGTTCTAATTTCTGCCAGTAGGAAATAAATCTGGGTGTAGGAGCTAAGTGGGAGATGCCAGGCGCCTTGCTTTCTCCCTGAGCTGGAACTCTTGGTTCACCTGCCCTGGAGGATCAGTCTTGTGCTTTCTGCCAGGGCAAGGGAGTACAGTGCCCATCTGTGTGTTTCTTTGGTACATTTTCAAGCAATCCCTTTTTTGATGTTCCTTCACCTGCACTTCTGCTGGGGCTGATTTTGTGGTTACTGTTCTCTTACTGTGGTTACTATTGCCAGTTTAGAACTCAATGTTTTTAGGCTTCCAGGTCAGTAACCACCCACCCAATTGCTTCCAGTGTCCACAAAAAGTGTTTTTGGTATTGCTGTTATTGTCTTCTGACTTGTTTGCATTATATCTGATTACTCTCCTTCTGGTGAGATTTTGCCACTAGAAAGAAACAGCCTAATCATTCATTTTAACCCAGAGCTAGAGTTCTTCATTAGGGTAAACTTTATCCTACTGAGATGGAAAACCATAGGGCTATCCTTAAAGCAAATCTTCTCTCCTTTCCCTGCCACAAAAGCAGAATTCTTCTTGCGTGTATGGTTGGTTCATGTGATTCTTTGCTTAATTTCTTTTTTGCCTTTGGAATAAACCAGGTCCTGAGAGATTCCTTGTGTGCGCACCTGCTTCTACTGTTGTGAACTAGAAACTTCAGTTTTTCCCTTCTCTTTGGAGAGGGCACCTTCAGGTTTATGCCTAGGAGTGTCCTATTTTTCTATTTTCTCTTTTATTCCTCCGTGGTCTCCACTGGTATTGCACCTTGAGATACTTTGTGTGTTCACCTTTCAGTGGATCAACTTTGTCTGACCAGAAACATATATCTTCTCTCAATCTTCTTTCTGATTTTGAGGGACTTCTGAGATGCAACTGTTCTCAATCTTCTTTCTGATTTTGAGGGAATCCTGAGAGAATTTTAACCTCTACACTTCCATTATTAAAGTATAAATATTTTATTGGGATTTTAATTGTGATCATATGGATTTAATAGATAAATTTTGAGAAGAAATTACATTCTTACAGTATTGAACCTTTATCTAAAAACATGTATAGATTTATTCAGGCCTTTAAAAGTGATTTTCAGTAAAATTTTATAATTTTTAGCATTAAGATTCTTTCCTACAGACTACAGTTTATGTTAAAGTTTTGAATAAGGTATTCCTTGTCAAAAAATATAAGCCTTTATTTCAAACTTCAAAATTGTGTTATATAAGACTTATAAATCCAGTTTTTATTAAGTAACAATCACTTTCTTATTTTCAATTTTTACTTTTTAATAGTACATGTTTGTAGTACATAATAATCACATTTCTCATGGGGAATTTGTACCTGTACATAAAATGTCTTAATTCTTTTTTATGCTCTTCCCCTCCCCTTGAGCCCCCTTCACATAATCTTTTGGCCCCATTCCCATTTGCTAAAGATCTATCTCCTTATTCCTATTATCTATCTTTTATTTTGCTCTTTGTATACATTTTGCTTTTCTTATATAACAGAGACAATGTGATATTTAAGCTTGTGTTTATGGTTTATTTCACTTAACATTGTCTCAAGGTGCACCCATTTTCCTACAAGTGATTCAAGTTTATTCTTTTTGGCAGAGTAGTACTCCATTGTGTAAATAGCACATTTTTTTACCCATTCATCTGCTGATGAACAAATAGGCCTCTCCCTTAACTATGTAAATTGTGCTGCTATAACATGAATATGTGTGTATCACTGTAATATGATGTCTTTAACTCTTCTGAGAAGATACCTAGAAGGAGAAGAGCTAGGGTGATAATATCTTGTAGTATTTTTTTCCAGCTTTTAGAAAATACTTAAGAATACTTAGTAAACATTTTTCTATTAATTAAAATGTCATGGACATCTCATTGACAAAATACTATTTTACATGTGACTATACCCTAATTGACCTAGTTAGTTCTTTAAGTTGGGCATCTGAGCTGTCTCCAGTTTTTCACTTTGTAAGTAACTTAAAAATACCTCAAGCTTTCATACCTGAAAATATCTCTCTGACTCAGTTTCATCATTTGTGTAATGAGATAATGATCATCCTTTTCTTTCAGAGGAGTTATAAGAATTAATTGTGAGGATATAGCAGTGTGTTCATCACTGTGCTTGTCACATAAGAAATCTCCAGTAATGACAGCTGTGTTCAATTCTACTTTGCTACAAATTGCTTATGTTCTCACATGTGATCCTTCCTATCACCCTATAATATATAGCAGTATTGTTATTTCAACTTTGGAAAAGGAAACAGGTTTAGAAAGGATATGCAAAGTGCCCAGTTTACACAGCTAATAAATTTTGCTTTTCAATTACTTTCCCCCAAAAAAGTAAATCCTTGACTGAGGCTGTTGACCTAGGACTTCTTAGAAGAAGCAAACACAAGGGCCAGAAAATAAACCAATTTCTAGCAGAAGCAGAAGCATTTTATATGTTAGCATAAATACCTTAAAATCCACTTCTCTGCTGTGTACAGGTAGTCCTAGAAGCTAGTCATGCATGCTGGCATACACACCTGTAATCCCAGGTTCTCAGGAGGCTGTGGTGGGCAGATTGCAAATTCAAGTCCAGCCTGGGCAACATAGCAAGACTCATCTGCTAAAATTTAAAGAAGGGCTAGAAATGTAGCTCAGCACTCCCTGAGGTTCAATTCTCAGTACTGAACAAAAAGAAAAAAAGTCCTAGAATTTCACAACTACCATCAACAACATTCATTAGAAATTGCTTTTCCCCTCTAAAGATCCCACGTTTTTTATTCTAAACCAAGTCAAAGAGGATAACACATCAGGCAAAAATGTTATGTCCTCAAAGTTAAGACAATAAATGTGAACTTCCTGCTTGCAGATCTCCAGTGCATCCCATACAGGAATGATGGCCTGGGTGGGGAACCAGACTCTCATCTCCCACTTCATCCTCCTGGGCCTCTTCACCCACTCGCAGCTGCATATCTTCCTCTTCTCCATCATCGTGGCCATGTTTCTGGTGGCACTCTCTGGAAATGGGCTCATGATTCTTCTCATCAGCATGGACTCCCGCCTGCACAGTCCCATGTACTTCTTCCTCAGCTGGCTGTCGCTCATGGATCTCATGCTCATCTCCACCATCGTGCCTCGGATGGCAGCCGACTTCCTCCTGGGCGGTGGCTACATCTCCTTCACAGGCTGTGGATTGCAGATCCTCTTCTTCCTCACCCTGCTGGGGGATGAGTGCTTCCTGCTGGCCTTCATGGCCTACGACCGCTATGTGGCCATCAGCAACCCGCTGAGGTACTCGATAGTCATGAGTCCCCGCACATGCTGGCTCATGGTGGCAGGGTCCTGGCTGTTTGGGCTGGTGGATGGGCTGATCCAGGCAGTCTTTACACTGCGCTTCCCCTACTGTGGCTCACAGGAGATTGACCATTTCTTCTGTGAGGTCCCCGCAGTGCTCAAACTGGCCTGCGCGGACACCTCCCTGTATGATACCATGATCTATGTGTGCTGTGTTCTCATGCTGCTGCTGCCTTTCTCTGTCATCTCCGCCTCTTACTTGAAGATCTTGGTGGCTGTGGTCCAAATGCACTCTGCAGAAGGGCGACAAAAGGCCTTTGCCACCTGCTCCTCCCACATGATGGTGGTCTCCCTCTTCTACGGGGCAGCCATGGTCACCTATATGCGGCCCCAGGCCTATCACTCCTCCAAGCAAGACAAGGTGGTTTCTGCCTTCTACACCATGATCACCCCCATGCTCAACCCTCTCATCTACAGTCTGAGAAACAAGGAAGTGGCCGGGGCACTGAGGAACTTCCTGGGAAAGTGCCCCTGTCATGGGAAGTGCTAGGATAATGTGGCCAACTCCAGATGAGGGCTCTGCAACCTGGGAACCTGTTGGACATTAGCATAAATACTTTAAAATCCAACTGATCCATATTTGACTGGGTCAGAAACAAATGTGCCTTTCTGAGACAAACAAACAAGCAAAGTCTTTCCCAGCCAGGTGTGATGGTGCAATCTTACACTCCCAGCACTCTGGGAGCCTGAAGCAGGATGCTCATAAATTTAAGCCCAGCCCAGGCAACTTAATGACTTAGTGAGAACTTATCTCAAAATAAAAAAGAAGCAAAGGCCATGGGTTCAATCCCCAATATGGAAAAAAATCTAATCAGAGTTATTCAGATTAACACATTGATTTAATCCATCACATCCATGCACAGCATGGGCAATGTGGAAGGAAAGCTGAGGCTACCAGGTGACAAAGAGAAGAAGACAGAAACTTTCCTGCAATAGATGCTGGAAAAATCAGCAGGTGACAGTTCTCAGTAGTGTCCCTCTGCAGGAGCTTGCCATGGCTCAGGACAGCTATCTTGCCTAAAGTTATGCCCTCTTCTTTGAGGACCAGTCTGCCTCCCAATATCAACTGATCAATCAAGGGTATAAAGCCAGACCACGTGCCTCAGTTTGATCCTGGAAGGCAATCTTAGTTCCAGAGTTCCGTGCAGAGTCATGTGAGGCTTCTAGGAAACATCTTTCTTTGCTCAACTCTTTTCTCTTCATCATAGTGCCTGAGAGTGCTTTCCAATACACTTGCATGTAGAACCTGTGTTAGCCAGCTTCTAGAAGACCTGACCTGTGACACACAAAATCTCAGGAAGGATGACAAATTAGGGTTTGAGCCATGTGGTCTGTATATAAACAGAATATAATATGAGCACCAAGAAGTGCCATGCTGCACTGTTGGTATTAGAAAGGACAGAAATGTCATCATAGAGTCACCTATGAAAGGCTTAAGGAAGGGCATGCAAACTCAAATGCCAACAGGTCCATGTGGATGGTGTCAAGCAAAGTAGCTTTTGCATGTGGACAGAGTCAAATGGACTTTATTTGATCACTAAAGCCACTCAGCTGCTCTGCTCTAGGAGGAGACTAGGTAAAAGTTGGGCATAATCTGGAGGAGCAATCAGGGATGGGTGTATTGGAATGATGGGTGCATTGGAATTGGCATATGCATATTTGTGAGATGAATCCTATTTGTTTTGGTAACACTCAATTCTTTTTGGATATTAAAACAAACTTACCAAATTTCTTTATTTTCTTCTTTATTTTTGTTTTGTTTTGTTTTTACAGTACTGGGGCTGGAACCCAGGGCCTTCACACTGAACTATATTCCAGGCCCTTTAAAATATTTTTTTTGGAGATAAGAGTCTCACTAAATTGTCCAAGCTGTGCTGAAACTTGCAGTCCTCCTGCCTCAGTCTCCCAGAGTGATGGGATTATAGGCATATACCACTGTAGCTAGCCTCATTTTTTATTTAGTATTTATATGGTGCCCTCTCCATATATTACAATCTATTTCATAACAACTCATATATATAATATAGAAATTTTAAAACATCATAAATCTTCTTTAACCTGGGTGTGGTGGTGCAGGCCAGTAACATTCAGAAAGCTGAAGCAGGAAGATCTTGATTTCAAGGTCAGCTTGGGCTACATAGAGATACTGTCTCAAAAAAAGGACGTGACAGTAGTGCATAAGGAAGGTTCTGAAGATGTGCTCTGGAATACACAGGCACACAGCAATGGGAGTGGCAAAGAAAGATAGATGTGGGAAAGCAATGTGAAGGAGAAACGTGCTAAACTTGTGTCCAGTATTAAGGGCATTTAGAAGGAAGGCAGAACTGCTACTGGACCACAGCACCTCTTATGCCCTAGGTCCAGCATACACACCATCTTTTAGAAAAGGATCTCATGCCCTAAGTGAGGAAGTCACCATCTCAGACAAGAGCAGTCTACTGGAATAGACTCCCGACCTCCTGATCCTACTCCCTGAGAAGAGACCTAGAGCATGAGATATTTGCAGCCCAGGGCACTAGAGAAACTAAAAGCTAGTGAACAATGTCTGAGAAAGTATCAATGGGGTCTTGAGAAAATTGAATTAGGAAAGGTGAAAGTCAATGCACAATTCTGATTCAGGATCTGGGTGTTACATGATTCTGCTTCCCAGCAGTTGCTGTGAACAGAAAGACCCTAGGGAGAAAAGTAATTAGTGCAGTTGGGGTGGCTTCCCATTCTCCCCTAAGTATCAGGAGTGCTGTGCCCACACCATTGCCCATCATCCAGTGCCCACAAAGGAGTCCCTGCCATGCCTGGCCAGGTTCTGCTAACCACAAAGGCATCCTGAGGCACCACAACTTCACGGGATGGGGAAAGAAGTTTTGTGAAGAGTGAAGGAGGAAACACTGCAGGAAAGAAGCAAACATGGACAGTTTAGACACTGGGTTCCTGCACAGTGTTCCAGGAATCTTTTTGAGGGAGAACACAGACGCAGTAGCAGGGTTTTTTTATTCAGGGAAAGGATCAGTGATCAGAGACTGAGACAAGATGCTGAGACAACCATACTTCACCTTCCCCTCTTGAATTTAACTGAGGGGATCTGATCATAAGACCAAGGAAAGACCTCCAGTTAACCACACCCACAGAAGCAAGATAAAAATTAAGCAGAGTATAGCTTTCAATGGGGAAGTAGGCTCAGCAGCCCATTCAGACCCCTAAATCTGCTCACTCAGAGCAAACAATTGAACAAACCATAAAGAGGCACCAGCTTGGAGATTTGCTATACCAGGACTGAGCAAAGGTAAGGAGAAGCACCTTGGAGCCATAGTGGTGGTCCATGAAGGGTAGAGTGTGACTATGTGTGACCATGGTGACATGGAGAATGAAAGATTACTCAGAGATGAGACTTAGTTCAATCACTGAGAGGACCCATAGGCACTGCTTCTTCAGCATGAGAGAACTTTAGGGAAACAGCCCTGAACTGCAACTGCCATGGCTATTTAATTGCACTGTAATTCAAGTACATGAGAACAAAGATGTAAAAAAATTTGCAACATTGATATATAAATTTTGATCATGGGATAGGAGCAGAAAGGGATGACCTGTTAAGTGATGTATGTTAACCTAGTTTAAGTAAGCTTATCAAGCAGGAAGCTTATTGGAGAATAGGAGGAGCATGATGACCAGAGAAAACATCTCTGAAAATAACTTCTTGATTCTGCTCAGTAGTTGCCCTTGCAGATCTGCTCTAATCTTTAACAATGCATTCCAGAGCTGTTGTTCCCAAGGTCTCTTCATCTTACATTCATATCAAGCATTCCTCTGGCCAAAGTCTTCCCAAAATAATCATGGATGCAAAAATCATCAGAAAGATACTTGCAAATAGAATATAGCAAATTATTAAAAAAAGATAATACATCATGACCAAATTGGTTTTCCCTAGAGATGCAAGGAAGGTTTGAACATACATAAATCAATATATGTAATATACTACATAAGTGGAATAGAGGATAAAAATCATATGATAATTTCAATAAATACAGAAAAATCTTTTGACAAATTTCAAGTTGCATTCATGATTTTAAGAAAGCTTTCATCCCTGGAAGTGAGCATTGCCCTGATACCAAAATCACAGAAAAATATTCAACCAAAAAAGAGAACTACAGGCCAATCTCTTTAATTAACATAGATGTAAAAATCCTCAGTAAGATACTGGCAAAGAATATGCTGTGAACCATCAAGAAAAATAAATCATTACCAAGTAGAATTCATCTCAGGGATACAGAGATGGTTTAAAATACACAAATCAATAAATATAATATACCACATTAACAGAACCAAGGACAAAAATCACATGATAATCTCAATAGATGCCGAAAAAGCATTACAGGAAGTTCCACGCCCATTCATGATAAAAAAAAAACCCTAAAGAAAATTGGAATAGAAGGACTTTATCTTGATAAAGGCCGTCTATGACAAATGAACAGCCAACACCCTACTAAATGGTCAAAAACAAAGTTTTCACTTTAAAATCAGAAACATGATAAGGATGCTCACTATCACCACTCCTGTTCAATACAGTTCTGGAAATATTATCCAGAGCAATTAGATAAGAGAAAGGAATAAAAAGAATATGGACAGGAAAGGAAGAAGTTAAGTTATCATTAGTTGATGATGACATGATACTCTACGTAGAACACTCCCAAACTCCACCAAAAGACTCCTAGAATTAAAAACCAAATTCAACAGCTTGGCAAGATATAGCTAATAGTAAAAAATCAATAGCATTCCTGTACACAAATAGTAAACTCACTGAGAGATAAATTAGAGAAACAATACCTTTCACAATAGCATCAAGAAAAATGAAATATGTAGGAACCAATCTAACAAAAGAAGTGAAAGAGGGCTAGGGATTTAGCTCAGTGGTTCTGCTGCCTGCCTCACAATAGGAAGGTCCTGAGTTCAATCCTTGGTACCAAAAAGAAGAAGAAGGAGGAGGAGGAGGAGGAGGAAGAAGGAAGGAAGAAGAAGAAGAAGGAGAAGAAGAAGGAGAAGAAGGAGAAGGAAAAGGAGAAGGAGAAGAAGAAAGAAGAAGAGGAAGAGGAAGAAGAAGAAGAGGAAGAGGAAGAGGAAGAAGAAGAGGAGGAGGAAGAAGAGGAAGAAGAAGAGGAAGAGGAAGAAGAAGAAGAGGAAGAAGAAGAAGAGAAAGACCTATACACTGAGAACTACAGTATTCTGAAAAAGGAGATGATGAGGATATCAGAAAATGGAAAGATATTCCTTGTTCTTGAGTAAGAAGAACCAATACAGTGAAAACAGCCATCCTTCTAAATTGTTATACAGTCTTAAGGCAATCCTGATCAAAATACCAATAGCATGCCTCACAGAACTAGGAAAAAGATCCTTAAATTCTTAGGGAGCCAGAAGAGACTCAGAATAGCAAAAGCAGTTCTAGGCAACAAAGGCAAGGCAAGGGACATCACAATCCCAGATTTGAAGTCATAATACCAACCTACCATGATAAAAACAGCATGGTACTGGCAAAAAACAGACCCAAGGATCAGTGGAAGAGAATAGAAGATGCAGACACAACTTCAAGCACACTCAGCTACCTTATCTTTGGCAAAGGGGCCAAACACATTCACTGGAAGAAAGATAGCCTCTTTTTAAAAAATTTTTTTGATAGCCTCTTTAATTAATGGTCCAAGGCAAACTAGCTTTTCTACATGCCAAAAATTCAATCTAGACCCATATCTCTCACCATACAGTAAACTAAACTCAAAATGGATCAAAGATCAAAATATGAAAATAGAAACATTCCATCTGCTTGAAGATACAATAGGTAAAACTTTAGAAGACATAGGTGTAGGCAAAGACTTTATGAACAAAACCTTGATCACACAAGAAATATTACAAAGAATCAACAACTGGGATCACATTAAATTAAAAAAGCTTCTACATAGCAAAAGAAACCATCAACAGAATGAAAAGAGAACCTACAGAATGGAAAAATTTTTTACCAGCTACTTCTCAGATAGAAGCTTAATATCTAGAATATAAATAATGGAAAAAATCAGACACCCCAAATTTAAAGACTCAATCCAAAAATGGGTATCTGAAATGAATAAACATTTCTCAGATGATCTATGGGTCAGGGTTACAGGTACAATTTTGGAAAATGTTGACCAATTCCTTAACAAGTTTTTAGAAAGAAATCTTCCCTTTTCCCGGGACTCTTTTGACACATAAGTTAACTGTTATTGTCCCCCAGGTCTCTGATATGTTCTAATTTTTCATTTATTTGTCTTTCTAGGCTTTGGTTTAGGAATTTTCTATTGACTAGTCCTATAATTCATGGTCCAGAAATCTTTAATCCAAAGATCAAATCTGGTTTTTAAGGTAACATTTATAGAAACATTTATGTATTGAATAGGGTGTCTTTGTGCTAAAATAATAAGAGTTGAGTAGCTGTGACAGATTTCATATGGTTTACAATGCCTAAAATATTTACTATCTTCTT
The DNA here is from genome assembly GCF_053883595.1 of Heterocephalus glaber. Lineage (NCBI taxonomy): Eukaryota > Metazoa > Chordata > Mammalia > Rodentia > Bathyergidae > Heterocephalus > Heterocephalus glaber. Next base: position 361,877 of record NW_028258223.1, on the reverse strand, counting down.
TTTCCCCCCCATTAAGTTTATTGGTACATTTTTGGTATAAAATACAGTTACATTCATCATTGGGATCTTGTACCAGTACATGAGTCTCTTGGTTCTTATTTTTCTTTATTTTTTTCCCCTTCCCTTGCCCTCCCTTCACCCCCTCCACCTTTCCTTATTTGCAAAGACCTTGTTTCCATTTTTTTTCCTCTTCTCATATCTTTTCCTTTCCCTTTTTTTCCCTTCCCCTACCCCTCCCAATTCCTCTGCTCTTTTAGACCTTTTCTTCCTGTTACACAATATTAGTTATGCACTTTTTAAATTACAATATTAAGATCTAGGAGACATTACCACAGATTTTACAGAATTTAAAGGATATAGAAAGCATATTACAAAAATCTTTTTTGAAATAAATTTGACAACTTCTAAGAAGTACCTTGGAAGACAAATTAATGGAACTAACTCTGGAGGAAATATAAAATTTGAATAACACCTATTAAAGAAAGTATATTCCTAGCTTGAAAACCTACCTATATGACAACAGCAGGCTCATATACATTTTAACTGATACATTATATCAAACAATTAAAGCAGAAAAAAGAAGGAACACTTCTCCCCTCATTTTAGGAACTCAACATTGTGCTAATCCTAAACCTGGATAAAGATAATAGAAGAAAAAAGTATGAACATAGATAGAAATTTGTTTAACAAAACAAACTATTGGAAGTCAGATCTGGCAGGATGTAGAAAGTGGTTTTATTATAGGGATGGCAGTGTTGGTTCAGCATTGGAAGATCCACCCACAAAAGTCATCATTTTAACAGAGGAAAGGAAAAAGCCATATGATCCTGTCAGTAGTTGGAGAAAAAGTATTGGACTAAATTCTACAGTTGTTTATGGTAAAAGCTATCAGGAGACTAGCAGTAGAACATAAACTTCTCAACAGATTAAAGACATGTACTCCACACTTCCAGCGAGAATGCCTTATATGAATGGAGAAGATACAATGCTTTCTCCCTAAGTTGGGGAACAAGGACAGATATGCTTACTCTTCATCTGTCCATTAAACTTTGAAACATAGGCCTAAACCAAAATAGTCTGGCAATAAAATGACACAATTAGGATAGGACTGGCAAGGTAGAAGCAAAATCTTTATATGTAGATGAAATGATCATCTACAGAGAAAATACTAAGAAATCTCTAGGAGCCCCTAGAACTTGTATTTGAATTTAGCAGGATTAGAAAGCACAAGGTATATATAAAAATTCAGGTCTGTGTACACTTGCTATAAATGAAGAACTGGATATTGAAATTTAAAAGTTATGTAGGAGTCTCTTGGTTCTGTGGCATGTGACTTTCAGGCCACCTGGGCTGCTGTCTCCACTGCAGCGCGGGGCCAGGTGTGGGGTGGGAGAAGGTGCCGGCACCACCAGTGCTCCCTGGAGGCTGAGATCATGGAAGGGAAGTGGTTACTGTGTATTTTACTGGTCCTTGGAACTGCTGTTGTTTGGGCTTGTGATGGACATGATGATGATATGATCGACATCGAGGATGACCTTGATGATGTCATTGAAGAGGTGGATGACTCAAAATCAAAACCAGATACCAGCACTCCTCCTCCATCTCCAAAGGTTACCTACAAAGCTCCAGTTCCAACAGGAGAAGTTTATTTTGCTGATTCCTTTGACAGAGGATCTTTGTCAGGGTGGATTTTATCCAAAGCCAAGAAGGATGACACTGATGATGAAATTGCCAAATATGATGGAAAGTGGGAGGCAGATGAGATGAAGGAAATGAAACTTCCAGGAGATAATGGACTGGTGTTGATTTCCCAGGCCAAGCACCACACCATCTCTGCTAAACTGAACAAGCCCTTCGGATTTGATACCAGGCCTCTCATTGTTCAGTAGGAGGTTAATTTCCAAAACAGGATAGAATGTGGCAGTGCATATGTGAAACTGATCTCCAAAACACCAGAAGTCAACTTGGATCAATTTTATGACAAGACCCCCTATACGATTATGTTTGGTCCAGATAAATGTAGAGAGGACTATAAATTACACTTCATTTTCCACCATAAAACCCCCAAGACGGGTGTATATGAAGAAAATCATGCCAAGAGGCCGGATGCAGATCTGAAGACCTATTTTACTGATAAGAAGACCCATCTTTACACATTAATCTTGAATCCAGATAATAGTTTCAAAATATTAGTTGACCAATCCATTGTGAAGAGTGGGAATTTGCTAAATGACACGACACCTCCTGTAAATCCTTCACGAGAAACCGAGGACCCAGAAGACCGGAAGCCTGAGGATTGGGATGAATGACCTAAAATACCAGATCCAGTTGCTGTCAGGCCAGATGATTGGGATGAGGATGCCCCTGCTAAGATTCTAGATGAAGAGGCCACAAAGCCTGAAGGCTGGTTAGATGATGAGCCTGAGTATGTACCTGATCCAGATGCAGAGAAGCCAGAGGACTGGGATGAGGACATGGACAGAGAATGGGAGGCCCCTCAGATTGCCAACCCTAAATATGAGTCAGCCCCTGGCTGTGGGGTTTGGCAGTGACCTATGATTGACAACCGCAATTATAAGGGCAAATGGAAGCCTCCCATGATTGACAACCCTAACTACCAGGGAATCTGGAAACCCAGGAAAATACCAAATCCAGATTTCTTTGAAGATCTGGAACCTTTCAAGGTAACTCCATTTAGTGCTGTTGGTTTGGAACTGTGGTCCATGACTTCTGACATTTTTTTTTGACAACTTTATCATTAGTAGTGAACAAAGAGTAGTTGATGATTGGGCCAGTGATGGATGGGGCCTAAAGAAAGCTGCCAATGGAGCTGCAGAGCCAGGCATGGTGGGGCAGATGCTCAAGGTGGCTGAGGAGCACCCATGGCTCTGGGTGGTCTACCTTTTGACTGTAGCTTTGCCTGTGTTCCTTGTAATCCTCTTCTGCTGTTCTGGAAAGAAGCAGTCCAGTGCTATGGAGTACAAGAAGACTGATGCTCCTCAACCAGATGTGAAGAAGGAGGAAGAGAAAGAGGAAGAAAAGGATAAGGGTGATGAGGAGGAGGAAGGTGAAGAAAAGCTTGAAGAAAAACAAAAAAGTGATGTTGAAGAAGATGGTGGCACTGTTAGTCAAGAGGAGGAAGACAGAAAACCTAAAGCAGAGGAGGATGAAATTTTGAACAGATCACCAAGAAACAGAAAGCCATGAAGAGAGTGAAACAATCTTAAGAACTTGATCTGTGATTTCTTCTCCCTCCCCTTCCCTTGCAAGTGTGGTCCTAGGAGAGGACCTGGCCTACCTTAGGTTGAAACTCAGAAAACCTCAGACATCATCATCAACAGGTACCCACTGAACACTAGTCTGTATAATTTTAAACATCTAGCAGTAAATAATTGCAGTTGTGACATAAAGGAAGGACTCTGTTTCTGTAGAAGAAAAGACATGTAACATAATGGTTGTGAAATGTAACATGAAGCAACTAACTTGGGTTTTTTTGGTTTTATTTTGTTTTAAAACACCTTTTAAAAATAGAACCATTAAACCTTGCCACTCTAAGATTTTGGCTTAATTGAATATATTAATCTGTCCATGCAGAAATAACACCAACATTTAGAAATACTACGGGAATGAATTGCAGTTTTTATAATGATTTTTTTTGCTTGGTATTAAAAGACATTCAAATGTTTCTGCTCCTTGTAATTGATAATCATGTTTAAAGTGCAGTCATTTGTGGTTATGTTTTGCTTGCTCCCATTACTCAATTCCTTGTAAGGAAATTGAAGAGGGATTGGATGGGAGCCCAAATTTATATAAAAGTTCTGTTAAGTTGTATTAAAAATAGACATATAAAAAAACGTTATGTAGGAGTACAAAGGATTTAGAAAAGTTAAAAAAAAATGTTGGAAGACATTTAGTACCTAATTTTAAGACTTCTCCTAAAGCTACTGTAATCAAGGCAGTGTTAGTGTAAGGAAAGACATATAGATCATTTGAATAAAACAGAGAATTTAGAAATAGAACCACACATATATGGTCCACTGAGTTTTGAAAGACTATTTAACATTAGCATTTTATAGAATATAAACTCAATTCAAGAGCCGAGGAAGAGATAGTGTTTTCAGCAAATGGCACTAGAACACCTGGTATCCATATATAAAAAATTAACCTCAACCCTTTCTTTCCATACATGAAAAGAACTTGAAGGGATCTATGAACCTAAACAAGAAAGCCTAAAAGTATAAAACTTTAAGAAGAAATTTTAAGGGAAAATATTTATGAATTCAGGGTAGGCAAAAACTACCTAGGATACAAAAAACATGGTGTATAAAAGAAAAACATTGATAAATGAGATTCCATCAAAATTTAGAACTTTAAATGACATCATTAAAATGAAAAGTAGTCCTTAAACAGACCATATTTACAATGTATATAACCTATGACCAGAATATATAAAGAATTCTTAGAGCTCATTAATAGACAACCCAATTAAAATGTAGACATAAGAAGATGATAAATAGCCAGTATAGCACAAGGAATGGTGTGCAACTCTAGAATCAGAAAAATACTAATCAGTACAATAATAAGATTTTTTGAATTATACACTCATTAGGGAGATGAAGTTAAAAGTTTTAAAAGCCTTGTGATGACTTTTTCTTTTTGTTGGATTCTCCCCCTTTGCGTTTAATTTGTCACGCCCAGTGGATTCATTCTGCTGGGTTTCCTGGGGTTGTGATCCTCATTGTCTTTTCCTAGGGTATAGTCTAAAAATTTTGGAGTGCCAGTTTGGTATTCATGAAGTTCCTGAGGTGCTCTTTATCATGAAAGTATCTTATTTCTCCATCAATTTTGAAAGATACTTTTGCAGGGTACATCAATCTGGGTTGGAGGCTGTTTTCCTTTAGGGCTTGAAATACATCACTCCAAGCTCTTCTTGCCTTGAGGGGTTGCATTGAGAAGTCTGCTGTGATTCTGATGGGCTTTCCTTTGTAGGTGATTTGTTTCTTTTCTCTAACTGCTTGTAGAATTTTGTTCTTCTGTTGGATTTCTGGAATCCTAACTATTATATGCCTATGTGTAGATTTTTTTTTTTATTAAGGCTAGCTGGAGTCCTATATGCCTCACTTATCTGTATGTCAAGTTCTTTTCCCCTGCTGTGGAAGTTTTCTGCCATCACTTCTGTGAACAGTTTTTTTACATCATCTGCACTCTCTCCTCTTTCTTCATTGACTCCAATCAGTCTTATGTTATTCTTCTTTGCATCATCTAGCAGCTGCTGGATTGATTTCTCATGTTCCCTTACAATTTTAAAGCAATTTTTCTTTTCCTGGTCACTAATTGCAATCTTATCTTCTATATGAGAAACTCTATCCTCACATTGGTTCATTCTGCTGCACAGACTTTCAATGGAGCTTTTAATCTCTTGGAAATCTGTTTGTATCTGTTTTATGGATTCCATTTGTTTCCTATGTTGGGATTCTATCATGTTCCTCAGATCCTCTATTTCTTTATCTGTGTCCTCTCTAGATTTATTAATCATGTCTTGCACCATGAGCAAAGTCTTTGCTGTTATCTGAGTAATTATTTCTGATTTCATTTTTCCCAGATCCTCTTTTGTTGCCAGTTCAGAGAGTCCAGGTGATTGAGTATGAGATTGTTCCATCTTGTTTCCCTTTGGGGTTGCTGTAAGTGATCTGGAACTCTGCTTTTGAGGCTTGCTTATGTGTTTTCTCATTTCCACAGGGCAGGGGGTGCTTCTGGCACCCACATGGCTCACCTTCTCTGCCCTAGGAGCTTGGGATGACAGCGGGGGAGCTTCCTTCTGGGTTCTGGGACCAGCTCAGCTTCTCAGCCCTAGGAGCTTGGGGTGGCGGTGGGGGAGCTTCCTTCCGGGTGCTGGGACTGTCTGAGCTTCTCTGACCTAGGAGCCTGGGATGGAGGTGGGGAGCTTCCTTCCGGGTGCTAGGACCGGCTCACCTTCCATTTACTATCTTCTTTATAGAAAAATTTTGCCTTTCTCCATCCTAGGTTACTGATTGTTTTTTCTTCTGCTATCTCTAGCATAGTTAAGATCATCCAACTAATTTTTCATTCTGATATTGTACTCTTAAGGTCTAGAGTTTTAACTTTGTTCTGCCTCAAGGCTCCCATTTCTCTATTGCAAGTCTCCATCTGTTTACTCATTTAGATAGTCTTATACTTTGAGGTCTTTATCTTCCTTAATACAGTTATTTTATTATATTTTATTTTATTTGTTTTCTTGAGACAGGGTCTCACTATGTAGTTCAGGGTAGCCTTGAGCTCACTAATTAGTCCAGGCTGGCCTCAAACTCAATCCTCCTGCCTCAGCTTCCTGAGTGCTAGGATTACAGGCATGTACCACCATGCCCAGTATTTAAGATAATTGTTTTAGAGTTATGGTGCATTTGTAAATGTGTATTATATATAGGTGGGTCTGGAGTATTTTTGTTTTGTGTCATTTTTTTTTTGCAAGTCATAATACTATTTTTTATTAGTAAATATTTGCACTACACAGTAATTACATTTCATGTAGGTCTTGGTATATGAATATAACACATCATAATTTTCTTTGCTACCCTTCCTCCTACTCTCCCTCCACCCTCCATTCATCTTTCAGTCCCCTTGCCTTTTGCAAAGGATCTATCTTTCTAATTTCCATTATTTATCTTTTACTTTGATCTTTATTTATGTTTTGAGTTTCTCATTTAAGAAGTTTGTACATCTGATTCATTTCACTTAAAATTAATCTCGAGGTGCATCCATTTTCCTACAAATGACTCAAATTTATCCCTTTTTTTGCATTGTAGTACTCCATAGTTTAGGAATACCACTTTATTTATTGATTCATCTGTTGATGGGCATACAGGCCTCTTTCAGGATTTAGCTCTTATGAATTGTGCTGCTATAACCATGGGTATACATGTATCACTGTAATATGATATCTTTAAATTGATTCTTTTGGTAAGACACATAGAAGGGGAAATAGCTAGGTGAAAAATAATTTATAGTTTCAATTTTTTGAAGATTCTTCATACCGTGTTCCATATTGCTTGTACTAGCTTACACTTGCACTAACAATGTAGAAATCTTTTTTCCCATGCAGCTTCACCAGCATTTGTCATTATTTGATTTCTTGATGGTAACCATTCTTTATGGAGTAAATGGACACTTAGAGTTGTTTTAATTTGCATTTCTCTAATGCCCAGAGATGTCGAACATTTTTTCAGTTGTTTATTAGCCATTTGTACCTCTTCTGAGAAGTGTCTATTGATTTCAATTGCCCATGTTTTGATTTTATTTTATTTTAGGCTTCTAATTTTTGAGTTTTTATATATTCTAGATATTAATCCTTTGTCTGAGAAATACCTGACAAATTTTTTCCCATTCTGTAGGTTGTCTTCACTCTGTTTGTTGTTTTCATTGCTTTTCAAAAGCTTTTTAGTTTTATATGATCTCATTTTTTAATTCCTGATATTTTTTCTTGTGCAAGTGAACTCTGTTCAGAATGTTCTTGCCTACACCTATATCTTCAAGGGTTTTACCTATTTTATTTTCCTGTGGATTAAGTGTTTCTGTTTCAACATTTAGATTTTTGATCCATTTTTATTTTAGTTTAGTACATGGTGAGAGACATGGGCCTAGGTTCAATCTTCTTCATGGGGTTAGCCAATTTTCCTTGCAAAAGTTCAAGAGGCTACTTTTGCACCAATTCAAAGAGACTATTTTTCCTCCACCATGTGTTTTTGGCCCCTTTATCAAACAATATAGCTGAATGTGCCTGGGTTTCTTTTTCTGCATTCTCTGTTCCATTGACCCACATGCCTGGTTTTTTTGTTTTTGGTTTTGTTTGTATGTTTTGTCTTGTTTTGTTTTGCGTAAGTTTTTGCCAGTACCATGCTGCTTTATTACTCTAGCTTTGTACTATAACGTGAAGTCCAGTATTGTGATGCCTCCTGCTTTGCTCTTTTTGCTCAGGATTGCTTTTGCTATTCTGGATCTCTTCTGGTCAAAAAAGAAGTTGAGGATTGTTTTCTCTAATTATGTAAGAAATGCTAATGGTAATTCAATTAGGTTGGCGTTAAATCTGTATATCATTTTTGGACTTATGGTCATTGTGACAATATTGGTTCTTTACTTCCAGGAACGGGAAATATGTTTCACTTTCTTATGTCCTCTTCAATCTCCTTTGCAGAGTACTATAGTTTTCTTATAGAGGGCATTCATTTATTTGGTTAGGTTATTTCCTAAGTATTTATTTTTTTCTGATGGTTTTGTGAATAGTATTGTTTTCCTAATTTCTTTCCCAGTGAGTTTACTACTGTTATAGAAAAAAGGATATTGATTTTTATATGTTGATTTTCTATCCTGCTGCACTACTGAATTTGGTTATTGTAGGATTATTTTGGTGGAATTATTATGTCTTCTTTTTTTATTAAATTCTTTTATTGGTATATTGTAGGTATACAACACAATTACATTTCTCATTGGGAATTGTACCTTTACATAATGCATCTTGGTTCTTATTTTTCCCCCATTCCTAGCCCTCCCTTCATGCCCTCCACCCTTCCCCATTTACAAAGACTTTATTTCCATTTTTTCCATTTCTCATCATTTTTCCTTTCCCTTCTTTCCTTTCCCCTGCCCCTCCCACTACCCCTACCCCTTTGGACTTTTTCTTCCTATATACATTTTAGATTATTCATTCTAATCATTGGTGCATTTTAGGTATACAATGTAACAATTATATGCCTATGTGTAGATTTTTTTTGATCAAGGCTATTTGGAGTCCTATATGCCTCACTTATCTGTATGTTAAGCTCTTTTCCCGTGCTTGGGAAGTTTTCTGCCATTATTTCTGTGAAGAGATTTTTTATGTCATCTGCACTCTCTCCTGTTTCTTCATTGAGCCCAATCAGTCTTATGTTATTCTTCTTTGCATCATCTAGCAGCTGCTGGATGGATTTCTCATGTTCCCGTATAATTTTGAAGCAATTTTTCTTTTCCTGGTCACTCATTGCAATCTTATCTTCTATATCTGAAATTCTGTCCTCACATTGGCTCATTCTGCTCTGTAGACTTTCAATGGAGTTTTTTATCTCCTGGAAATCTATTTGCATCTGTTTTATGGATTCCATTTGTTTCCTATGTTGGGATTCCATCATGTTCCTCAGCTCCTCTCTAGATTTATTAATCATGTCTTGCAGTAGGGGCACAATTTCTCCTGTTATCTGAGAAATTATTTCTGATTTCATTTTTTCCAGATCCCCTTTTGTTGCCAGTTCAGTGGGTCCAGGTGGTTGAGTATCGGAGTGTTCCATCTCATTTCCCTTTGGGGTTACTCTAGGTGATCTGGAAGTCTGGTTTTGAGACTTATTTATGTGTTTTCTCATTTCGACTGGGGCAGGGGGCTGTTAGCACCTGCACGGATTACCTCCTGTGAGCTGGGTGAAGTGGGACAGGGGCCGGGAGCAGTGGTAGGGATGGTGACCCCAAAGCCCTTTCCTGTGGGCTGGGAGCAGCCGGAGGGATGGTGGCTGGGTAACCCCTTCCTCTGGACCAGGAGCAGTGGGATGGTGGCTCAGAAGCCCCTCCCTCTGGGCCGGGAGCAGTGGGAGGGATGGTGGCCTGGAAGCCCCTTCCTCTGGGCCAGGAGCAGTGGGACAGAAGGTGGCCCAAAACCCCTTTCCTCTGGGCTGGGAGCAGCGGGAGGGATGGTGACTGGGAAGCCCCTTCCTCTGGACCAGGAGCAGTAGGACGCTGGCTCAGAAGCCCCTACCTCTGGGCGGGGAACAGTGGGACTCAGTACCTTGGTCTGGTGGTCTGGTGTCCTCTGCGTCTTTGTAATGTGGAATCAGGTGGCTGCCTGTCTGCAGCGGGGTGATTCGGTGTCTTCCGCAAGACTCAGGACCTCGGTAGGGCGTGCACAGACCTGCCTGTCTACAGCGGGCTGATTTGGCGTGTGTTCCGTGCCACTGGGGACCTCGGTAGGGTGTGGGCAGACCTGCCTGTCTGCAGCGAGGTGATTCGGCATCTTCTGCGGGACTCAGGACCTCGGTAGGGTGTGCACAAACCTTCCTGTCTGCAGTGGGCTGATTCGGCGTGTGTTCTGCGTGACTGGGGACCTCAGTCTGTGTTGTATCTTCTTGATGCTCAAGCCTCCTCTTTTCTCTAGCAGCAGCAGCAAAGTCAAGGCTCCCTTTAAGTTAAAACACACCAGTGCGGCTATGTGGCTAGGAAAGGGACAGAGTCAGCAAGGTGTTGGAGGAAGCTACTGAAATAGTACAAGTGAAGATGGTAGCTGGGCTAACCTAGTAGTAGTGGGGAGACATGCATGGACTTGAAATGCAATGAACATAGACTTTGTGACTTCAGCAGAGTCTGTTCTTCTGTGAAGCTACTGTAATAATAGAGTACAGCCCTGATGGCAACACAGGATTGGGGGTCCTTATTGGCCTGGAGCACTAAACTAATGTCTGAGCAGAAGCCAATCTCAAGGGAGCACATGTTAAGTATGAGAAATGTTGATTACACTGGCTTTGATACATAAAATTGAGAAGGAGCTTCTTGTCTCTCTGGCCTATCTTGTTGGTTGTTCCTCTTCCATAAGTGATACTACATGGCTATTTCAGTTCAGCCAAGCCAACTCTCAAGGAGTGCTCTTTCTCTTTTGTAAGGTCCTCAACAACAATGAAAAAGCTAGATAGACTTTGTTTCCATTTTTTTCTTTTCTCATAATTTTTCCTTTCCCTTCTTTCTTTTTCCCTTCCCCTCCCACTTGGAGGGGGAAAGGGCACACAGGTAATGGGGAAAAATAAGAACCAAGGTACACCATGTACAGGTACAAGCACCCAATGATAAATGTAAACTTATTGTATAACTAAAATGTACCAATAAACGAATTTAAGAAAAAAGAAGCTAGAAAAGAATAAGAGTGCTTACCTGGAAATTGTGATGGTTATCCTTGATGGTCAATTTGACTGAATTGAGAGACACTTAGACAACTGGTAAGGCACACACTATCCAGAAATGAGTGATATGTTGGTCAGCAAACTGACCTTCCCTGAAGAATGTTTACAGCACTATCCAATAGTGAGGGCCCCAGATTCAATAAAAATCAGGAGAGAAAATAAGCTTCCCTCCAATTTCAAGTCATTCTGAGTGTGTGAGACTTTTGCTGCTCCCATCATCCCACAGGCTTTAGACTCTAGCTTCTTTAACCTTTGAATGTGGACTCACACCAGTGACTGACCAGGGAACTGCCAGGCATTCAGCCTCAGACTGGGCCTGCATCTTTAGTTCATCTTGCTCTAAGGCTTCCAGGTTACTAGACTAAACAGCTATTTGTTTCTTTGGATATCCAGCCTGAACATGGCCACTGTGGGACTATCTAGCCTCTGAAATCATAAGTCAATTTAATAAATTCCTGATATAATTATACATACATACATGCATGTGTGTAATATATGTATAGATATTCTCTTGGTTCTATACTAAATAACACTAACTAAACAGAAATTGATGAGTGCAGTTTTAAATAACCTGTAATCAGCCAGGTGCAGTTGTAAACATCTGTATTCCCACCTACATGGAAGGCTTTGGTAGGAGGACTCCTCAAGCTTAGGAGTTTGAGGCCAGCTGGGGCAAGACCCTGAGACCCTCATCTCAAAAATAATAAATATCCCATGATTAAAGAAGCTACAATTACACAAAATTTAAAACTCTTAGCAGTAAAAACCATTACAATGAAATCATTAGAGTATTAATGGAACAGGTTCAGTTTCACTGACATGGTTATTAGAAAGGGATGGCTTCACTGGCTTAATAACTCAATAGTTATGTTTGTTAAATACCCTCTCAGAACAGTCATTTTCAATATTATGGATTCCTATACTGTTGTGTTTAGATGTGCTTGTGCTATGGAAACTTCATAGAACATACTTTATTTTAGAATGTATTTGATAAGAAAATTTAAACATTGTTTCCACCTCAATGTAGAAATACAGTGGTTTTGAGTTTTTAGTAATACCAAAATAAAATAGTCACTTTTGCATAGAAAATAATCTATAATTAGAGTTACAACATATTTTTAAATAAATAAAAACACAATATCTAGATGGGCAAGGTGTATCTATATACTTAGAGGAAATATAGGTTTTAAAAAATTTTAATTGACAATATTTGAACATATAGAGTAGAGGATAATAGTTCAATATACATATGCATAATGTGTAATGATCAATAGAATATCTATAATAGAAATATAGTTTTTAAAACATTATTATAAAGGTACAAGAAGTTTTCATCTATTCTTCTAAAATTTAGAACACTAATTTTATATGAAATCTTCTCAAAAATAGAGATAATGCTTCCAAACTTACTGTATTCAACAAGCCTCTAGTTGATATCATAACCTACTAAGGATCTTACTGAAAAAGAAATGATAGGCCAATCTCCCTTATAAATAGAAGCCTACAAAAAACTCATGGAATGCTTAAATAGAAATCCTATACAAAAATATTAGCAAGCTGAATCCAGCAGTATGGAAGCATGACAGTGCACCAAAAACAGTGGGGTCCATTCCAAGAATCCATGAGTGTTTTACTCCTCAAAAGTCAGTCATTGGTATTCACATTTGTAGGTGCTAACAAACTTACTCTGCAGACAATGGCCAGACAATATACAACAATAGAATTCTGACCTATAGTCTGCAGCTAGTTGCTCAGGAAGCCACCACTTAATCTACAATAAACAGCTCAGGAAACCAGCCTACTATAAGTCCAACTTGTAGGAAGTCATATTACTATCTTTGGTAAAAATCCAGGAAGCTAAACAACAACTTGTGTAACAACTGGCAGAAAATAGTCATGACTTGATTAACAACTGAGAGCTTTCCTAATTATTTTTCTGCTTCCAATTGAAAGCCAAATATGTAGCTCACTAACCAGTCACATAAGACACCTCTATTTGACCATCTGCAGTCTTTCTGTCCCAGTAGCCTCCAGCCAGAACACACTTGACATCATCTGTTTTTCCACTTTAAAGTTTTTCCACCCCTCTGCCTGCCTTTGGGTGTCTGCCAAAGCTCTAGTGGTAGTGGCTGACTTTCTTGCTATAGATAACTCTAAATGCCCCTTGATTTTCTTTGGTTGGTCTTCATTTATCTCCACAACTCTCAAATAATTGTGGATTGAACAATGATTAACCAGTGATTGAGTGTATAACAGTATAGGAGTATGAACTGAGGACAAGGTTCACAGAATACCTGACCTGCTTCACCTCCTATCATACCTTAATGAAACCCCTAGGGTGCAGATTGATATTCACTGGGACACTCAGTGGTGGGCCTGGGCTGAGGTGCGGGGGGAGGGGGGTACCTCTTAGGAAGTTTAAGTCAGTGTGTCAGGGAAAATCCCAAGGGAGTCTCTTTCCTTCATTTAAATGTGAATCTGGGCTAATTTCCAAGGTCAGGGCTATGGGGGATGAACTTTGTCAGGAAGCCAATTCATTATTTTGGTTTCTGTATCTGTATAGAGTATCTGTCTACTCCCTGGGCTCATTAAAGAGCCAGGTTTAGTGTCCCAAGACACCTGCCCAGGTATAAGCCTCAAACAGGAGCTCATGATCAATTTTGTAGGAAAAATAAAACATCTTGGATGGTTAGTTCTATAGATTTGTATTTGGAGTTCCAGAGTTGGGGGAGAGAGTGTCAGGGTTAGGGTTCCCCAGGTCCCCACTTGCTCACAAGTTGTCCAGGACTGGATTCATAGGGTAAAGGCGGAAGAAAAAGTGCAGGGAGCTGAGTGGGGTTGGTAAATGGGGAGGAGGTTAGGGAAGACCAGACAGATGAGGGATAAAACATGGCCAGGAATTGGGAAAATCTGATTGCAAGCATCATCTTCAGGCTCTCTGGAGAAAGTCAGGCTGGATGTAGAGATACTGTCTTGTTACCAAATGGCAAAAATTGTCATTATTAGGAATCAGAAAACTAGCTCTTTTAGGATTTTTGTTTTATTTTTTGTTGTGTTTTGTTTGTTCTTTTGTGGTACTGGGGATTCAATCCAGGGCCTTTGCCCTGAGCAACATCCCTAGCCTCCTTGTTTTAATTTTTTTTGAGACAGGGTCTTGCTAAGTCACTAAGTTGCCCAGGCTAGGTTGTAACTTGCAATCCTCCTGTCTCAGCTACCCAGAGTGCTGGGATTACAGGTATGCACTACTATGCCAGCTTAATTTTAGCTTCCTAAGGGAAAATTGGTATCATTATTCATCCATTTTCCGGGCACTAGATTGAGTTCCAAAATCAGCAGGAAGATATGATGAGTCCTGGGCGGAGGTGTCCCACCTCATTCTGGAGTCTGTGATCATGTTCTGTGCGGTGGCCTGCACTGATTTCTGGCTCCATTTCCTTACCTGGTGGTCTGGGTCTGTTTACTGCCATGTGTCTGTAACTTGCTGTGTCCTAGGCCTTTCCCTATCTGCTCCCTAGTCTTTGACTCTAGACAGCTTTCTCACCTGGGCAAAGATTAGAATAGAGTTAAGCACTGCAACTACTCTAAGCCAGTGAGAGCAGACCTATGTCTTCATAAGAATCACATGTTTTAAAAACAATAGGCAGGGGCCAAGCATGGTGGTGTATGCCTGTAATCCCAGCACTTGAGAAGCTGAGGCAAAAGAATATCTCCATGAGTTTGAGGCCAGTCTGGACTATGCAGTGACTTCAAGTCCATCCTGAACTGAGACCTTGTCTGAAAATAGTGAGACCTCGTCTGAAAAAATAATAAATAAATACAAACAGTAGGAGGGCCCCATCCAGATCCAGTAATCCAGAACACCTAGGGGAAGACCAAAGTATCTGCATTTTTTTCAGTAGTGAGCATGGAACCCAGGACCTTGCACATGCTAAGCAAGTACTCTATCACTGAGTTACATCCCCAGCCCATACATTTTTTAACGTATTCTCATATGTTCCAAAAATATAAGCATGTCTGAAAGTCTTAGGTATCATACCCTGGCTTCTTTTCTTCTGTTTATAAATATACTCCTAGGGCCGGGCATTCAACTCAGTGGTTTTGCTGCCTACCTCACAAGCGCAAGTTCCTGAGTTTGATCCCCGGTACCAAAAAAAAATTAGGTAATAAATATGCTCCTATCATGAACAATGTTTTTTACACAGATTCTGACTAAGTTGCCCGGGCAGGCTTTAAATTTGCAATGCTCCTATTTCAGCCTCCCAAGTGCTAGGCGTGCATCATCACAACCAGCTAACAAAGGGTTTTGGTATTCTTTGTCTCTCTTTGACAGTTTTTTTCAGATTTTATTGAGGGCTATTTTTAAATTTTTGTTATTCTTTTTTTTCCACATACATGTACATATTAATTTTACAGAATTTTGAGATTCATTGTGGCCTTTTCATACATGCATAAAACAAATTTTGACCATATCCATTCCCCTTATTACCCTTTCCTGACCCTCTTCCTCTTGTCTAATAGTATCCCTTCTACTCTCGTGTCATCTTTCTTTTCTTCTAGATTTCACATATGAAGAAAAGCATGCAATATTTATTCCTCTTGAGAAGATATTCTTATTTATTTTATTGATAAATATTGTGTATATTTATGGAATATATTGTAATGTTATCTATGTGCATACATTATAGAATGATCTAATCAAATTAATATATCCAGCACCTCACATACTTACAATTTATTTGTGGTGAGAGCATTAAAGCACTACTATTCTTAGCAATTTTGAAATAAACAAGACTTATCTAACTATAGCCACTATGCTGTGCTATAGATTACTAAAATTTACTTCTCATATCTAACTGAAATTTTGTATCCTTTGATCAGCACTTAAAGGACATTCTTGAATTTCTTTTTTTTCTTCTTCTGTGACACTAGGGATTAAAATGAGGGCCTTTGCATCCTCAGTCTTTTTTTAATTTTTGAGACAGGATCTTGCTAATTGCCCAGGGTAGGTTTGAATTTATAATCCTCCTGTTTCAGCCTCTGAGAGTGCTAGGATTACAAGCATAGTCTGCTGTATCCAGTGATATTTTTGAATTCTAACATTTTAATTTCAAATATTGAACTCAGGGTCACAGAAACCTAAAGCCATATGTACCTTGTGATAGTTAACTCTTGTGTCAACTTGAGTAAAAAATGTCTAACTGATTGGCTTAGCATAGTTCTCGGTGTGGTTGAGTGGTTTTATTGAAGAGGGAAGACCCATCCTAGGTGTGAGTAGCACCAACCAATATACTTGTAGCCTGAATGGAATAAAGAAATAATAGAAAGAAGGAAGACTCACTTCTGTTTCTTTGGAGGAGCTCCAGTCTTTGCCTTCACCTTGGATGCCCACCACCTTGGCTTCCAGTGCAGACTCAGCTTTCCACCACAGACAGTTCAACCTCCTGATATGAAATTACATGGGACTCCACAGTGAGCACCAGACTTCAAACTTTACTGGATCCATGGGATCTCCAGCATGAACACAACCCTTTTGTATTATTCCACATCTGACTCTGTAGGTGGCCACTGTAAGCCTACCTTGTAAATTCATATATATATTTATCTACATTATTAAATCTGTTTCTCTAGTGAGTATTGACTGATACAACCTCTCCTTACTTCCCCTAATATGTTCAATTTATGAATTGAACACCCCCATTTGTAAAGTGAGCTTTGGTCTATTCCTTCCTTTGTAAGTCCAGTAAATGCATCTAAGACCATTTACTGCTTCTAACCAGTTTAGTGGACACTTAAGTTAGGCAGTAAACAAGGTGAATGATGTAGAACTATGCAACACGTATGAACCTAGTCCTTGCCTTCATATTCTCCAAAGTCAAGAAGCAGAGTAGGATGGATGATTGGGACATGCCCAGAGAGGTACTTCTGAGGGTCTCATGATGTACTTGACACTGACATTTAACTCTGATGTAGTGCCTCCTACTGTTAGGGGGAAAATCAGAAAGTAAAACCTCTCCACGAGAAATACCTCTCCACAAAGGTGGAAGAAAAAGAAACCAGTTTTATTATTAAATTAATATTAAACCAGAACGATGTGAATCACAAGGAATCCAATAAGAGAAGGAAATCTCATCCTACAATATGAATAAGCAGGTGCAACCCATTTTACACATGTTCTCAAGGTAAATGAAGGTTAGTTCTCAAAAAGAGTACTTGACAGCACTGTTAATCACATATAGTTTGAGGAGGCTTCCAGGCCACCCTACCACCCCACCTCCCCAGTACACAGGAGGTGAGCCACTCCCAGCACCCAGGAGGTTTCCAGGCTGCTGTAACACGCCCCTCAGCACACAGGAGGTGACCAGGCAGGCCCCAGCAACACTCCCCCACCCCCACCCCCACCCCCACCAAAATGAGAAGACTCATAAACAAGTATCAAAACCAGACTTCCAGATCACCTACAGCAACCCCAAAGGGAAGCGAGATGGAACACTCTGATACTCAACCACCTGGACTCTCTGAACTGGCAACAAAAGAGGATCTGGGAAAAATGAAATCAGACATAATTACTCATATAACAGCAGAGATTCTAATGCAAGACATGATTAATAAATCCAGAGAAGACACAGGTAAAAAAAAATAGAGGAGCTGAGGAACATTATGGAATCCCAACATAGGAAACAAATGGAATTCATAAAACAGATACAAACAGATTTCCAGGGGATTAAAAATTCCTTTGAAAGCTTATGCAGCATAATGAAACAATGTAAGGACAGAATTTCAGACACAGAAGATAAGACTGCAATTAGGGACCAGGAAAAGAAAAATTGCTTTAAAATAGTAAGGGACCACAAGAAATCAATCCAGCAGCTGATAGATGATGCAAAGGAGAATAACAGAAGACTGATTGGAGTCAATAAAGAAGCAGGAGAGAGGGCCGGGGATTTAGCTCAGTGTTCTGCCACCTGCCTTGCAAGCACAAGATCCCGAGTTTGATTCCCGGTACCAAAAAACAAATAAATACAAGATGAACAAAAATTGCGTGTTAAAAAAAAAAAAAAAGAAACAGGAGAGAGTGCAGGTGACATAAAAAACTGTTCACTCCATCCAGCCCATGCCCAGTACATTGGAGGGGCACCAGAAAGAGAGAGCTTGGGTCCCCGGGAGCCCAGCTCCATCCAGCCTGAACCAAGCACACCAGCGGGGATCATCCAGAAAGTGAGAATCCCTAACCATTGACCACACCCATGGCAGTGATCCACTTAGCCATGCAGGAACCTGCAGGACACTCCACCCCCACCTTACCGCCCCCCGCCCCCCCGCCTCTGGCCACTTGGTTGTATCGCTATGTGGTTCCACACTACAAAGACACAGGGAACACCAGACCACCATATTCGGTAAGTTGGACGGATCACCTCCCATTGGAACCTGGACTATCTTCAAGGGAAGGGCAGTTGGAACCTGCGGTACAACCTTGGAGGGTTCAATCCTAAAGGAGGACGGGGAGCTCAACTTGGGATTGCCGGAGAAATCTGCCTGAAACCTACGGGTCTGTGACTGGCTTGCTGAGACTCACTGACTTGTGTCTGCACACTGCTCCCCACGTTGCCTATTGTGACAAAAGAGACACCCTGAAGGAGGCTCTTCATTTTAATTTTTATTTTTATTTCCAAAATTATTATGGGCTTTTTTTGGCTCTTATTTTTTTCATTTATATATATATATATAATTATTGGAACATTTTAGGTATAAAATACATTTACATTTATCATTGGGTGTTTGTACGTACCAGAACATGATGCTTCTTAGTTTTTATTTTTTCTCCCATTACCAGTGCACCCTTCACCCCCTCCACTCTTCCCTATTTAGGCAGAGTTTGATTCCATAATATTTTTTCTCATAATTTTTACCTTTCCCTTCTTCCCTTTCCCCTTCCCCTCCCACCATCCCCAAACCCTTGGACCTTTTCTTATTTCAAATTATCAATTATTCATTTTAATCATTTTCATCCTTATTTACACTTTCAATTTCTCACACTAGAGAAACTATTCGGTATTTACACGTGTGTGTCCTATTTATTTCACTTAAGAGTATGGCCTCAATATGCATCCATTTAGGTATAAATGTCTCTAGTTTCTCATTCTTTATGGCTGAGTAGTACTCCATTTTATAAAAAAAAACACATCTTCTTTATCCAGTCTCCAGTTGATGGGCACTTGGGCTATTTTCAAGCTTTAGCTATTACAAACTGTTCCACTATAAATATAGGTGCACATATATTGCTGTGGTATGATTCTTTTAATTCTTTGCGGAAGATACCCAGCAGGGGAATAGCTGGGTCAAATGGGACCCCTAGTCCTAGTTCTCTGAGGTATCTCCATACTGATTTCCACAGTGGTTGCACCAGTCTACACTCCCACCAACAACGGAGAAGGTTTCCTTTCTCTCCACACCCCTGCCAGCATTTGTTATTGGTTGATTTCTTGATAGTACCCATTCTTTGTGGGGTGAGGTGGAATCTCAGTGTTGTTTTCATCTGCATCTCTCGAATGACCAGTGATGTTGAATATTTTTTCATTTATTTATTTGCTGTTTTTACTTCTTTGTCTGAGAAATGTCTGTTCATTTCAGATGCCCATTTTTGAATTGGGTCTTTGGATTTGGGGGGTCTGATTTTTTTCAGTTCCTTATATGTTCTCGATACTAGACCTTTGTCTGACCTACAGCTGCTAAATATTTCTTCCCACATTGTAGATTGTCTCTTAGCTCTGTTGGTAGTTTCTCTTGCAGTGCAGAAGCTTTTTAATATGATGAGATAACAGTTGTTGATTCTTTGTGCTAGCTCCTGTGCTACTGAAGATTTGTTCATAAAGTCTTTTCCTGTGCCAATGTCATCAAGAATTCTACCTAATGTATCTTCCAGCAAGTTTAGTGCTTCTGACTTAATATTTAGATCTTTAATCCATTTTGATCTTAGTTTACTGTGCGGTGATAGGTAGGGGTCTAGTTTTAATCTCTGACAGGTTGAAATCCAGTTTTACCAACAGCATTTATTAAATAGGCTATCTTTCCTCCAATGACGGTGGTTGGCTCCTTTGTCAAAAATTAGGTGGCTGAGTATGTCTGGAGTTGTTTCTGCATCTTCTACTCTATTCCACTGATCTTTGGGTCTGTTTCTTTGCCAGTACCATGCTGTTTTTATCACAATAGCTTTGTAGTAGAGTTTCAAGTTAGGGATTGTGATACCCCCAGCCATATCTCTGTTGCCTAGAATTGCTTTTGCTAGTCTAGGTTTCTTCTGCTTCCAAATGAATTTTTGGGTTGTTTTCTCTAGTTCTGTGAAGTATATTGTTGGAATTTCAATTGGCATAGCATTAATTCTATATAGTAGTTTTGGAAGTATGGCCATTTTCACTATATTGGTTCTTCCTACCCAGGAACAAGGGATATCTTTCCATTTTCTTATATCCTCTTTGATCTCCTTCTTCAGAGTGCTATAGTTTTCAGTGTAGAGGTCTTTTGATTCTTTTGTTAGGCTGAATCCTAGATGTTTCATTTTTTTAGACGCTATTGTAAAAGGAATTATTTCCCAAATTTACCTCTCAATGGGTCTACTATTTGCGAATAAGAAAGCTATTGTTTTTTCAATGTTGACCTTGTATCCAGCTACTCTACTGAATCTGTCAATTAGATCTAGAAGACTTTTGATTGAGTTTTTTGGGTCTTCTATGTAAAGTATCATATCATCAGCAAATAATGACAGTTTCACTTCTTCCTTTCCTATCTTTATTCCTTTTATTTCTTTCTCTTTTCTAATTGCTATGACTAGTGTTTCCAAAACAATATTGAACAGGAGTGGTGATAGTGGGCATCCTTGTCTTGTTCCTGATTTTAGTGTGAAAGTTTTCAGGTTTTGACCATTTAGTATGATGCTGGCTGTTGGTTTTTCATAGATAGCCTTAATCAGGTTGAGATAAAGATGTCCTATTCCAATTTTCTGTAGCGTTTTTATCATGAATGGGTGTTGGATTTTGTCAAATGCTTTTTCTGCATTTTTTGAGATGATCATGTGGTTTTTGTCCTTGACTCTGTTAATGTAGTGTATTACATTTATGGATTTATTAATGTTCAGCCATCCTTGCATCCCTGGGATAAATCAGACTTGGTCAGGGTGTATGATCTTCTTGATGACCCTCTGTATTCTGTTTGCCAGTATCTTGTTGAGGATTTTTCCATCTATGTTCATTAGGGAGATTGGTCTGTAGTTCTCTTTTTGGGTTGGGTCTTTCCCTGGTTTGGGAATCAAAGTCACACTTGCTTCCAGGAATGAATTTGAAAGCCTTGCTTCCCTTTCAATTTCCTTCATGAGTTTAAAGAGTAATGGCGATAGTTCTTTAAATGTCTTGTAGAATTCAGCAGTTAAGCCATCAGGACCTGGGCTTTTCTTTGTTGGTAAGATTTTATTACATTTTCAGTTTCAGTCATTATTGGGGTGTTTAGAATTTCTATATCTTCTTCATTCAATTTTGGCATTTCGTATGTATCTAGGAATCTGTCAATTTCTTCTGTGTTTTCCATTTTATTGGAGTACAGGTTCTCAAAGGAGGTATTGATGATTCTCTGGATTTCTGCTGGATTTGTTGTGGCTTCCCCTTTTTCATTCTTAATTGCATGGATTTGAGCCTTTTCTTTCCTTTTTTTGATAAGGTTGGCTAAAAGTTTATCGATTTTATTTATTCTTTCATTAAACCAACTCTTTGATCCATTGATTTTTTGTATCATTCTCTTAGTCTCCATTGCATTGACTTCGTCTTGGATCTTTACAATTTCCTTTCTTGTACAAGCTTTGGGTTTGTTATGCTCTTCTTTTTCTAGAAGCTTGGTTTAGTTCTAGAAATTCATTTTTAATTTCTTTTTTTCTAGTTGATCTGTCTATTTGTGATAGAGGGGTTTTGAGGTCCCCCACTACAATTGTATTAGTGCTTATTTGGTTTTTCATGTCCATTAATATTTGTTTTGTATAGTTGGGAGCATTCGTATTTGGTGCACATATTTTTAGGATTGTCATCTCTCCCTCTTGGATTGTTCCCTTCACAAGGATGTAGTGACCATCTTTGTCTCTCTTAATTAGTTTTGGTTTGAAGTCTCCTTTGTCTGCAAATGAGATTGGTACCCCTGCTTTTTTCTGGGTTCCTTTCTCATGGAGAACCATTTTCCATCCTTTTACTTTCAGTCTATGGATTTCCTTTTGAGTTAGGTGTGTTTCCTGTATACAGCATATGGCTGGATTTTGCTTCTTAATCCATTCTGTCAGTCTACTTCTTTTGATTGGTGAATTGAGGACATTAACATTGATAGTTATAATTGATAGATATTGACTCATCCTTGTCATGTTTTACTGTTGTTGCTCTTATTTATTTTTCCCTCTTTCCCTTTAATTTCTTATCTTTCCTGGTGGCTTCCCTCTGTTGAGCTTCATGGAGTTGTGACCTTCATTGCCTTTTTCTAGGATATTGTATAAAATTTTTTGAAGTGCTGGTTTGGTGTTCACAAAATTTCTCAGGTGTTCTTTGTTGTGAAAAGTATCTAATTTCCCCATCAATTTTGAAAGATAATTTTGCAGGATACAACAGTCTAGGTTGGAGGTTATTTTCTTTTAGGGCTTGAAATACTTCACTCCAGGCTCTCCCTGATTTGAGGGTTTGTGTTGAGAAATTTGCCATGATTCTGATGGGCTTTCCTTTCTAGGTGATTTATTTCCTTTCTGTAACTGCCTGTAGAATTTTGTTCTGTTGTGTTTCTGGGATCTTGACTATTATATGTTTAGGTGTAGATTTTTTTGGTCATGGCTGGTTGGAGTTCTATATGCCTCACTTATCTGTACATCCAGTTCTCTACCTCCGTCTGGGAAGTTTTCTACTATTACTTCTGTGAACAGTTTTTTTATGTCTATTGCACTTTCTCCTGTTTTTTCTTGGAGTCCTATGAGTCTTATGTTATTCTTCTTTGCATCATCTAGCAGCTGTTGGTTTGATTTCTCATGGTCCCTTACTATCTTTAAGAAATCTGTTTTCATGGTCCTTAACCACAATCCTGTCTTCTATATGTGATATTCTGTCTTCAGATTCTCTTAGTCTGCTCTGCATGCTTTCAATGGAGTTTTTAATCTCCTGAATATCTGTTTGAATCTGTTTCATGGATTCCATTTCTTTCTTATGTTGGGTGATAATATTTTCCATTTCTTTTTCATGCTGGGCATTCATGGCTTCCAGCATGTTTCTGAACTCATCTATTTTCTTATCTGTTTCTGATCTAGACCTTCTAATCATGTCTTTCACTCTGCTCACCATGTCTGTATTCATCTGGGAGATTATTTCTGTTTTGAATTTTTCTAGAGCCTCATGCATCTGCTTTGTTATTTCCTGTGCTATCATTTCAGGGTGTCCAAGTGGTTGCTTATCAGACTTTTCCACCTCATTTCCCCCAGAATTTCCCTTTTGTAGCATGGAAGCCTGTGTCTGTGCCTTGCTTAAGTGTCTTCTCATTTTTGTTTTTGGTACTGTCCTTGGTTTAATTCCTGGGTTGATATTTCAAAATTGCTTAATGTAGGTATCTTTGTTGCTTGTGTTTAAAACCCTTGTGGAATGATTGCTTTTCAGAGGTGTCTTCCTAGCTTGTGTTTGGGTTTTGAGACTCTAATGACCCTGAGACTATTTTATTTTCCTTATACCAGGAAGGAAAACTAATTAGATCAATCACAACATGTTAGCTCTAATGACATAGTCAGCCATACCATATCATCAAGCACAGCTTAGAAAATGACAATTTGTGGTAGTTACTAATCTATCACATTTAACTATATGAGTTAAATTAAAACTGAGGACCAACCCAACATAAGTTTATAATAAATAAACTCTTCAATATAGCATCTTTCCCCTTCAGGGTGGGGAGCTAAATGGAGTTGGGGAGGGAGGGACAGGTAGAAAGAACAGGTAAGATTAGCAGTGAGACCAGAAGGCAGAGAAAGATCACACAAACTCTAACAAGTTGTTAAAGGCAAGAGAAAAAGGCAGAATGAAAGAATAAAGTTGTGAATAGAATCACCAACAGCAACAGGTAGGCTAGATACCAAATTTACTTTCCTTTAAATCTAATGATAAGAGAAGGAAAAAGAGAAGAAAAGAACAATAAGGGAGAAATCTGAATTCAGTGCAGAAAGGAACAAATGAGGAGATGAGGAGCAATGTGGGACAGTGAGAGAATGAGTGAGAGAGAGAAAAAGAAAAGATAAAAGAAGGAAAAGTAAAAATTTCAAAAGTAAAAAACCCTAAAAATTAAGAATTAAAAATAAGAGAAAAAATTTTTTTTTCTTTTGTGCAAATAGCAATAAAGATTATGGGCCTCCTTCAGTGTATGTCTCTGCTGTCACAGTAGGCAATGTAGGAATCCACTTGTATATATGAGACAATGAGTCTCAGCAATCCAGCAGCAGACCAAGTACAGTGGTCTGATGTGCCTTTATTGTAGAGGTTCTCTTTACTTTTCTGCTGAGCTTCAGTTTTTGTCAAGGAGCCTGAGAAGCCCTCTTTCTGTTACTAACTTCTGCTCTATCTTGTGGTGCTCAGGACAAGGGTCTTTATAATCTCCTGTGCCTCTGTAGTGTAGGACCAGGTAGCAGAAAAGCCAGAAAGTAGGAAGTGCATGGGGGGGGGCAGCGGGGAAGACTGGGTGTTGGAGGTGCCTGCGTGGCTAAGTGGACCTCAAGGTGCTGTGGGCGTGGCCCAGGATGGCAGGGGAGCTTCAAGCTGCTTGTCTCACCTGGCAGGTCACAGCTTAGAGAGTGTCGGATGGGGGTAGGGCTGCAAGACACCTCTGTGACCTCACTGTGCTGTGGGCATGGCCTGGGAAGGCCATGGAGCTTCAAGCTCTTTTGCTCTTATTTTTAATCTTTTTTCCTACTCTTTTCAAATTTTTATTTTTCTCTTGTTTTTTTCTTTCGTTTCTTTCCTTCCTCTCTCCTTTCTCTCTCACACTCACTCTATTGCTGCCTCATAAGGTTCTTCATCTCCCTCTTTGTTTCTGTTCTGGCCCTAATTAGGATTTTCCCTTTATTTTTGTTTTAAACTTTTTCCTTCTCTCGTCTGTGTCCTCTGACCTCACTGCTAACCTTCCCCTGTCCTTCTACCTATCTATCCCTTCCTCCCCAACTCCTTCTAAGTACCCATCCTGAAGGGTAAAGTTGCTATATTAAACAGTTTATTCACTATAAACATATGTTGGGTTGGTCCTTGATTTTTATTTAATTCACACAGTTAAAGGTGATAGATTAATAACTACCACAAATTGTCATTTTCTAAAATGTACTTGATGCTATGGTGTTGCTGACTGTATCACTTGGGTTAAAGTGTTGTGATTGATCTAGTCAGTGGTCCTTCCTGGTATAATGAAAATGAGATAGTCTCAGATACATTACAGACTCAAACCTAAAGACCAGCTATCTGGAAGACACCTCTGTGAAGCAATCATTCCATAAGGGTTCTAATTACAAGCAACAAAGGTACTTACAATAAGCAATTTCAAAGTATCAATCCAGGAATTAAACCAAGGACAGTACCAAAAACAAAAATGAAAAGACATTTAAGCAAGGCACAAACCTAGACTTCCACCCCACCAAGGGTAAATTCTGGGGGAAACGAGGTGGAAAAGTCTGATAATCAACCACCTGGACACCCTGAACTGATAGCAAAGGAAGTAACAAAACAGATGAACAAGGCTGTAGAAAAATTCAAAGCAGAAATAATCTCCCAGATAACTACAGATAGCTAGATAACTAGAACAGAAACAAACAAACAAAAAAATAGATGAGCTCAGAAACATGCTGGAAGCCATGAATGCCCAGCATAAGAAAGAAATGGAAACCATAATCACCCAACATAAAGAAATGGAATCCAAGAAACAGTTTCAAATAGATACTCAGGAGATTAAAAACTCCATTAAAAGTATGCACAGCAAATTAAGGGAATCTGAAGGTAGAATATCAGATATAGAAGACAGGATTGCGGTTAAGGACCATGAAAACAGAGATTTCTAAAAATAGTAAGGGACCATGGGAAATCAATCCAGCAGCTGCTTGATGATGCAAAGAAGAATAACATAAGACTGATAGGAGTCTACAAAAAAAACAGGAGAAAGTACAATTGACATAAAAAAACCTGTTCACTGAATTAATAGTAGAAAATTTCCCAGACAGAGGTGGAGAATTGGACATACAGATAAATGAGGCTTATAGAACTCCACCTAGCCATGATAAAAAAAAATCTACACCTAGACATATAATAGTCAAGATCCCAGAAACCCAACAGAAGAACAATCTCCTACAGGCAGTTAGAGAAAAGAAACAAATCATCTAAAATGAAAGCCCATCAGAATCATGGCAAATTTCTCAACACAAACCCTGAAATCAAGGAGAGCCTGGAGTGAAGTATTTCAAGCCCTAAAAGAAAATAACCTCCAACCTAGACTGTTGTATCCAGCAAAATTATCTTTCAAAATCGATGGGGAAATTAGATACTTCCATGACAAAGAACATCTGAGAAAGTTCATGAACACCAAACCAGCACTTCAAAAAATTTTAAGCAATATCCTAGAAAAAGGCAATGAAGGTCACAACTCCATGAAGCTCAACAGAGGGAAGCTACCAGGAAAGATAAGAAATTAAAGGGAAAGAGGGAAAAATAAATAAGAGCAACAACAGTAAAACATGACAAGGATGAGTCAATATCTATCAATTATAACTATCAATGTTAATGTCCTCAATTCACCAATCAAAAGAAGTAGACTGACAGAATGGATTAAGAAGCAAAATCCAGCCATATGCTGTATACAGGAAACACACCTAACTCAAAAAGAAATTCATAGACTGAAAGTAAAAGGATGGAAAATGGTTCTCCATGAGAAAGGAACCCAGAAAAAAGCAGGGGTACCAATCTCATTTGCAGACAAAGTAGATTTCAAACCAAAACTAATTAAGAGAGACAAAGATGGTCACTACATCCTTGTGAAGGGAACAATCCAAGAGGGAGAGATGACAATCCTAAATATATGTGCACCAAATACGAATGCCCCCAACTATACAAAACAAGTATTAATGGACATGAAAAACCAAATAAGCACTAATGCAATTGTAGGGGGGGACCTCAAAACCCCTCTATCACAAATAGACAGATCATCTAGACAAAAAATTAACAACTAAATTCAAGAACTGATCTAAGCTATTGAACAAATGGACTTAAAAGATATTTACAGAGTGTTCCACCCCACAAAATCAGAATACATATTGTTGTCAGCTGTACATTGCTCATTCTCCAAAATAGACCACATGCTAGCTCATAGGACTTGTCTAAGTCAAAGTACAAGAATTGAAATTACCCTGTGTATATTATCAGACCATAGTCCAATAAAATTTGAGATCAATAACATGAGAAACTGAAAAACTCTCACAAACACCTGGAAATTGAATAATACCCTCCTGAACAACCAATGGGTCACAGAGGAAATTAAAGAAGAAATTATAAAGTTTCTACAAGTAAATGATAATGCCAGTACAACACACAGGAATCTATGGGACACAATGAAAGCAGTTCTATGCAGGAAATTCATAGCAGTGAATGCCCATATTAGGAAAACAGAGAGAATGCAGATAAATAAGCTAATGCAGAACCTCAAACTCCTAGAAAAATAAGAGCATAACTCTAAGCTCACATATGAGAGGAAATTATAAAGATCAGAGCAGATATCAATGCAATGGAGACTATAAGAATGATACAAAAAATGAATCAAAGAGTTGGTTTTTTGAAAGAATAAATAAAATCGATAAACCTTTAGCCAACCTTATCCAAAAAAAGGAAAGAAGAGGCTCAAACACATGAAATTAGGAACAAAAAAGGTGAATTCACAACAGACCCAGCAGAAATCATGAGGATGATGAATACCTACTTTGAGATCCTGTACTCTAAGAAAATGGAAAACACAGAAGAAAGGGACAGATTCCTAGTTACATATGAATTGCCCAAGTTAAATGAAGAAGATATAGAAATTCTAAACACTCCAATCACAATGAGTGAAATTGAACATGTAAGAAAATATTTACCAACAAAGAATAATCCAGGTCCTGATGGCTTCACTGTTGAATTCTACAAGACATTTAAAGAGGAACTAATGCTATTACTCTTTAAACTCATCAAGGAAATTGAAAGGGAAGCAAGGCTTTCAAACTCATTTCTGGAAGCAAGCGTTACTTTGATGGCAAAACCAGGGAAAGACCCAACCCAAAAAGAGAACTACAGGCCAATCTCCCTAATGAACATAGATGCAAAAATCCTCAACAAGATACTGGCAAACAGAATACAGAGGGTCATCAAGAAGATCATTAACACTGACCAAGTTCGATTTATCCCAGAGATGCAAGGATGGTTCAACATTCGTAAATCAATAAATTTAATACACTGTAAAAACAGAGTCAAGGACAAAAACCATATGATCATCT
Organism: Heterocephalus glaber; assembly: GCF_053883595.1. NCBI lineage: Eukaryota > Metazoa > Chordata > Mammalia > Rodentia > Bathyergidae > Heterocephalus > Heterocephalus glaber. The sequence continues at coordinate 333,350 of NW_028258223.1, read as the reverse complement.
CAATAGATGCAGAAAAGGCATTCAACAAAATCCAAAACCCATTAATGATAAAAACGTCACAGAAAATTGAAATAGAAGGTCTTTATCTCAACCTGATTAAGGCTATCTATAAAAAACCAATAGTCAACATCATTCTAAATGCTCAAAAACTGAAAACTTTCATGCTAAAATCAGGAACAAGACAAGGATGCCCACTATCACCACTCCTGTTCAATATCGTTCTTGAAACATTAGCCACAGCAATGAGACAAGAGAAAGAAATAAAAGGAATAAAGATAGGAAAGGAAGAAGTGAAACTGTCATTATTTGCTGATGATATGATACTTTACATAGAAGACCCAAAAAACTCCGCCAAAAGACTTCTAGACTTAATTGACAAATTCAGTAGAGTAGCTGGATATAAGGTCAACACTCGAAAAACAATAGCCTTCTAATAAACAAATAGCAGACTCAGTGAGAGAGGAATTAGGGAAACAATTCCTTTTACAATAGCATCTAAAAAAATGAAATATTAAGAATCAACCCAGCAAAGGAAGCAAAAGACCTCTACATTGAAAACTACAGCACCCTGAAAAAGGAGATCAAGGAGATAGAAGAAAATGGAAAAAACATCCCTTGTTCCTGGGTAGGAAGAACCAATATAGTGAAAATGGCCATACTTCCAAAACTATTATATAGATTTAATGCAATGCCAATTGAAATTCTAACAATATACTTCACAGAACTACAGAAAACAATTCAAAAATTCATTTGGTACCAGAAGAGACCTAGAATAGCAAAAGCAATTCTGGGCAACAGAGACATGGCTGGGGGTATCACAATCCCCAACTTGAAACTATACTACAAAGCTACTGTGATAAAAACAGCATGGTACTGGCATAGAAACAGATCCGAAGATCAGTGGAATAGAGTAGAAGATGCAGAAACAACTCCAGACATACTCAGTCACCTCATTTTTAACAAAGGATCCAACCACCCTCACTGGAGGAAAGATAGCCTATTTAATAAGTGGTCTTGGAAAAACTGGATTTCAACCTGCCAAACATTAAAGCTAGACCCATATCTATCACATATACTAAACTAAGGTTGGAGTGGATTAAAGATCTAAATATTAAAACAGAAACACCAACCTTGCTGGAAGATAAGTTAGGTAGAACACTTGAACACACTGACATAGGAAAAGACTTTATGAACAAAACTTCAATAGCATGGGAACTAGCAGAAAGAATCAACAACTGGGATTTCATCTTATTAAAAAGCTTCTGCACTGCAAGAGAAATGACCAATGGAGCTAACAGACAACCTACAATGTGGGAAAAAAATTTTAGTAGCTATAACTCAGACAAAGGGCTATTATCTAGAATTTATAAAGAACTGAAAAAAATGAGACCCCCCAAATTCAAAGATCCAGTTCAAAAATGGGCATCTGAAATGAACAGGCATTTCTCAGACAAAGAAGTAAAAACAGCAAATAAATATATGAAAAAATGTTCAACATCACTGGTCATTTGAGAGATGCAGATGAAAACAACACTGAGATTTCACCTCACCCCAGAAAGTGTGACTGCTATCAAGAAATCAACCAATAACAACCATTTACCAGGATGGCGTGGGTGTGGAGAGAAAGGAACCCTTCTCCATTGTTGGTGGGAGTGGAGACTGGTGCGACCACTATGGAAATCAGTGTGGAGATACCTCAAAGAACTAGGTCTGGAGGTCCCATTTGACCCAGCTACTCCCCTGGTGGGTATTTTCCCAAAATAATTAAATAATCATACGTCAGAGATATATGTGCACCCATGTTTATAGTGGCACTGTTTGTAATAGCTAAAGCTTGGAAACAGCCCAAGTGCCCATCAACCGGAAACTGGATAAAGAAGATGTAGTTTTTTAATAAAATGGAGTACTACCCAGCCATAAAGAAGGAAAAACTAAAGTCATTTATAGATAAATGGATGCATATTGAGGCCATACTGTTAAGTGAAATAAATAGGATACACATGTGTATATACCGAATCGTTTCTCTAGTGTGAGAAACCGAAAGTGTAAATAAGGATTAAAAGGGCTAATAACAAATAATTGATACTTTGTAATAGGAAAAGGTCCAAAGGGGAGGTGGGAGGAGATGGGGAAAGGAAAGAATGGAAAGGAAAAATTAGGAGAAAAGAAAACAATGGAAATGACGTTCATGTAAATAGGGAAGAGTGGAGGAGCTGAAGGGCACACAGGTAATGGGGAAAAAATAAGAACCAAGATGGGCCGGGGATTTAGCTCAGTGGTTTTGCCGCCTGCTGCGCAAGTGCAAGGACCCCAGTTCGATCCCCGGTACCAAAAGAAACAAACAAACAAAAAAGAACCAAGATACATCATGTACAGGTACAAGCACCCAATGATAAATGTTAAATGTATTGTATACCTAAAATGTGCCAATAAAAGAATTTAAGAATAAGAAAACAATGATTTTCCTCAGCCAATAGGTGATGCAGCCCTCTCACTCTAAAGGGAGCTACAGTTCCTGAGTTTTGAGGAACTTAAATGCACTGCAGTTCTTCAGGCAGGATGAAATTCAGCCCACTCCTTACTAAAGGGAGTTGCAACTGTTCTTTACTAAGTTCCTGAATTTTGAGGAAATTATAATGCAAACTAACCTCTTTCTTCTAAGATCCCAGTTTCCTATAAATCCGACACATTCAAGAACTAGGTTAAAAGCCTGAGTTCCAATTGGCCATTTCAAATTCACAGAGCCATCTGTGATAGGTGACCTCTAAACAACTGAGCAATTCCTGTGCTGTTTATCTATAATTATCTCTGGATCTTGGGACAATGCAGCCACCTATGTGGAACCCCTCCTGGAAATCCAGGAACTATGTTTTCTTCTTTTTATTTCCAATAAAACTCTCCTAACTTCCTTCTTTGTTTCATGAATTCATTCTTCTGTGTTTGTAGAACCTTCAGCCTAGTACTCACAGTTTCATTTAGGGGCTCATCTGGGATATGAGATTAATAGGAGGTAAGCCCTAGGTAGGGAGTTTTTATTGTCCTTTTCTTTCTGACACATGTTCTTGATGACCTCATTCCCTCAGGAAATAGAGATCTTTCACTCTATTTTTTACTGGATAGCCTTATGTCTATTCTGTCATTTTCCTTATGGTAAAGTAGACTTGGGGAACAATATACCTCATATAAAAACATGACTTCCTCAGCCATGTCAAGGTGACAAGTGTTTCAAGTCTGGACAAGTTTCACTGGGGCATTTGGACTTGATAGCCCTTCCACACTCTGGAAAGAATGTCAGCCTGCATGTCTCAATTTCCATTCCAGTTTGATCCTGCAGGGGATTAAGTGTGGCAAAGGTAGCTGGGGAGGTAGTTGTAAACTGTTAATTACAAAAACTCAGGACACATGGGCAGAAGAGTTCCCAAAGCCCTACACATGGACTTATCTTGAGAATTTGAGCAGGTTTTTGATAGGATGGCCTAGACTTCACATGAGTCTGAGGAGCGAGTGACACAAAAAGGACAACCCACATTGAGTTTTTGCCACATTCTCAATTAAATGGTGGTCTGCTCTCATGCTGTAGAGTCGACTACTTTTCCTACTTTTACTTGGCCCAAAATCACTCTGCAGAGCCTGTTTCCTTACCCTACTGTTATTGGGTAGCTTGTTTCTAAAAAGTGACCCACCAACTGAACATTACTGGGTTCAGGTTGCTTGTCTCTTCTTCTGTTCTTAGGTTCTGGTTCTTCTCACCTCGAACAAAGAATTGAATAAACTGAGCAAAAAGCAGTGGCAAAGCTTATTCAAGAGAGCAAAAATGAAGAGTGGGAGAGAAACTGGCTTCACAAAGAAAGCTTGAAGCAAGGAAATAGAAAAGGAGGGTGAGAACCAAGATAAAAGGACATGCTATGTCTGAGAAACAATGTGGGCTATCATAGAAAATTAGGGTAGTAAACCCTTTGTGGTGCTGATGTGTCCCTTTATGCTGCCTAAATCTCAAGGGAACACACAAGAACTTCTACATATGGGTCCTGAGAGGCAGTGCTGGGATCCCATGTCTCAGTTTGACCTCAGGTCTAGGCACTGTATTGGAACCCTGCCTGCTCCAGTTTTCACAAGTCCACTTGCAAGTATTTGGGAACTGTTGTGCGCCTGTGTCTGGGATCTTTATTTTTGTTATTTTTAAAATTTTTATTGGTGCATTTTAGATATACATAATGATAACATTCATTATAGTGAATAGATCTTGCTTCTTTTTTTTCCTTGACCCTTCTTTCCTTTACTCTTCCACCCTCGCTTGTTCCCCTTCTCATTTGAAGATTTTCTTCCCATTTCTGAATATATTTTGCACATTTTGGTCCTTGTTTATTCTTTCGGTATCTCACAAGTGGTATTTAAACATGTAAATCTTGCTTTTTTTTTTTTTTGGTACCATGGCTAGAACACATGACCTTGCACTTTCAAGGCAGGCTGAGGAATCACTGAGCTAAATCCCTGGCCCTTAAACATGTAAATCTACTTTATTTACTCTTAAGTGAAATAAATTGGGATCTTTGTAATTAACAGGTCACACCCAGCTCCCCACCCAGCTTTTGCCACTTTCTAATCTCCTATCTCACTACTTTTAATAAAATTGCCACCAGGGCCAGGAATTTAGCTCAGTGGTTCTGCCTCCTGCCTCGCAAGCACAAGGTCCTGAGTTTGATCCCCCGTACCCAAACAAAACAAACTACCACCATCTGTGCTTGTCTTGATCAATTCTTTGCTTAAAACAGAAAAAACCTAGAAATCACCTCCAGCAGGAGAGTGTAGTATCCCCAAACCCAGGAGCTGTGAGGGAGCAATCTTAGCTTATGAAATTCTCATTCTTGGTCTTTCAAGTCAGAGAAAGATGACTCTTGGGTTCATTGCTTTATTAATTCACTAAAAGGATATAAGAATAAAAATCTTTCACTGTTAAAAATTCTTAACTCTATTTTTCTGTCATGCTTAGCCTGAATAAGTCCTTCACAGCAAACATGACATTCTCAGCAAACAATGGGCTGACCTCCACAAAGAGAACAGATGGCCATTAAGAAAATTTAGGATGGAATATGAAATCTCCCTAGTGCCAAAGAGTCCAGTATAATATGCACACCTGCTCTGACCATCCTTTGACCCCCAATCATAAACATTCTACTCCAGATTATAGCCCCCCTCTCAAAACCTATAAAAACTCAGCTCACCTCTCAGCTAGCAGCTGAATCATTCATGATTTCACCCTGCATCCAGATGGTATAAACCCAGGCTTTTCTCACGTGAAGCCTGTGTCCAGGTTGGTCTCTCATGTGCCGTTTGTAACATTTGGTACCAAAAGGCCAGGATAGGGTTCCCCTTCTTTGAAGGTTTTACACCCTTGAAGGTTTACATCTTGAAAATCCCACCGAGGCCATCCAGTGACATTTTTCTCCAGGCCTTGTTCCAGTGCTTGAGGCAGCTCTCCAGTTCCTGCCATTCCACCAGCTCCAGACCAGCTAAGGCTTTTTTCCTACCTGTTAGCCACCTCAGCCCTGCTTTTCCACTCCCTGCGCATCTCCCTGTTATTGCTCTCCATCCTGTCGCTTTGGAAATCCTCCCTTGCTACTACTGATCTCCCTCCCTCTCCTTTCTACACTGCATCTTTAAGAACACCCCCCCCCCCACCAGCTGCTGCCACTTCTACATTTGCTCCTTAGTCCTGTCCTCTCTTCTCCTTAACTTCTCCCTATCTCTCCCCTCACCCACCAGGACAGAGAGCGGTCAGTGCTGCTTTTCTGTGCTGTTTTCAATCCAGCACTGGTCACAGAAATCCCCAGGGAAAGACCTGTCTTTGTCGTTGGTGTTTGACCAGTCATGATGATGAATATCTCGGTCACTCGCTCACGTTCCTCACAGCCTGGGTTGCAACTGCTGATGTCTATTATTGATCCTGTCACTGCTCTTTGTCATGCCATGTGTGACAGTCCTCTCTCTGCTCCCATGGGAAATTTTCCCTTTTCTATTCCTCCTTCCTCTCCTCTAGTCTATCTATTAAAGAATCTGAAACTTCTCTGCCTTACTCTGATCTGAAGCCTAAATAGCTGAGATTTTTCTGTAACACTGAATGGCCACAATATAAACTAGAAAATGACTTTCAGTGGTTAGAGTATTGCACTTTTGATCTCTCCATCCTGTGGGACTTAGACAACTACTGCCAGAGGCTGAGCGAATGGTCTTAAGTTCCCTATGTTCAGGAATTCTTTATACATCATAACATTCCTACTTTATGTGCCTCTTGTAACACCTCTCAAATCCTTCTCCTTTCTCTCCCATCTACATCTCCTCTGTCTGGCATAGGCTTCTTCCTGACAACAGATCCAACTGACCTTGCTTTCCCCTGGGAGCTCCTAGTTCCTTCCCCCATGGCTACGGGAGCTGCTCCTCTTCTCTCCACAGAGACTCTTGCTGGAACTTCTGCTCCCTTTCCCCCAGAGCCTCCTGCCACCATAGCTGCTTCTACCTCCCTCTCCAAGCCTCCTGTCACTTCTAGTCAGTTCCTGGCTGAGTCCTCTGTCACTTCTCTCCCCACCGACGCCCCCATCTACCCAATGCTGCCCTCTGAATCTGACCCTCCTCTCTACACTGTAGCCAATCCAACTCCTCCTCACACTCAGTCTGGGCTACAGTTCAGTGTCCCTTCCCTACTCCACTCCCAAATTCCCACTTCAAGAGCTGCAGAAGCAGAGGGAAAAATTCAAGTCCATGTTCCCTTCTTCCTGTCTTAGCTCTCTCAGATCAATCAGTATTTAGGCTACTTTTTCACAGACCCTACTAGATATATGCAAGAATTCCGATATCACACTCAGTCTTATGACCTTACCTGGGATGATCTAAATATTATCCTGTGCTCAACTCTTTCACCTGAGGAACAAGAATGTATTTGGTTTTTGGCCCAGGCCACTGTAGATGATCACAGATGCTTTGAGCCTAACTTGTGATTTGAGCACAGGAAGGTGCTATGACTGTTCCCCAAGCCAACCTGAATTGAGATTTTAACTGGCTAGATGAAGAAGGACAATCCCTGGCTCAAAAAAGCCATAACTATATGGTTACTTGCTTAATTGAGGGACTCCACAAGGCAGTACATAGGGCAGTTAATTATGATAGAATTAAAGAAACCACCCAAAGGATGAAACTCTAGCTCAATTCATGGCCCATTTGGCTGCCTCCCTCAGGCATTATACAGCCTTGGATCTAGAGGGACCCTGAAGGCTAACTTATTTTGAAGATGCATTTTATTACTCAGTCTGCTCCAGATATTTGTAAAAAATTACAAAAACGAGAGACTGGCCCTCAAATGTTACATCTGGATCTAATAAATTTGGCTCTCAAAGTTTATAATAACAGAGATGAATGTGCTCAACAGCAGCACATCCCTGAGCTGCAGATGCAGGCCTCTGCCATAAGAATCTGTAAGAATCCATAAGAAAGCTGACTCTAGAGTCAGCTGCCAAGGTAACTAATAAAGGATCAAAAGCACCCCTGACTGGAGGTGCTTCTCCAGGTCCATGATTCAAATGCCACCAGAGTAGTCACTGGTCTAGGGAATGCCCACAGCCTGGATTCCCTCCAAGCTGTGTCCTTTCTATCTTTCTATGGGGGTCCCTACTCGAAGTCAGGTTGTCCAATACTGGCAGCCACACCTGCCACCTCAGCCACAGCCTCAGGGATCCCTGACTAGATCCTTCCCAGACTTTCTTGGCCTGGCCACTGAAGACTAACCCCATTTGGAGGCCACAGAGGCCTCCTGGACCATCTCAGATGCTGAGCTCCAGGTAACACTTGTGGTGCAGGATAAGTCTATCCCATTATTCATCAACACAGGTGCTATGCACTTTACCTTGCCTTCCTTACAAGGACTAACCTCCTCCGCCCTAATTACTGTTGTGAGGATTGATGGCAAAGTCTCCAGACCTCTTAAAATGTCCCCAATTTGGTGTCAATTGGGCCAACACCCTTTCCCACACTCATTTTTGTCATCCTCACCTGTCCCATTTCCCTTTTAGGGTGAGACAATTTATCCAAGCTGTCAACCACTCTGGCCATCCCCTGGGCACAGCCAGCACTTACAACTACTCTGTTCTCTCCTTCTCTGCTTCCCCTTGAGACTCCCGTCATCTTCCCTCACCTCAGCCCCTGAGTCTGAGACACTTCCACCCCATCCCTGGCCTCATCTCAATAGCCACTCGCCACTCCTCTCAAGCCTAATCCCCCTTACACTGCCCAACAATAATATCCCATCCCCGAGCCACCTTTAAGGGGCTTACAACCTATTGTCTCTTGTCCATTGTGGCACAGGCTGTTAAACCTTGCCAGTTCCTCTTACAACACCCCCATTTTCCTGGTTCAGGAGGCAAATGGCTATTATAGGCTGGTAAAAGATCTGTGCACCATTAATCAGGTTGTCTTCTCCACACACCTTGTGGTGTTAAACCCCTACACACTTCTTTCCTCTACCCCTCCATCAATCACTCATTACTCTGTTTTAGACCTGAAAGATGTGTTGTTCACTAGTCCCCTATATCCCTCCTCACAGCTTCTCTTTGCCTTCACCTGGACAGACCCTGACATCTGAAAGTCCCAACAGCTGGTCTGGACTGTCTTGCCTCAGGGCTTCTGGGATAGTCCCCACTATTTTGGTCAGGCCCTTGCACATGATTTGCTCTCCTTTACTCCCTCCTCATCTCATACAGTATGTAGCTGACCCCCTCCTCTCCAATTCCTCCAGAGTTATCCCATAAAGATAGCCTCTTGTTACATCGAAATTCCAAGGGATAGCGTGTCTCCATCTCTAAGGCTCAAATTTCTTCCCAATCTGTCACCTATCTAGACACTAGACTCTACAAAAACACACAAGCCCTACCTCCAGATCATGTTCATTAAATTTCCCAGTTTCCAGTTCCTACTACCAAATAGTAACTCCTTTTTATTCTCAGCACACTAGGATATTTCCACCTCTGGATGCTTCCCTCAATGAACTACACATCTTCATGGTCTGAGAGGGGCAGGAAACTGATGTCCTGCCTGCTTGCATAGGTGTTGGAGATCACTTGTACACAAGACTAGCTAACTTCTGGGCTGGTAGGCATCAAGAGAGGCAGAATTAAGAGTAGTGCATTTTTACTATAGCCTCAGGGATGTCTAAGAGCATGGCCTGATACTTAGCAAGCTATTCCCCTATTAACCACAGTAACGTTTTGTCTCTAGAATAGCCCTGACCTGATCCATTAGGGAGACAAAACTTCTAGTCTCTGTACTACCCTTTGGGTCAAGACACCCAAAGCAATTTCTCTCTTTTCTGATATATAGAGGAAGAAGAGTTTCCTTAGATCAGGTATTCAATTATACCATGCATCTGGGGATATAGCTCAGTGGCACCACACCTGCCTGGCAAACACAAGGTCATGAGTTTGGTACCCAATACAAAAAAAAAATCAATTATACCATGCAGCAGAATACACCGGTTGGGTAATTTGCTCATGTAGAACTGGTGTAGCCCCAGTCAATAAAATCCATTTTGGCCTTTGTTGGAATTTGAGAATTGTTCCCCAATTTTGCTAGTAAATCTCTTCCTAGCAAGATAGTAGAACACTATGGGACAATTAAAAGCTCATGTTCAAACATTTCACCTTCAAATGATGCATCAGGGATTTAGCTCAGTGGCAACATGCCTGCCTTGAAAGTGCAAGGTCCTGAGTTCAATCCCTGGTACTGGAAGAAACAAACAAACAAAGTGACACATCAAAGTAGGAGTAAAGAATCTCCAAGTAAAAGTATAATCTAGAGGGTTTTCCAGAGAAGTAAGACAAAACATAATGAAGTAATTGAATTGGCTCATCCATGACATTCAGGGATATGCAGAACTCCTCACAGGAAACGGTGATGTCCACGGACAGGGACATTTTAGGTTCCCTTGGGCCTCTTCAGAGCATGGAACAAGGGTTTGACTGGCCTAGGCTCTCTCTGGAAGTGGGGACTGTCATGAGTCAGTGCCATGAGTCAGGCACATTGACTGATTCACACTCAGAGAAGGACCCAGGTGGTGGCTTGATGCAGTCATGTGCCCAGTGTCCAGACTTCTTGCACTCAATCATTGTTGGGTTTTCTTTTAGGTGAATTGGTTGAGTTTAAAGAGTTTAAAGCATTGAAATAGCTATAATTGAAACAGTTATGATTCTAGCTTTTCTTTCTTGTCCCTCCTCCAGATCCTGATTATTCAACACAGAAAAGGCCATGTCCAGTAATTGGGCCAAAGGTGTCTGACATCCCATCTGAATTTTCTTCATTAAACAGATGGCAGAGACATATATTCCCCAGAGAGACAGGTAAGGATCAGAGGACAGGATCATCAAAGACACAGAAAATACCTGAATTACAAAGTTCCATTTTGAGAGAACATTCACATGTTGGATTTGTTCCTAAACAGTGTAGTGTTTAAACATGTGTGTCCAATTTATTTCAGTTAGGAGTATGGTCTCAAGGTCCATTCATGTAGCTATAAATCTCTGAAGCTCATCCTTCTTTATGGCAGAGTGGTACTCCACTGTATGAAAAAAAGCCCACATCTTCTTTATCCACTCATCAGTTGATGGGCATTTGGGCTGTTTAAGAAAAAAATCTTTAAAATTCCTAAGAATGACTCACTGTCACTTTCATTAAGCTTCACTGGCTGTTCTTTTGTTCTGTTCAGGCACATATTTCTAAATTATCTGCATTTTGTTAGAAATAACACAAAAGGTATCTAGCCTAATTCAAAGGAAAAGAGGGAAGAAGCCCACATGTTCTCTAAAATCAGAGGCTTAGCTCCTACCTACAAGGGTGAGATTTTCTTATTACTATGAGGTCACTTGAGATCAAATGTGGCAGAAGCCCGTGGCTGAGTCATGTGATGAACCAACCTAGAACTGAATGAAATAGCACCCTGACATAGAAAAGTCCATCTAGGAAAAAAGCACAGATGAGACTTTGAGCACAAAAAGGAGCAAACTGTGGTAGGCAACTACTCAGGCCGGCTACCAAGTTACCAACAACTATTTTTTCGGAAGAGTGAGAAAGCCGAGAGAACACAGAGAACAGCAACATGAGGTCATTTGACAGAGAAACAAAAAATGTGCTCAAAAGGCCTTACCTGCTCTCCTGGCTGGCTAAGGCAAATATGTTACTGGGTTTGGGGGTGCTTCACTCTCCTTCTGGAAGTGGTTTCTAAATTCTTTCTACCATGGGGAAAGAATTGGTCAAGACAAGCACGTATGGTAGAAAATTTTATTAAAGGTAGAAAAGAAACAGGTGGTGTAGAGTGAGTTTTGGCAAAGTAAATGTAGGAAAAGTAGTACAACCTACAGCATGACAGTTGACCCCAATGTAAGAGAGAACTGAGTGCAAAAACTCAATGTGGTCGTGCAGATGAAGCCAATAATGAACATGCCAAACTCCTTTTACTGGAGTCCATTAGAGAGTCCTTCTGAAGAGAGTCTGTAACTGCGAAACCCCAAAATCTATCAAAGGCTCCTTATATTAGTTCTCTGGAAGAAAGTCTCTAACTCCTGTCTCCTCTATATCAACCCCTTGCAGCACGGAGCAACTGGTTTTCCCTTAGTGGTAGTTAAGGATACTTCAAGGTGGTGGAAATGTAGAAAACAATTTATTTAGTTAGCTTATGAGAAAGGCAGCCAGCTAGTGGAAAGGCCTGAGAGAGATGAGTGACTAGCCATATTAATAAAAATTAAGAATAGACAGTGAACTAAGACTTTGGACCAAGAATGAACTTCCTCATCCAATATGGGATATAGCCCATCCCTTACTAAAGGGAGGTGCAGCCACTCCTTATAAATTCCTGATTTTTGAAAAGATTATGATTCAAATTAACCCATTTCTTCTAAGATCACAATTTCCTAAAAACCCCCGCACGTTTAAGAAGTGGGTTAAAAGCCCGAGTTCCTGCTGTTCATTTCAAATCTACAGAGCCACCTGTGATAGATGACCACCAAACAATTAAGCAATTTCTGTGCTCTGTTTATCTATAATTAGGTTTGTTTTTTTTGGGGGGGGTGTTGCAGCCAGCCACATGGGACCCCTCCTGGAAATCCAGGTACTTATTTCAAAAAAACCTCCTTTGGTTCATGATTTCATTCTTCAGCATTTGTAGATCCATGGGCCTGGTACTCATAGTATTAATATCTTCTAACATAGACATTCTTTCTGTATCAGATATCTCTGCCCGATTAGCAGGCTATAGTGGCATAAGCTTCTTGCCCCTTCATAATTTGGCAGTGTTATGTTGGATGTAGCAGAGCTTGGCTGAGTTCACTCCCAGCAAAAGTCAACTGACTCCAACTAAATTCTTCCCCTCTGAATTAACCATTTGTTCTCTTCAGCAAAGATATGCTTGTGCCCTCATTCTACAGGCCTGCCTGCCTGATACTTGTTATCAGCAAGTGTCCTGAGGCCTGCCTAGCTTCTCCCGTTTCCATGCTTGTAATGAATAAACACTGGATGTCCTGGGAGTCTTTTATTTTTACTGCACAGAGCAGCTTAGATCAGCCCAAGACTCAGTTTCTCTCAAGTCTCTGTGTGTTTTTTCTATTTCCCACTTTGCTATTTCACAGACATTGCACTGGCTTGCAGGAGACCACCAACCACTGGAGGGATCTCTGGTAACATCCCCTTTCCCTTTCACTACGTCTTTCCTCACCTACATCCAGTCTACTCATGAGACAAAAGACATTCTTTTTCCATTAGTGTTTCTGAACCTAGCTGTCAGGGCTGAGCCTCCTAGGGGGTGGCAGAAAGGTTCTGTTTATTTGTGCATGAGTTTCCAAGGGCAAAGAAAGGATGTACACCCCAAACCAGCAAAAGCAGCAAGAGCCAGGGAGCCTGGTATCTTTATTCCTTCAGCCCTTATATTAGCCATTATCACACCTTACAGACATTACATCATCGTCTCCTGACATGACTGTGTTGCACATGTGTGGTTGTCTGTGCTGAGTCATTCTTACATAACTATGTCCCGCTGTGTACATGAGCTACACAGGGGGGTCATGTCCTTAAGTGTCCACAGGTGCCCCAGGCTTTGAATCAATCAGAAGTGATACCCCACATCCCACACCCTCAAAGGTTAGGAAAATATCACATTTTATGATTAGCCCATAGAGTTGACCCTTGTATGCAAAGTCTATAACAGCAATAGATAGAACAACAGAATACTACTAACATTATTGCTGCCACAGCACAGCTTGTGCCTGTCAAACACTAAGTGGGTCTCAAGGATTTTTACCACTGGGCACAAGCAAGCAAGTAACATCAGATCCATCTGTTTTCCAATTTCCCTTAGTACGTTCTCTGGTAAATAACTTAGCTTCAGCTGTCTTAACTGTTCCCTAATATGTAACATGTAATCGCCTGAATCCAGTCTTTTTCCTTTCATGCTCACAAGAAGGCCAACTAGACCTTAATTTCTTCTGGTCAATGTAGTGCTGTCTAAGTGCTTATACTAATTTAGTTGTCTGTCCTCCAAGGAAGCACCTCCCAAGTGCCATAAGGGGTAATGGGCAAAGACCAGTCTGTCTTCTTTCTTCTGAAGAGGGTCATAGTTGTGACCAACAGTCAAAGATATCCCGCAAAGGGCCCACCCAAAATCCTTTGCCAGGCAGGCCTCCACAATAGGAGAGCTTTATTTTATTATGAGTTTATTTATATATGTTATAGCAAACCATTTATTGGTACTAGGCATACATAATGATGACACTTATTGCAGGGAATTTGCACCCATACATGATACATTCTACCTCTCTTTGCCCATTCCCCCTCCCCTCCCTATGTACAAAAGCTTTGTTTCCATTTTTTCCTTCTACTTTCACTTTTTTTCTTGTCCCTTCCTTCCTTTGGCCCTCCCTTCTCCCTTGTTCTCCTTCCCTTTGAACATTTTTTCCCATTTTCCAATATCTGTTACACATTTCACTCATTTCCACTTTTGGTTTCTCACACCAGAGAAACAATGTGGTGTTTAAACATGTGTGTCCAATTTATTTCACTTCCGAATATGGTCTCAAGGTCCATTTGTTTAGCTATAAATGTCTGAATCACATCCTTCTTTATGGCAGAATAGTACTCTATTGTGTAAAAAACCAAATCTTCTTTATCAATTTGTCATTTGATTGGGCTCTTTCCAAGATTTAGCTATTACAAATTGTGCTGTTATAAACATGGGTGTACATATATTGCTGTGGCATAATGTTTTTAATTCTTTGGGAAGATATCATGAAGAGGAATACCCGGGTTAAGTGGAACCTCTACTTTTAGTTTTTTGAGGAGTCTCCACACTGATTTCTGCAGTGGTTGCACCACTTAACACTCCCACCAACAGTAGAGAAGGATTCCTTTTTTTGCCCACAACCCCTCCAGCATTTATTGGTTGAGTTCTTGATATCCACCATTCTTTCTGGAGTGATATAGAATCTCAGCATTGTTCTAATGTGCATCTCTTGAATGATCAGTGATGTTGAACATTTTTTCATGTATTTATTCAGTTTCTACTTCATCTGAGAAGTGTCTATTCATTTCAGATGCCCATTTTTGGACTGCACCTTTAAATTTTGAGGGTCTAACTTTTTTGGGATCTTTATATTATTCTAGATAGTAGTCTGATGAATAGCTGGTAAAACTTTTTTCCAATGGTGTGAGTTGTCTTTTTACTCTGTTGGTATCTGTGGCTGTGCAAAAGGTTTTTAGTAAGATGATGTCCTAGTTTTTGATTCTGTGTAGTATTTTCTGGGCAGTGTGGGTTTTATTCACGAAGTCTTTGCCTACTGCTATGTCCTCAAGCATTTTACCTATTCTCTCTTCCAGCAGATTTAGAGTTTCTGTTTTAATATATAGCTATTTGATCCATTTTGACTTTAGGTTAGTGTGTAATGAAAGATATGGGTCTAGTTTCAATCTTTGGTATATGGAAAGCCAGTTTTTCCTGCACCATTTATTAAAGAGGCTATCTTTCTTCCAGTGAAGGTGTTTGGCTCCTGTTTGTCAAAGATAGAGTGGCTGTGTTTGGAGTTGTTTCTGAATCTTCTAGTCTGTTCCATTGATCCTCAGGTCTATTCTTGTGCTAGTACCATGCTGTTTTTATCACTGTAGCTTTATCATATAATTTCAACTCAGGGATTGTGATACCCCCTGCCTTACCTTTGTTTCCCAGAATTGCGTATGCTATTCTGAGTCTCTTCTGGTCCCAAATGAATTTTAGGATTGTTTTTTCTAATTCTGATATTCTATTGGTATTTTGATTGGTATTGCATTAAATCTGTATAATAATTTTGGATATATGGCCATTTTCTTTATTCTTTTTTGTTTCTTTGTTTGTTTTTGGTACTGGGGAATCGAACTTGGGTGCTTGTGCTTGCGCAGCAGGTGGTGAAACCACTGAGCTAAATCCCTGGCCCTGACCATTTTCACTATATTGGTTCTTCCTAACTAAGAACAAGGAATATCTTTCATTTTCTGTTATCCTCTTTGATCTCCTTTTTCAGAGTACTGTAGTTTTCAGTGTCAAGTTATTTTACTACCTTTGTTAGATTGATTCCTATGTATTTCATTTTTTTTTGGATGCTATTTTGAAAGGTGTTGCTTCCTTAATTTCTTTCTCAGTGACTACAGAAAGGCTATTGATTTTTGAGTGATGACCTTGTATCCAGCTACACTACTGAATTTGGTTAACAAATCTAGGAGTCTTTTGATGGAGTTTTGGGGGTCTTCTATGTGTAGCATCATGTCATCTGTAAATCATGATAATTTACGTCCTGATAAGGGAGGGGTTTTTGCCTCCTGGATAGTTTCTTTCAGTGTCATCTGGGGGAAAGCTCTCACTGTTGAGAAAAGTCAAGTCATGTCTCTTTATCAGTATCCATATTGTCTGTTCTTTTCCTGTAACAACACAAATAAGTTTGCTACATATCCAACAATGTAAATATGTATACCCAGGAGATAATGCTGTCAGAATGACTCCATTATAGGAAGATCATATCCTTTTGGGAAAATGTAGGCTATATGCTCATCCTATGCTAGGATTGTGTCTGGGATCATCTTATTTTAATGAAAGTTCTTTGTATTATCTCAAGACCTTGTTCTACAGGTCAGGTATACAGAACAGTCAGCTGTGCTTTCAAGAGGGATCTAATTGCCTGTTACCCATATGTCTAGATTGCCTAAGCTGGTAACCAGAGCATCAGCCCTTGGTGTATGGCCCAATTGCCCATGTAATCATGTAGATTTTTATCCTCATGTGTTAAAGGTAGTCACCTTGCCTGTAACTCTGTCCATTGGCTCGACCTGCCTGTTTCAGTTTTAAATGAGAGGACTTCTGTACTAGGTTGGATAGCAACTGCCATCCATTGTGGGGTTGTGCTATGGCTAGAGACATCAGTATACCATTTCTTGGCTGAAGGCCTCTTTTTCCCTTCTATATAGGGAATAAGTGTCATGAGCTGCAGTCTGTCATCCAGCATGGTCTCTTGTGTCACATACATCATGGCTCCCAGTACTAAGCCCTCTGTTGGGTATCCAGTCTGCACTTCCACAGACTACTGGTCTGTGATTCTTTCACAAGCATGCAGAGCAGTGTACACCACTGCTAACCATTTCTCAATCAGAGAGTATCAACTCTCAGCTCCTTTCTACAACTGTGACCAAAAGCCAATAGGATGCTTCTGCTTTCCTTGTTTATGTCACAGACTTTAAACCTAACATCATCCATACTAACAGGGAAAAAAGCAAGATAGGGTCAACAACTCACAGGGCTTGCCCTTTTTGAGTCCTGAAAAGTAGCTTCCACAGTATCTGTCCAGTCTCGTGTCCTTCCCTTCTGGGTCATCTGTAATTCCTTTTGTCTTACCTGACCAGAAAACATTTAAGAATTTGACAAACAAGCCAGTTCCTAGGAGCTTTGCTTCTGATGGCCCACCCTCAGGCCAGCAAAGTTTCCTTCAGATTATACAGTGGCTTCCAGATCTGTAAGGCAATCATAAATTAACATATAATCAGTGACAAAACAGAGCATTGCTTGGTCCAGGTGGCCAAGTCTTGGGCCACCAGACCATGACACAGAGTCAGGCTACATACACAGCCTGTGGCAACTCCTGGAAGGTTCACTGTTTGCTCTCCATGCAAGGGAGGGTGCAGATTTCATCACTTTATTTAAGTACTGGTAATCCACATTTATCCACCATGTTCCATCCTGCTTCTGCACAAGCTCAACAGGGGACTGGAAGCAGGGCATATTATCCCACATCTTCCAATTTTAAAACAGTCAGTTCTATTTCTTCATGGCATCCAGGAAGCCAATACTGCTTTATGTATACAACCTACTCACTCAATGGTTTTTACCATGCAAATTCACAAATGGAATTCTCCCTGTGTGATGTCAAGCCTAGCATTAATCAGCACGACCACTGCTAGTATATATTCAGCAACCTGGTAAATACAGACATCATAAAGGATGCAGGGTCAAGTACTCAACTCTCATTTGGGTCTTTTGGCCGCTATTGCCATTTGTGGGACAATTGTTGCCTCAGAGACAGCAACAAATCCAAGAAGTGTTCGTTCCATTTGGCTGGGGGTCAGTCACTGTTTTCGCAAGTGGCTGAGTTCCCACTGGTCTCACCTTGCCTTGGCGCTTCACTTCTACATCATCCAATCATGCCAAGACTATTTAGGGTCTCTCTGTGTGTGTTGAGGTTAGTGCCGCTGCCCTAAGCCTTCCGGCTCCGAGTCTTGCTTTCCCCGCCACCATTTCCCCAGATTCTGGTGCCACCAGTTGCATAGCTGTTTCCTTGGCTCTTAGTGCTGCCCACTCGGTCTGGAGCACTGGCCCCCTTCACTCCAGCCCTGGGTCCCCAGCCGTGGCTGTTGGGGCCCTAGTGGCCCTGGTAAGGGTGCCACTCGCAGAGCCTGAGTATTCTCCTCTCTGAGCTTTTCAGGCTGTGTGTGTCAGTACAGCTGTAGGGCCACCACTTTATGCTATCTGTCAGCCCTAAGAGCGAACATAACTCCATGGTATCCAGGAGGAATTGGTGCTCCTTGTGTCCTGTAACATGACTTCTGTGGCAGCCAATCATTGTTCCAGGTTTTTCTGTGTTCATTGCAATTGGTCCACTTGCTGGAGGTCTTTTGTCTCTTTGTCTCGGACACCGGAAAAGAGTGAAAACAGTCACTCCATCCACCCTGACAATTCACAGCGAGGGGGAGGAATTTGTGCGTCCAGCACTTCTAAGGTCCTTAATATGTCCTGCGTATCAGGTGGACTGTTTCCCAGCCCTCAGGGGCCTTTAATGCCACCAAAAAGGTTGCTACAATAAAAGCAAGGACAGGGAGTGCATGCTCGTAACTCCCTGGAGCTCTCCCCTCCCTTCGAGTGCTGTTTCCACAAGCACTGAGGAATCACTCATGATATCTTGCCAGGGATCCTGCCACAACTGCGCCATCTGTCAGGGCTGAGCCATCCTGTGGGTGAATGAACTCATTCACTCCTGAGTTCCCCAGAGTAAAGAAAGGATGCGCACCCAAGACCAGCAAAAGCAGCAAGAGCAAGAGAGCCTGATGTCTATTCCTTCGGCTCTTATATTAGCCATTATTGGACATTACAAACATTACATCGTTGCATCCTGACATGTCTGTTGCGCATGTGTGGTTATCTATGCTAAGTCATTCTTATGTAACTGTGTTCCACGGCCCACCTGTGCTACACAGCAGGATTGTGTCCTTAAGTGTCCTCAGGTGTCCCCAGGCTTTGAATCAGTCAGAAGTGGTAACCCACGTTAGCATTTCCTTTTATCTTGACAAGCATTTTATTATAATTATTAGCAAGTATTAATTGAATAAGTTTTGTGACTTTTTATACATGCACATACCATGATTTGCTTGTATATACCCTCCCTATCATCTGCCTCTCTTGTTCTTCCACCTACCCCACGGTATTTTCTTTTCCGAGTTACTGAGAAGGACCTTCACACTGAGATACATCCCCATGCCTTCTATTTTTTATTTTGAGATAGGGTCTTGCTGAATCGCTAAGTTGCCCAGGCTGGGCTGAAGCTCTTGATCCTTATGCCTCAGTCTCCCAGAGTGCTGGGATTTCAGGTGTGTAAAACCACGCATTGCTTACTTTTGCAGTGAGAGCTGTTGACCTGTTAGTCGTAGCTATGTTGGATTCCTGATCTGACAGTTCCAATATCCCTACTGTATCTGTGACTACCTCTGAGGCTTTCTTTCTTTCTTCTCTTTTTCCCCCCCTTTCAGTGTGCTTTGTAGGTCTTTTCTGTTATTGAAAGTTATACAAAAGGTACGGCCTAAAAAGAACTCTGATAAAGAGGACTTTAGTGATTTGGCATTAAAGTGGAAGGGAGGGTGGGTGGGGACAATTCTATAGTCCTTACCATTAGGTCTCAGTCATTTAAGGAGTCTGTGCCCTTGGGCTTCAACTCTTTAAATCCTTCTCTTTTTTTTCCTACCCTTTGGTGAGACAGGATGGCTGGAGGAAGCTGGAGTTGGGGATCTCCCTTCTCCCAGGTCAGTTAAACTCTGACAAAATAATTTCTTTCAGCTGGGTGTGGTGGCCCACGCCTGTAATCCCAGCAAGGAGGAGGCTGAGGCAGGAGGATTGCCGTGAGTTTGAGGCCAGCCTAGGTTTCATAGTGAGTTCAAAGCCAATACCCTGTCCCCAAAAAAAGTTCCTTTCAAGGATAGGCTTTGCAAAAGGCAAGTATATTTGAAAACTGTTGCTCTCTCTCTCCCTCTAATGTGGTTAGAAGGTCTGTTCTATGATCTTCTCTGTGAGTATCTCCTAAAACTATGGGGATTCTCTGTTACTGAAGTCCTGTTGGAGTTTCATTTATTTGTTTGTTCTTTAGACAAGACTTTCTAGGTGGCTCAGCATGGTCTAGAACTCTTGTCTTTCTGCCTAAGTCTCCTGAGGGCTAGTGTAGAAAATAGTTTTAGTTAGCTTATGAGTAAGGCATCTAGTTACAGGAAGGGCCCAAGGTAGAGTTGGGTGACCAGCCATATTGATGGGAAATAAAATAAGAATAGACAGTGAACTAGGACTGCAGCCCACTCCCTACTAAATTCCCGAGTTCTGAGGAAATTCAAATGCAAAATAACCAGTTTTTTCTTTCTAAAATTTCAGTTTCTTATAAACCCTACATGTTGAAGAACTGGGCTAGAAGATTGAGTTCCAACTGGTAATTTCAAATTCACAGAGGCTCCTGTGATATGTGGCCACGAAACAATTGAGCAATCCTTGTGCCCTGCTTATCTATAGTTAGCTCTGGATCAAGAGGCCAATGCATGCCCCCACTTAGGACCCTTTCTGAAAATCCAGGAGCTATTCTATTTCTGTTATAATTCCCCTAACCTAACCTCCTCTTTTGGTTTGTGACTTTATTCCTTGACATTTGCAGAATTATGTGCTCTGTACATACAGTAACACTAGTATTGTAGGCCTGAGCTACCATATCCAGCCTCCTGCAGTTTTATTTTTTAATTTAATTTTTTTTTTGCTTTTTTTAAAATGACAGGGTCTCACTATGTAGTTCAAGCTATCTAGCCCAGGCTGGCCTCCAATTTGATCCCCCGGCATCAGCCTCCCAAGTGCTGGGATTACAGGTGTATGCCACCATGCCTGGTTTGCTCACTAGAGTTTTAAATTCTGAGCCTTAACCATACTTGGCTTCCAACAATTCATCAGTTCCAATTTACGTCTTCCTACCCTGATGGTGTTTGCTAGGCTGGTTTCTGTTGGTAAGGACTGCTCTGGCAAGTTGTGATTCTTTATGCCCACCTGTCTTTCCAATTTTGAGGGCAAGTTTTATCATGTTATCTCCATTTCTGTGGATTTAAGAAGAGTTGTTGACTTTTCCATTTGCTCATCTTTTTACTTGTAAAGATGGAATGATGACTTCCAAGGTCTACATATGTCAGGCATGAAACTGGATGCTAATCTTATTCTTTCCAGTGAGGGCAAAACTTCAGCACCCAGGGATGAATCTTTGCAAGGCCCAGGGTAGGATGAACAGTGCCATGGGAGAGTCAGACTGTTAGGTGAACCTTACCTTCCTCGGGCCAGGGCTTTTTCTACCTCTCCTGGTACTGAGGATTGAACCCAGGACCTTTGCACTGAGCTATCCTCAGCCCCTTCCTAAATTTTTTATTATTAGAAAAGTTTTCATTAAGTTGCTAAGTTGCCCAGGATGGGCTGGAACTTGCAATCTTCCTGTCTCAGCTTCCCAGAGTGCTGGGATTATAGGCAGTGTCACCATGATTGGCTGCCTGTCACTGTTCTCGGGGCTCATAACCCAAGCCACCTGGAATAGTGTCTGAGAGAGAGGAAATTTTTATTTTTTGTGTATTAAGGATTGAACTCAAGGCCTCACACATGCTAAGCAAGCATTCTTAGCACTGAGCTATATCTCCAATATCTCCAGCCCCCTTTTCTTCCCCAGCCTTTTTTTGTGTTTTTTTTTTTTCTTTTAGTACCAGGGATTGGACCCAGGACCTCATGCTTGCCAGGCAGATGCTGTACCACTGAGCTACATCAAAGCCCCTAGCCCTTTTATTTTTTGTTTTGAGACAAGGTCTGGATAAATTTCCCTGGTTTACCTGCATCTTTTGATCCTCCTTCTTCAGCCTCCAGAGTAGCTGAGATTACAAGTGTGTGGCACTATGCCTAGTTGGATTAAGTACGATGCCACCGCTAGAATAGATAACTTAGTACTGGGGATTTAGCTCAGTGGTGCTGCACTTGCCTTGCAGTCCTGAGTTCAATCCCCGGTATGGAGTGGGGGGATGGGGGGGTAGATAACTTAAAATATTTTTAAAAACTAGAAATGGAACTCAGAATAAGCAAGATTTTAGGATAAGAATGCATTTTCAGAATATTCCTGTCAAAGACCACTAGGAATACAACTGCAATTCAACTTGGGTGCATCCTTTGTTGGAATAAGGAAGAACTCACTGCACATGGAACCATGAGGCATTTCATTAAGAAGGTTACATGGATTTATTGTAGGTTTGGAACTCATTAGAGATTTGGGGGCGTAGTGAAGGCAGCAGGATATGCTTGGCATTGCCTATTGTTGAGAACCAGGAATGATTCTACAATTGAGTATCAATATAAATGCTACGTTGGAGTGGGGAAGAACAAAGTGAGGCCAGAGTTGTAACTGATGATGAAGGGCACAGACTCAGGCAGGAGATGGAGATGTTTGACAATTGTGGTTTATAAGTGGTGTTGTTTTTGTCTGTGCCTAGACAAGACTGTACAATATCATATTTTCCATACTTTATCCCTTGGCCTTGTCTGGTGCTGGTGTTCTGTGAAATTGCCTCCATTTTTTTTTGTCTTTTGAGATATTGAGGATCAAACCCAGGGCCTGACTCATGCTAACCAAGCACTCTCACTGAGCTACACCTTCAGTCCATATTTCTTTTAATTTTTTTCAACATGTTAAAGAAATAGGTTTAATGCAGGAGCTTCCTCTTGTAAAGAATTCAATAGGCACTCAGGACACAGGCAGCTGGGTGTGCAGCACAGCAAGGTCCTGTCCACATTATGGTGACCCAGCCAGACCCCTCCCACCACCCGACGCATCTACCGGCACCCATGCAAGAGGGCTCCGGCAGCACTGAGTTACCAGTCAATGAACACAAAACAAAGCTGCTCTGAGGAAAGACAGGAATTAGTGCAAAAGATTCTCTGCAGTGAGAAGTGGGGTCCTCTGGGGAGCTCCTCACCTGCCCCTCCTAGGGGAAGCTAGACAGATGCTCTGGGCAGAGCCCTCCCTCTGGGAGGTCATGCTTGAAGCTGGAGGAGCAGTTTATAACCAGTAGGCTTTGCTGTCCCACCTGGTTGGCAATTTTCTAGGTTTCTCTTCAGTGGATGAATCTGTCCTCAGATTCCCTGCCTCTGGTCTGCTTCGCCGGACAGGATCAAAGGGGCCACGACACATGCCCAGGCATGGGGATGACAATCTGAGGTGAAGCAAGAGCTGGCTAACCAGTCACTCTCCGACTGGCCCAGGGTCCCCACTCTGATGTTATGAATCAAAGCCCCTCACCAGTAGGCCGTGCTGACCACCACAGCACCATGACCCCACCTCTCATGGGGTTGCTGCAGGGGGTCCCTACCCAGGATGCTCTTGCAGTGCACAGAGGCCAGCAGCCCTCCCACATGCCCACTGCACATGGCACCCAGAAGGCACCTTTGGAGTCTGCCCAGGATTCCCGGGGTGGGCCTGTCTGAAACCCTGACATCCCTCAAGACAAGCAGGTCTAACCCTGGATGCTGTCTCAGAGATCCCGGAACTGCCCAGGAGTTACAAGGAGGCACTCCCTGGAAGCCCACATTTGCAGCAACTTAAGCACAGGCTCAACTCCTTGAGACCTGCCCCAGGTGAGGGGGACAGAGCTGTTGGTGTGGGGCTGGCACCTGACTACCTCACCCCCTTGGGCTGGCCCTGCAACAAACTGCAGTGGCTCTGAGACTCACCTGGGATTCAGGACCCACGCAGCCTCTGTCTGTCTGTGGCTGGCCCAGAACCCACATGGCAGTGTGGTGTCACTAGTGGAGGCTGACTGTCCCTGAGGCTGCAGCTGAGATCAGGGGCACACAGGAAAGGGGTGTGCTGGGAAGAAACCCCTCCAGATCTGTTCCTGTACTGCCTCCCTGTCCTCGAGTCTCAGAGCACAAGCTGGACAGAGGTTCCACCCTGTATGGCCACTGAACAAGTGAGGTGGACAGGAGGCTCGGGGTGCAGTGCACCTTGAGGCGCGCAGAGGGAGGGTCAGCAGGGAGTGGTCAGAGGGAGGGATGGACACAGACTGTAGTCTCAGCCCTCTTTGCTCCTGAATGGGAATGTGTACTGCAGGCCTGTCTGCTGGATGGAGCAGAGGCCCAGCCCCCTCCCCGGCCCCCAACAGAAGAACTGCGCTGGACACATCGAGTGAACCTGGCACCGGCCCTCGGCACCCTCACATGTCCATGAAGACCGTGAAGCACCAGCCCCAGGCCCCCGACCAGCAGCATAGTCACTTGGATGCCATAGATGACCAGCTCGTTCATGAGGCAGAAGTCCACACGCCGGCGGCCCAGCAACAGCAGCAGCAGCACAGACAGCTTTAGCTGGAAGCGCAGTAGCACACGCAGGCCCAGGTACTGCAGGCAGAAGAGCACGGCCAGTGTGCCCCAGAGTCCCGCAGTGAACAGGCTGCAGCTGAAGTACAGCAGGAAGCGGATGAAACCATACAGCCAGCGCGTCTTCACGTACACATCAAGTTGTTGTACTTGGTACCCACCAGGTGGGAGGCAGGCAGGGGCCCGCAGGAGGCATGCAGGCAGGTGGCGTGTGGGTCATGGAAGGAGCGCACCCGCAGCGGGATGGGTATCACCGGCATTGGACGCCGTGGCGGCGGCAGCGGCTGCAGCTCTAGCTCAGAGTGGCTGTGCAGCGTCCAGGTGACGGTCAGCATAGGTGTCATGGTGCCTAGGCCTGGGAGATCGCAGCTGGGGCTTGGAGCAGGTGGCAGCCCGCTGCCCTCTCTGCCATGGCACCGGGGTCCTGGGCTGCGGGAGCCCTTGTCCCCCAGGATTCTGAGACCAGGTGGGCCGCATGCTGCTCAGGGCTCAGGGCGATGGCGCACCCCTCAGGCACCCCTGGCTGGGGCCTGCCTGAAGAGAAGAGTGCGCCCAGGCCCGGCTGCTGGATTTTCTTTTAATTTTTTGATGTGTTTAATATAATGGCTTTCCTTTATAACACTATTACTTTATTTTTTCCTTACCGGCATTCTGAGAATGGATCCATAGTACAGAAAGCAGGGTCAAACCTCCCCAGTGACTATGTCACAAAGTTACCTATATGCCTAAAAATCTTACCTGAGCTGGGCATGCTAGTATACACTTTGTAATCCCAGCACTCAAGGCTGAGGAATGAGGAGTATGAGTTTAAGGCCAGTCTGTGGGCTTACATAAAGAGACTGTGTTAAAGGAAGAAGAAGGAGAATGAGAAGGAGAAGAAGGCAGAAGGGGAGGAAGAGAAAGGAGGAGGAGACCTTACCTGAGTGCCAACAGAGCTTTTTTTTTTTTTTTTTTGGTGTGTGTGTGTGTGTGTGTGTGTGTTGTGTCACACTTGTGGACTCAAGCAATCCTCCTGCCTCAGCTTCCCAAGTAGCTGAGACTACTAGCATGCACCATCACATCCAGCTTGAGGCTTCTAGTATAATTGTTCTGGGTAGGGTCAGAGTCTAAGCAACTATTTGAGTGATTCTAATTGCAGCCAAAGTTTGGAATCATTGCTTGCAATTACTTCATCACATTATCTGTTCTCCTGCTTGTCAAATCCTAGATCAGAGAAAAGAAATTGAGATTACTCACCAGTTTGGAGAAGCAACAGAGTTCTGTGTAGCCCTATCTTCAGCACACTTGCAACAAAATCTAGAATGGTTCAGACTGGCTCCCCAGGACTTCCTCAGGTGAGTCTCTTCAACTTGACCATACTTAAAAGTTACTCACTTGAAAGTTTTCTTGGTGATAGAGGAGATTTAGGGATCAAACTCCAGAGGTTCTGAAGTACCACGTCAGACAATGAGCTCTAGATGCCTCTTCTCCAAAAAGTGGCTGCAAAGGAAGCTTCTACAGGTGACTCCGACAGGTTTTGGAGAAGAACTGCCCTAGGCTCTGTCTGTAGCCTAGAAAGGATGTTTTACATTCTTCCTAGTTTGCTGAGACCTCTCTCCTCATCAAGGCCTGCCTGCCTAATGCTCACTGCAAGCTTAGCTCCTCACTCTCTCACACACCTCAAAGCCTGAGTTCTTCCTTATGTCTATGCTGAGATCAGTTGTCTCCTAACAGCTTTCTGCTGGGGAAAGAGTGGGAGTGGGAATGAGGGGACCTAGAAATAGGGAAAATACTAACTATAAAAGTCCCATTCATCACCAAAGAAAGCCAAAGAAAGAGCTAAAGAAAGCACTGAACCAAATTTTTATCTCCTATGGCCCCTGCCTTGATCCTTGCTCTTGGCCTCCATCCAGCCCTTCCTATCTCCTTAAGACTTTGCTCAGTGACCTCCATCTCAACCTCTTCCCAAGGTCCTGGATGATTTGGGTGCTTCTGGAAGTGTGAAGACCAGGCTTGAGTTCCTCTTGCTATGGGGGCTTCTCAAACTGGCCTCCCCTCCTGCATCCTCCCCTCCAGAGTGACTACATCCTGGCTCTTTTTCAGCTCACCTGTCCTGGATCCCCACCTGCTAAATTACTGTTGCTTCCAGGTGTTTCTGTGGCTGGAAACTACTGATGCAGCATTCCTCTTTGGTTCCTAGGGGTGTCATTTAGTGAGCTCTGAACCAACTCTCCTCTTTCCTTCTGACGCCATCAACAAATGTCTGATAGTTTCTTGGGGAAGTGTGTGCAGGAAGAGGGAACAGTTGCCTGGAGGTGAATCACAGCAGCTGTATTTGTGACTGGTCGGTGCTCACAGTAGTGGCTCAGGGCCATTCTGGAGTGGGCTCTTCAGTAGCCCCATCCAATACTACTCCCTGGAGAAGATGCTGAGCCATCATATAAAACAGGTGAGTGACGGGCATGGGGCAAGGCCCTTTGGAGAGGAGAAGCTGAATTCTTAGTGAATGTGGCTCAAACAGGGGATGACTATGACTAGATTCAGATGAAGATTCCACATGGCTTTGAAACACCTCAGTGTCTCCAGAGTAATGGAAAGGAAGAGACTCTGTAGCCAGAGTAAGATCTGGTTGCAGCTGTCTCTCTGTATCTACAGGGGATTTGTTCCAGGATCCCCACAGACACCCACATTTACAAGTGCTCAAGCCCCTTATATAAAAATGGCATAATATTTACACATAACCAGCCCTACCAAGGTCACAAGTTGTGCGGAACATGCCGGGTCGGCCCGCTGCAGACAGGCAGGTCTGTGGATGCCCTACTGAGGTCATGAGTTGCGCCGAACATGCTGATTCAGCCTGCACCCTGGCAGCAATCCACTGGACACCCACACCCACCCCGCTCCTCTATACAGCCACCTGGTTCCACACTACAAAGGCTGAGAGGACACCAGACCACAGTACTGGGTCCCGCCACTCCCGGCCCAGAGGTAGGGGCTTCTGAGCCGCTGTCCCACTG
Source organism: Heterocephalus glaber (assembly GCF_053883595.1). Classification (NCBI taxonomy): domain Eukaryota; kingdom Metazoa; phylum Chordata; class Mammalia; order Rodentia; family Bathyergidae; genus Heterocephalus; species Heterocephalus glaber. The sequence goes on along the minus strand of NW_028258223.1, from coordinate 306,125 downwards.
CTCCTGGTCCAGAGGAAGGGGCTTCCTGGCCACCATCCCTCCTGCTGCGCCCAGCCCAGAGGAAAAGGCCTTTGGGCCACCTTCTGTCCCACCACTCGAGACCCAGAGGAAGGGACTTCTGGGCCACCATCCCTACCACTGCTCCAGGCCCCTGTCTCACATCTCCCAGCTCAGAGGAGGTGATCCTCCTGGGTGCCAACAGCACCCCCCCACCCCCCCCCCACCCCCAGTCAAAATGAGAAAACATGTAAATAAGTCTCAAAACCAGTCTTCCAGATCACGTACAGCAACCCCAAAGAGAAATGAGATGGAACCCTCTGATACTCAACCACCTGGACCCACTGAACTGGCAACAAAGGGGGATCTGGAAAAAATGAAATCAGAAATAATTTCTCAGATAACAGGAGAGATTGTGCTCCTAGTGCAAGACATGATTAATACATCTAGAGAGGAGCTCAGGAACATGATGGAAACCCAACATAGGAAACAAATGGAATCCATAAAACAGATGCAAATAGATTTCCAGGACATGAAAAACTCCATTGAAACTCTACACAGCAGAATGAGCCAATGTGAGGACAGAATTTCAGATATAGAAGATAAGATTGCTATTAATGACCAAGAAGAGAAAAATTGCTTCAAACTTATAATGGAACATGAGAAATCAATCCAGCAGATGCTAGATGATGCAAAGAAGAATAACATAAGACTGATTGGGTTCAATGAAGAAACAGGAGAGAGTGCAGATGACATAAAAAAACTCTTCACCAATGTAATGGCAGAAAACTTCCCAAGGAGGGGAAAAGAACTTCACATACAGATAAGTGAGGCATATAGGACTCCAAATAGCCTTCATCAAAAAATAATCTACACATAGGCATATAATTGTTAAGATTCCAGAAACACAACAGAAGAACAAAGTTCTACAAGTAGTTAGAGAAAAGAAACAAATCACATACAAAGGAAAGCCCATCAGAATCACAGCAGACTTCTCAACACAAACCATCAAGGCAAGAAGAGCTTGGAGTGACATATTCCAAGCCCTAAAAGAAAACAACCTCCAACCCAGATTGATGTACCCTGCAAAACTATCTTTCAAAATTGATGGAGAAATCAGATACTTTCATGACAAAGAGCACCTTAGAATCTTCGTGAATACCAAACCAGCACTCCAAAACATTCTACACAATATCCAAGGAACAGAAATTAAGGATTACAACCCCAGAAAGCAAAGCAGACTGAACCCATCTGGCATGACAAGAAATTAAATGTAGTGGGGGAGAACCTAACAAAAAGAAAAAGTCATGGCAATAACAAGTCAATACGTTTCAGTTATAACCATCAACATTAATGGTCTCAATTCACAAACCAAAAGAAACAGACTGGCAGAATGGGTCAAGAAGCAAAATCCAACAAAATGCTGCATACAAGAAACACACTTAATTCAAAAGGAAACTCATAGACTTAAAGTTAAAGGGTGGAAAACAATACTCCATGCAACAGGAACCTGAAAAAAAGCAGAAGTAGTTATCCTCTTTGTAGAACAAGTAGATTTCAAGTCAACACTGATTAAGAGAGATGAAGAAGGACACTACATCCTTATAAAAGGAACAATCCAAAAGGAAGAGATGACAATCATAAATATCTCTGCACCAAACACTAGTGCACCTAACTATATGAAACAAATACTAACAGACATGGAAAGTCATATATGCACTAATACAACTGTAGTGGGGGACCTCAGCACCCCACTGTCACAAATAGATCAAATAGACTAAAAATAAGTAATGAAATACTAGAACTCAATTGATCTCTTCAACAAATGAACTTAACAGATGTTTACAGAGTCTTCCACCCCACAAAATCAGAATACACATTCTTCTCAGCTGCACATGGATCATTCTCCAAAATGGACCACATACTCACGCATAAAACATGTTTAAGTAAGTGCAAAGGAATTGAAGTTATCCCCTGTATATTATTAGACCATAGTGCGATGAAATTGGAGATCCTTAGCAAAAGAAACTCAAAAAATTACATAAACATGTGGAAATTGAACAGCACACTTCTGAATAACCAATGGGTCACAGAGGAAATTAAAGAAGAAATCAGACAGTTCCTTCAATTAAATGAAAATGACAATACAACATACCGGAATCTATGGGACACAATGAAAGCAGTCTTACGAGGGAAATTCATAGCAGCGGATATGCATATGAGGAAAACAGAATGAGTCCAATTAAATGACCTGATGCTGAACCTCAAGCTTCTAGAAAAAGAAGAGCAGGACAACCCCAGAGCTCATGCAAGGGAGGAAATTATAAAGATCAAGGAGAAATCAAGGTAACGGAGACTAAGAGAATGATACAAAAAAATCAATGAAGCCAAGAGTTGATTCTTTGAAAGACTCAACAAAATTGATAAACCTCTAGCCAACCTTATCAGAAAAAGGAAAGAAAAGGCCCAAATCCATGCAATTAGGAATGAAAAGGGTGAAATGACAACAGACCCAGCAGAAATCCAGAGGATCATCAATACCTACTTCCAGAACCTATACGCCAATAAGACGGACAACACAGATGAAATGGACAGATTCCTAGATGCATATGAATCACCAAAGTTGAACGAAGAAGAACTAAAAACTCTAAACAACCCAATATCAACCAATGAAATTGAAAATGTAATAAAATTCTTATCAACTAACAAAAGTGCAGGCCCTGATGGCTTCACTGCTGAATACTACAAGACATTTAGAGAGGAACTGCTGCCACTACTGTTTAAACTCTTCAATGAAATTCAAAGGGAAGCAATCCTCCCAAATTCATTCCTGGAAGCGAGCATCACCTTGAACCCCAAAGCGGAGAAAGACCCAACTGAAAAAGACAACTATAGGCCAATCTCACTAATGAACATAGATGCAAAAATCCTTAATAAGATACTGGCAAACAGAATGCAGAAGATCATCAAGAAGATCATATACCCTGATCAAGTGGGATTCATCCCAGGGATGCAGGGATGGTTCAAAATACGCAAATCAATTCATGTAATACACTTTATCAATAGAGCCAAGGACAAAAACCATATGATTATCTCCACAGACACAGAAAAAGCATTTGACAAAATGCAGCATGCATTTATAATAAAAACCCTACAAAATATTGGAATGGATGGTCTCTACCTGAACCTGATAAAAGCCATCTATGAAAAACCAACAGCCAATATCATACTAAATGGTCAAAAACTGAAATCCTTCATAGTAAAATCAGGAACAAGACAAGGATGTCCACTATCACCACTCTTGTTCAATGTAGGTCTGGAAACATTAGCCACAGCAATTAGACAAGAGAAAGAAATAAGAGGACTAAAGATAGCAAATGAAGAAGTCAAATTGTCATTATTTGCAGATGACATGATACTGTATATAGAAGATCCCAAGAACTCTACGAAAAGTCCTCTAGACTTAATAACCAAATTCAGTCAAGTAGCTGGTTACAAGGTCAACACACAAAAATCAATGGCTTTCCTCTATACAAATGACAGACTCACTGAGAGAGAAATAGGGCAAATAATTCCTTTCACAATAGCATCAAAAAAAAATGAAATACCTAGGAATCAACCTAACAAAAGAAATCAAAGACCTCTTCTCTGAAAACTATAGCACTCTGAAAAGAGAGATTGAAGATGATATCAGAAAATGAACAGACATCCCCTGCTCCTATGTAGGAAGGAGTAATATAGTGAAAATGGCCATACTTCCAAAACTGCTATATAGATTTAATGCAATTCCAATTGAGATCCCAGCATCCCATACTTCATAGACCTCGAGAAAACAATCCAAAAATTCATTTGGGGCAAGAAGAGACCCAGAATAGCAAAAGCAATTCTAGGTAACAGAGACATGGCAGGGGGTATCACAATCCCCAACCTGCAACTCTACTACAAAGCTACTGTGATAAAAACAGCATGGTACTGGCAAAGAAACAGATCCGAAGATCAGTGGACTAGAGTAGAAAATGCAGAAACAACTCCAGACATACTCAGCCACCTCATCTTTGACAAAGGAGCCAACCACCCTCATTGGAGGAAAGATAGCCTATTTAATAATTGGTGGTGGAAAAACTGGATTTCAACCTGCCAAACATTAAAACTAGACCCATAGCTATCACCATGCACTAAACTAAGATCGAAGTGGATTAAAGATCTAAATATGAAGACAAAAACTCTAAACTTGCTGGAAGATAAGTTAGGTAGAACTCGATGACATTTGCGTAGGAAAAGACTTTATGAACAAATATTCAGTAGCACAGGAGCTAGCACAAAGAATCAACAACTGGGATCTCATCCTATTAAAAAGCTTCTGCACTGCAAGAGAAACTACCAACAGAGCCAAGAGACAACCTACAATGTGGGAAGAAATTTTTAGCAGCTGTACCTCAGACAAAGGTCTGCTATTGAGAATATATAAAGAACTGAAAAAAATCATACCCCTCCAAATTCAAGGACCCAATTCAAAAATGGGCATCTGAAATGAACAGACATTTCTCAGACAAAGAAGTAAAAACAGCAAATAAGTAAATGAAAAAATGTTCAACATTACTGGTCATTCAAGAGATGCAGATGAAAACAGCATTGTGATTCCTCCTCATCCCACAAAGAATGGGTACTATCAAGAAATCAACCAATAACAAATGCTGGTGGGGGTGTGGAGAGAAAGGAACCCTTCTCCATTGTTGGTGGGAGTGCAGACTGGTGCAACCACTGTGGAAATCAGTATGGAGGTACCTCAAAGAACTAGGACTACAGGTCCCATTTGACCCAGCTATTCCCCTACTGGGAATCTTCCCCAAAGAATTAAAAGGATTATACCACAGTGATATATGTGCACCTACATTTATAGTGGAACACTTTGTAATAGCTAAAGCTTGGAAACAGCCCAAGTGCCCATCAACTGGAAACTGGATAAAGAAGATGTGTTTTTTTTATAAAATGGAGTACTACTCAGCCATAAAGAATGAGAAACTAGAGACATTTATACCTAAATGGATGCATATTGAGGCCATACTCTTAAGTGAAATAAATAGGACACACATGTGTAAATACCTAATAGTTTCTCTAGTGTGAGAAATTGAAAGTGTAAATAAGGATGAAAATGATTAAAATGAATAATTGATAATTTGAAATAGGAAAAAGTCCAAGGGTTTGGGGATGGTGAGAGGGGAAGGGGAAAGAGAAAAAGGGAAAGGAAAAATTATGAGAAAAAAAATGGAATCAATCTCCCTGTAAATATGGAAGGGTGGATGGGGTGAAGGGTGCACAGGTAATGGGAGAAAAAATACGAACTAAGATACATCATGTTCTGGTAAAAACACCCAAAGATAAATGTAAATGTATTTTATACTTAAAATGTACCAATAAATATATATAGAAATAAAAATATATAAAAGCAGAGTTTACAAATGGGGCAGATTATTTAGTAGTTAGAGGTATGAACACTATGGGCTCTGCCTACATTGCTATTAGAGGGTAAGAAAGGGGACTGTAGAAGCTATCAAAATTAACATTTTAAAAACTATAAGAAACATTAGAAGCAAGTCATGTTAATTAATACCTTGTAGAGTTGCCTGCCCAATCAAATAATTCCAGCTGTGTATTTTAAAAAGAATTTTGTTGTGCAGGGGATTTAGCTCAGTGGTTCTGCTGCCTGCCTCGAAAGCACAAGGGCCTGAGTTCGATTCCCAGCATCAAAAAAAAAAAAAAGAAGAATTTTCTTGTGATTGTTTCCATTAACATGAAGGATATGGAAAAGAAATATAAGTTTACTTTTTTAATTACAAAAGCAATACATGTTCCCCATGACAAGCTTTGAGCATCATAAAAATTTATGGTGCTATAGTATCCTGGAGTATGAATAAATTATATTTTGTTTATCTGGCAAATAGATACTCCTTCTTGAATGCTTAGGCCTTTTAATATTTTCTCCCAATCCACGAGTTGTCTCTTAACACTGTTCCCTTTGCTGTGCAGAAGCCTTTTGCTTAATCCAATGTTTGTTTGTTTCCTGTACTTTCGGAGTCTTATTCACATAATCTTTGCCCAGGTTTCATAGAAGAAGCAAGTCTGCTACATTTTCTTCTAGTACTATTAGAGTTTCACATCTTACATTTAAGTCTCTAATTTTGAGTTGCATTTTGTATAGGAGATGAGAAAAGGGTCTTTTTTTCTTCTGCTTGTAGACAAAAGAACAAGTTTTTAATATCATCGCAAAATAATTTATGAGTAGGACCACAGAATGTTTGCACAATAATGCAAATGACTCTGGAAAATACAACTTTTCTTTTCTGAATGTCATATGTATCAGTAAGACTATTTTAGCTGGGTGTGGTGGTGCATGCCTGTAATCCCAGCATTCTGGGATGCTGAGGCAGGAGGATCACATTCCACCCCAGTCTGGGCAACTTAGTGACTTAGAGAGAAACTATCTCAAAATTTTTTTAATTTTTGTTTTTTGAAACAGTATCTCAGGCTGGCCTTGAACTCCTGGAGATCTTCCTGCCTCAGCATCCCAGAATGCTGGGATTACAGGCATGTGCCACCATGCCCAGCTTTTTAATTGTTTTTTTAAAGGGCTGAGAATAGAGCTCAGTGCAAAGGACCTGGGTTCAGTCCCCAGTACAAAAAAAAAAAAGCTATAACTTGATCTCAACATGTGGGTAAGAATATTTTCATAACCTTTAAAATACACTTACTAGTTAGAGAAGCAAATCACAGTAGATGGTTAAACATCTTATGTGGCATGAAACCAGTGTTATACTAGAGGTGTCATGAAAGGCAATCATGGGTATCTTTTTCTTTCACTTTCTTTTTGTGGTGCTAGACATTGAACCCATGACCACACTCATGCTAATCATGTACCATTCTCCAGCCATGGATGTCTCCTCTTGATATGATCTAAATGCTTGTTTCCTCCATAGTAACAGACTGAAATTCTAACCCCAAGTGACATGGTGGCAGGGTGAGAGTCTTTAGGGAGGTGATTAGGTCACGAAGGTAGAGCCCTCATGAGTAGGATTAAGGCCCTTGTTAGAGGGACACCAGAAGTCTCTTGTTCAAGGACAAATTAGCAATTTGTAAGCCAGGAGAGTCTATGCTGGCATCCTGATCTTTGACTTCCAGCAGCAAGAATTCTGAGAAATAAATTCTGTTGTTTATAAACCACCCAGTTGGTCATATTTTGGTATAGCAGCTCAAAATAATTAAGACATTTCCCAACTCTGCCTTTAGTGGTATCTCATTAAGAGGTTGAAATCAAATATTGTGGGAGAATTTTCCCTATGGAATCAGAAAATGCTCTAGAATTGTTCCCCGGAAAGCCAGATACCAAATATTCATCAGACTGCGTTCCTTTATCATTCTCTCACTTTTTTTACATTACTTTAGTTGTAAATCCACAAAAGTCTTTCATAATACCTCCTTTCTTTTCCCCAGTAATATCTTTTATGGGGCCAGGATCTCATCCAGCAAGATCTATTGAATTTTGTTGTCATGATTTACTTTTCTTCAATATGATACTATTCCCTAGTCTTGTTGTGGTGGTTAACATCTAGATGACCCCCAAGAGCCTATGTGCTCATAGGCATGGCTTTGGGTAGGTGACTGGGTTATGGGCATTTATAGCTGGATTGCTGTTATGAAGGAGGGTCTGACTGGAAGAGGTCGGTCACTGAAGGAATGGCCTGGAAAGGTTTATCTCCCTCCTCATCTCTTCCTTGTTATCTCTCCTTGATCTTTATGAAGTAAGTAGCTTTTCATCCTCTGTCATGCTCCTCTGTCAGGCCACCCTACCTTGGAACCTGATGACTACTGACTAGAACTCTACAAACTGTGAGCCAAAAACAAAATTCTTCTGCTTTAAACTGTAGGTGTCAGGTATTTTGTCTCAGTGAAGAAAAAGTAACTAAGATGCTTGGCTTGTCATTGATGACCTCAACATCAACTTGTCTGATGTTTTCACATAATTTACTCATTCTGGCTCTGGATTACCTCAAAAGGGATGCTGTTGTGTTCTTTCCTTGCGCTGAATCAGGAGACACATGATGTAAATTAGTTTATATTTGGTGATGTTAACTTTTGTCATTTAAATACAACGTCAGCCAGATTCCACCACTGTAAATATCATTGATGTGTTTTGTCCACCTAAATTAATAACTAATTAGTATTTTTTGAAGGGCTCTCTCTCCCTCATCCTACAGTATTGGGGACTAGACCCAGGACATTCACACTGAGCAACAACTGTTGCTTATTTATTTTATTTATTTATTTTTAAGCCAGGGTCTTGCTATATTGCCCAGACTGGGCTCAAACTCATGATCTTCCTGCCTCAGCCTCCCAGAATGCTGGGATTATAGGCATGTGGCACTATGCCTAGCTATTTTAACACTCTCAATGTAGGACAAAGCTTTCTCGTCTTCCTCATTTATCTATTTATTTAATATGCATATCAATAGAGATATACATACTTAGTTTCCTATTTAACTCAAAGCATTTCAATCTGTAATGTCTGCAAATTATTTTGATCTTCAAATTTGGTCAATGGAAATCCCTTAGAAGTGGCTTTTCTGTCCAGTTGATGTCTCATTATTCTTTGAGTACTTCCTTTGATGCAAGACTATCCATAATGTTAATTTCCCTGCCTCCTCCTTGGATTTCCTGTCTCGTTCCTCCCAACAGACTTAGTTCCTTTTAGTGGAAAATACTGCTAAAAGTCAAACTTGGAGTACTATGTGTTCTCATTACTACTGGAATCCTATTGTTTCTAAGCCCACAAAGCAACAGAGCAGAACTATATGTATAATATATACATGCTATCTATCATTTACTTACCTGCCACACATATGCCAGTGACTCTTAATTGTCAACTTGCCTGGATTAAGAGAGTCTTGGAGAGGTGATTAGGTTGTAGGGGTTCATAGCTGAATGTGCTGTTAAGAGATGGGGCCCAGTTGGAGATGGGTTAACTGGCACCATGCCTTGGAGTGCCTATCTGTCACTGATGCCCTTTGCCTGTGGTCTGCTTCTTGACTGCCATGAAATGAGCAGCTTTCCTCCACCATGCCTTTTTGCCATGATATTCCTGACTTGGAGCCAACCATGGACTGAAACCTCTGAAACTGATCCAAAAATAAACCTCTCCTCCTTTAAGTTGTGGGTGTCAGGTACTTCACCTCATCAATGTGAAAGCTGACCAATGCAACATGTGTATGAGTTCCATCTATGTATACATAGTAAAACTCATATGTACACATTGATTTTTCTAATTCCACTGCATCTGAGAGTTATTCTACCATTTTTTTTATACCAGGGATCAAACTCAGGACCTTGTGCTTTCCAGGCAGGTGTAGCACCACTGAGCTAAATCCCTGGCCCTAATCCTTGATTTTGATGTTCAAACCATCCCATAAGTGGTCAGTAAAGGTCCTCCAAACTGGCACTTATGAATTTTTGCTTTTTACATATTTTTATTTTTAAAACACTTACATACATTTATTATTTTAATTGATGAACAAATATATTTGTGATGTACATGATGTTTTGATATAGGCAGTCATTGTGGAATGGCTAAATCAAGCTAAGAAATGTATGTACTGCTTCATACTTTTTTGTGGCAACACATTTAAACTCTACTCTCAGTGATTTTGAAGTTTACAACACATTAACTATAGTCACCATGGTTTAAAGTAGATCTCCTGAACTTAAGACTTTCTGCTGATAGTTTCTGAGCAGTTTTGTTTTGTTTTGTAGCACAGGATGGTACAGGCTTTTACTTCCTATGCCCCAGCTCAGGAATCATTTCTCCAATTTCATTTTAGTAGGAAATAGTTTTTAAAAGTAGGATCTGAGCCACTGATGAACTCATTGTTTGTGAGGTGCTATGACTTCTAAACTTTTGCAGATAGTAGATATGTACAAAAAGCATGAAACTACAAATCAACTAATACTTCTAATCCAACCATGTTTCTCCTCTCTTTTCCTAATGCCTTTGTTTCTCGTTTCCCACTGCTTCCCCCAACATCAATCAACATACTTTTATTTATGTGCAGTATCCTACAGTATACATGAGTGGGCTTTGGAATTGCCTCTTTCCCTTTAAAAAAATTACATGTATATAGGTACTCTGTCCTCTTTTGGCTAGGCTGAGCCTTTAGGCTTTGGTGACATTCTGGTCAGCACATTTGTTGCCTCCATGAGCAGCAGGATAGCCAAGATGTCTGACAACTTGCCCAGGTCCCAGGCCTGGGTCCAGGAGAGGTCTCACTACAGGACCTGGGTGGGATCCGAGAGCGTCAAGGGCTGTAACCAGGTGTCACTGTTGTCTTCCAGGGTGCATGTGTCTTTAATTGGCAATGAGCATATGGTCAGGGGATCCGGGTGTTCACTGCCATCCTGGGCTCTGGGCCTGAAATACGCACAGAGAGCCCCAGAGAAGCTGTCGCTGAAGGTGAAGATGTGGGAGCCATCGGACACGTTGAAGAAAGAGAGTGTTCCCGCCTCACAGTCAAGGAGAAGGCCCACGCGCCGGGGAGGCACACGCAGGGTGAGTGCCACGCGGTGCGGGTCCAGTGCGAAGTACTCGCAGTTCCACAGACCCAGCACCCAGTAGCCACTGGCTGGACTGAGGCATGCGGGCCCTGAGTGTGGCACTGCTGCCAGGCATACGCCTAGGAACCAGCAGCTGCGGCGACCCACATGCACCTCCCAATAGTGGCGGCCGGAGGAGAATTGCTCCCGGCCCAGCACACACTTATGCTGAGAAAACCATGGATCGCTGGCTACTGGGCTAGGTGGCCCTGGGCGGGTGGACACACTCTTGCCATCCTCGGAGATCTCAAGGTTGGGGTGGGCTGTGGCCCGATCCAAGGTCACATTCACTGTGCATGAAGCATGGGGTTAGCACAGGTGAGCACGGTCCTAGGACCCTCTTACCCACCACCCCAAAGATGAACCTCTAGTTTCTCCCTGGCAGAGCAATCAGTGGGATTATCACCCTGCCCAGACTGACACAATCCTCTCTCTTCCACCTGGCTTCCAAAGTGGCAGGTAAGGCACTCTGGAGCATATGAAACTGATGGGTACTCTTACTCTTTTCCCAAACTGGAAGGTTTATGAATTCTGTACTTGGTGCCAGTGTGAGAAGGGGTGAAAAGAAACAGTGAATGAGGTAGGTGTGTGTGTGGCAGGGGTGGGGCGGGGGGGGGGAGTCAAGTCCTGGACAGGGGCTCTGAGGTCCTCATGTGAGCTTTTGGCTTTACAACAATTTTAGGATTTTCAAGACTGAAAGGAACCTGTAAGCTGATCTAGTCCAGTGTCCTGCACTCCCTCCAACCCTGAGATCCCTTCTATGAATTGATGACCCAAGAAGTTCCTTTCATACTCCACATTCTCTTCTGCAAACAGGCCCAGGAAGCATTAGAGAATTAACCTAGTAAAACCCACTAAGCAATGGGTAGGCAGGGGCAGAAGTGTGTGGATATGTTCTAAGGTTACATGTTACAGATGTACACTGTGTACACATGTGGATGTGTCACGTTGTGTATGCAAGTGTGCTTCTCTGTCTGTGTTCAGGCCCTATATCTGGCTCCCAGAAAAGACTCTTTCTCTCATCTCAGATGATTCCTCATGCCTTCTATTTAAAATCCAGCCAAAGCCAGTATACACCTGTAATCCCAGCACTCAGGAGGCTGGGGCAGGAGTATTGCTGCAAGTTCGAGGCCAGCATGGGCTATATAGTGAGTTCAAGGACAGCCTGGACTGCACAGTGAGACTCTGTCTCAAAAAAACCAACTTTCACCAAAAAAGATCCAGCCAAACCTACCAACAAAGTCATAGTTTCTCAGCTTCAGTTACCTGCATATTGTTGGGCTGCTTTCCATTCTGAAACCAAAAAACAGAAAAAGAGGCTCAGACTGCTGAGTCAGTAACTCTGAAATCTTGAAGGAGGATCAAGACGAATGAGTGATGACTCTAAACCCAAAGAACATCATCCCCACAGCTGGTATGGATCCAGCATATCAGGTCCACCTTAGTATTTAACTGAGCCATGTACAGGCTGAAGTTGTGCTGGTTAATGCCAGGAGAATGGAGCAGGAACACAAAGCACCATGATGGGCAGCCTGAATGCACTGAGGCATGGCAGGAAGTCTCAAGTCTCTGACTGGCCAGGCTCAGTCCTAGAGGCCAGCTGGGCATGCTCCTACTCTGAGAGGTCCTCCAGACATCCTGTCTTCTCTCAGGCATCCTTTCTTTCTTTCTTTCTTTTTTTTTTTTTTGGTATCGGGGATTGAACTCAGGTCCCTGCCCTTGCAAGGCAGGCGGCGGAACCACTGAGCTAAATCCCCAGCCCCCTAGGCATCTTTCTATAATGTGAGCCATTCTGAGCAGATTTCTGTTCTGTTTTTTTCTTGTTCTATCTTGCAACAAATATTTGACCAAAAACAGTAGTGGATTTTTGCAGATCTCCACACATTTAATCCTGGCTTTATACCAGAATAATCAGTAAAACTTAAAAATATATATAGCTCTTGCATGAAAAAATTCAGCTCATAAAATGTCAATTCTCTCCAAATTTATAAATTCAAAGCAATCCCATGTCAATCAACTTTTGAATTTTTTTAAAGAAACTTCATGAGTTTATTCTATAATTTATATTTTAAAGGGTCCATTAACTTTAAAAAAGAAGTAGAACATCCCCTGCTCCTGGGTAGGAAGGATCAACATAGTGAAAATGGCCATACTTCCAAAACTGCTAGATAGATTCAATGCAATTCCAATAGAAATCCCAGCAGCATACTTCAGGGACTTTGAGAAAACAATCCAAAAATTCATTTGGAACAAGAAGAGACCCAGAATAGCAAAAGCAATTCTAGGCAATAAAGACAAGGTAGGGGGTATCACAATCCCCAACTTGAAATTATACTACAAAGCTACTGTGACAAAAACAGCATGGTACTGGCAAAGAAACAGACCTGAGGACCAGTGGAACAGATTAGAAGATGCAGAAACAACTCCAGAAACACTCAGCTACCTCATCTTTGACAAAGGAGTCAAACACCGTCACTGGAGGAAAGATACCCACTTTAATAAATGGTGCTGGAAAAATTGGGTTTCAACTTGCCAAAGATTAAAACTAGACCTGTATCTCTCACCATGCACTAAACTAAAATCAAGATGGAGTAAAGATCTAAATATTAAAATAGAAACGCTGAACCAGCTAGAACAGAGGTTAGGTAGAACTCTTGAAGACATTCACGTAGGAAAAGATTTTATGAACAAAACCTCAGTTGCCCATGAACTAGCACAAACAATCAACAAGTGGGATCTCTTCCTATTAAAAAGCTTCTGCACAGCAAGAGAAACCACCAGCAGTGTGAAGAGACAACCCATAATGTGGGAAAAAATTTTCACCTGCTGTTCCTCAGTCAAAGGTCTACTATCTAGAATCTATAAAGAACTTAAAAAGATCAGGCCTCCCAAATTTAAAGACCCAATCCAAAAATGGGCATCTGAAATGAACAGACATTTCTTAGACAAAGAAGTAGAAATAGCAAATAAACAGATGAAAAAATGTTCAACATCACTGGTCATTCGAGAGATGCAAATGAAAACAACACTGAGATTCCACCTTACCCCAGAAAGAATGGCTGCTATCATGAAACCAACCAACAGCAAATGCTGGTGGGCTGTGGGGAAAGAGGAAGCCTGCTCCACTGCTGATGGGAGTGTAGACTGGTGCAACCACTATGAAAATCAGTATAGAGGTACCACAAAGAACAAGGACTGGAAGTCCCATTTGACCCAGCTATTCCCCTGCTGGGTATCTTCCCCAAGGAATTAAAAGAAACATACCACAGTTGTAAATGTGCACCTATGTTCATAGCAGCATAATTTGTAATAGCTAAAACTTGGAAACACCCCAAATGCCCATCAACTGGAGACTGGATAAAGAAAATGTATTTTTTTAATAAAATGGAGTACTACTCAGCTATAAAAAATGAGAAATTAAAGATATGTATAGCTAAATGGATGCACATTGAGGTGATACTCTTAAGTGAAATAAATACGACACACATGTGTAAATACTGAATAGTGTCTCTAGTGTGAGAAACTGAAAGTGTAAATAAGGACTAAAAGGTATAATAGATAATGTGAAATAGGAAGAAAATGGGCAAAGGGGAAGCGGAAGTGGGAGGGGTAGGGGAAAGGCAAGAAGGGAATGGAATTACTATGAGAAAATGAAAAAATGGAAACAAAGTCTGTGTAAATAGGGAGGGATGTAGGAGCTGAAGGGAGGGCAGAGGAAGGGGGAAAAATAAGAACCAAGAGAGATTATTTAAAGGTGCAAATTTCCAATGATTAAAAAAAAATTAGAAAAGAAGTAGAAATGAGGAAAGAGAACTTGTACTTTCGGTTATTGCAGAAGCCATAGGAGTAAAAGGAATGAGGTAGTAGGTAGGCCGAAGGACAGACCTATCTATACATGGGATCTGACCATGCACTAAAGGAGACAGCTCACATTAATAGGTAAATTATGGACGGTGTACTCAATGGCTTTGAAGAAACTAACTCACTGTGTAGGGTAATATTACTGGACTCTTACCTGACTCCAAGAGAAATAACAAAATGTAGGATTAAAGACCTACATACAACACATATTACCATAGTTTGAATCAGGAATGTTCCCCAAAGGCCTACGTGTGAGACACTTGGTCCTCAGCTTGGTGCTACTGGGAGGTAGTAGGAATTTAAGCAATGAGGCCTAGTTGAAGGCTTTTGGCCATAGGGGTAAGGCCCTTAAAAGTGATACTGGGACCTATGTGCTCCTCTTTCTCTTTTTCCTTCCCAGCTGCCATGAAGTTAGCAGCTTGCTCAACCACTTGCCAGCCCCAGCCAGGATGTGTAAGAGCACCACGTGACCATGGACTAAAAACTCTAAAACCATGAGCCAAAATAAACCCTTGCCCTTTTTAAATTGATCATTTTAAGTATTTTGATTATAGTAACAGAAAGCTAACATAAAAATTAATAAAGTGAGAAGGAATTATCCTTGTGGGAAGATGGTAGAGTGGTGAACAGTACAGAAACAGCCTTTTTGAGATTTGTTGTCCAGACAATGGACTATAGCAATGTGAGAAAGAGAAGGAGAGAAGTGGGTCCCTGGGACTCAGCAAGGATCTAAATCAAGAATTGAAGCCCATAGGGAGAACAACGAGAGAGACTTCAATGAAGAAGAAAATGACAAGCAGTGCTTTCTCCCAGAGCTCTGACATACTGGGTGGGAAGGGTGGCTTAAACCTGCATATCCACAGTGACTACTGGCAACCCCAGAGACTTACACAAAGAAATGCACCAGTGACTGCTTCTGCCTGGCAAGGGCAAGGTCCTGAGTTTGATCCCTGGTACAAAAAAAAAAATGTACCAGTGGAACAGAACACTGGCTGCAGTGGCTGGTGAGTTATTCAGGTTCAGGTGTTCCCCAGGAGAGGGCAATTGCCTGATAGCCATCTTAGAGAGGGGCAACTGAGCTTGAAACTCAGACAGCTGTGGGCTGGCTCTAACACGGTTAGGTTTAATTTTCTCCCCTAAGGGTAAAGTCACCACACTGAGAGTATATTTACTGTATATAATTTTGTGATTCTAGATTTTGTTATATAGCCACAAATCTACTTCACACAATTAAATTTGGCAAATTAATAGTTAACAATTTGCCACTTTTTTTTTAGTTTGTCACTTTCTAGGATAAGTTTGATGCTATTTTTATTGCTGATTGTACTACATCATCATCATCATTATTATTATTATTATTATTATTATTATTATTATTATTATTATTATTTTCGGTACTGGGGATTGAACTTGGGCCCTTGAGCTTGCAAGGCAGGTGGCATAATCACTGAGCTAAATCCCCAGCCGATTTTATTATTATTATTTTCTTTCTTTTTTTGAGACAGGGTCTGGCTTGGTAGTCCAGGCTGGCCCTGAACTCACTATGTAGCCCAGGCTAACCTTGAACTCATGGCAATCCCCCTGCCTCTGCCTTCTGAGTGCTGGGATTACAGGCATGCAGCACCACACCCAACCTACTTTAGACAAGGTGACATAATTGTTCTAATCAGTTATTCTTCCTGGTATGCCAAGACTGAGATTGTCTAAGGGTAACAAACAATACTATAGGCCAGTGCCAAAGAAACAGGGGCTAGGCCAAATAGGCAGCAACTTCTCACTGCCCCCCAAATTGAATAGGTAGGATCTTACAACAGACTCAAAGCCCAAAAGCCAGCTACAGGGCCAGGGATTTAGTTCAGTGGTTCTGACACCTGCCACACAAGCGCAAGGTCCCGAGTTTGATCCCCAGTACCAAAAACAAAAAAACAAACAAAAGCCAGCTACACCTGGAAGACATCTCTGAGAAGTAGTAATTTCCTAAGAGTTCAAAATACTAGCAATAAAGCTACTTGCCATATGCAATTTACAAGCACTAACCCAGAAATTAACTAAAAACAAAAAGAAAGGAAAAAGAAAATGAGAGGACACTTAAGCAAGCTACAACCCCAAACTTCCAGTTAACCAAAGACAAACTTAGCGGGCAATGAAGTGGAAAAATTTAAAACCCACCCACCTGGACTCTCTGAAGTGGTAACAGCTGAAGTAACAAAGCAAATGAATGAGGATTTATAAAAATATCAAATCAGAAATAGTTTCTCAGATAACTACAGAGACAGATGATGACCATGATGAAAGACATGATCAATGACTAGAGCAGATAGAGATTAAAAAAAATAGAGAAGTTTAGGAAAATGATGGAAATCATGAATGCCCAATATAGGAAAGAACTGGAATTCATGAAACAGATTCAAACAAATATCCAGCAGATTAAAAATTCCATTGAAAGTATACATAGCAGAATGAGCCAGTGTGAGGATAGAATATCAGATATGGAAGCCAGGATTGCAGTTATTGATCACCAAAAGAACAATCTCTTAAAAATAGCAAGGGATCACAAAAATCCAACCCAAAAGCTGCTAGAAGCAGAATAATGAGATTGATCATTGTCAATCAAAAAGCAGGAGCATGCAAATGACATAAAAAACTTGTTCGTGGAAGTAATGGCAGAAAACTTCCCAAGCAGAGAAAAGGAATTTGACAAACAAATAAGTGAGGCATATAGAGCTCCAATTTATCAAAAAAACTTTACACCAAGGCATATAATAGTCAAGATACTAGAATTCAACCCAAGAACAGACTATTGAAAGCTGTTAGAGAAAAGAAACAAATCACCTATAAAGAAAAGCCCATCAGAATCAAAATAGGCATATCAACACAATCAATTGAAGTATTTCAGTGCCTAAAGGAAAACAACCTCCAACCCAGATTGATGTACCCCACAAACTATCTTTCAAAATTGATGGAGAAATAAGATACTTCCATGACAAAGAACACCCGAAGAAATTCATGACCACCAAACCAGCACTCCAAAATGTTCTGAAGGACATTATAGAAAGAGATAATGTGGACTACAACTCCATGAACCCCTACAGAATGAATCTGCCAGGCAATGAAAGTAATGAATCAGAGAGGGAAAAGAGGGAATCAACAACAGGAAAATAATATAATGACAAAGATCAGTCAATGCATGTGAGTTATAACCATCAATGTGAATGGTCTCAATTCACCAATCAAAAGAAATAGATTGCCAGAATGGATCAAGAAGCAAAATCCAACAATATGAGGCATACAACAAACCCATTTGATTCAAACAAATTCATAGACTGAAAGTGAAAAAACAAAACACAATACTCCATGCAACAGGAACCTGGAAAAAAAGCATGGGTAGCTATACTGTCTGCAGACAAAGTGGATTTCAACTAAGACTGATTAAGAGAGACAAAGAAGGTCATTACATCCTTGTAAAGGGAACAATGCAAGAGGAAGTGATAACAATCATAAATATATATATGCACCAAATACCAGCATACCCAACTATATAAAACAAATATTAATGGACATGAAAAATCAAATAAACATTGATATAACTGTAAAGGGGGATTTCAATACATAATTTTCATAAATAGATCAACTAGACAAAAAAAATCAGCAAATGAATATCAGAACTGAACCAAACTTTTTTTTTTTTTGTACTGGGCATCAAACTCAGGACCTTGTGCTTGCTAGGCAGACACCAGAACCACTGAGTTAAATCCCTGGGCCCTTGAACCAAACTTTTGAACAAATGGACTTAGCAGATGTGGAGTGTTCCAACCCACAATATCAGAATACAGAATACATTCTTCTCAGCTGCACATGGGATGTTCTCCAAAACAGACCACATACTCGCTCTCAGAGCATGCTTAAGTGAATGTAAAGGAACTGAAGTTATCCCATGCATATTCTCAGACCATAGTGCAATGAATTTGGAAATCAATTGCAAAAGAAACCACAAGAATTGCATAAATACATGGAAATTAAATAAAATCCTCCTGAACACCCAGTGGGTCACAGATAAAATTAAAGAAGAAATTAAGAAAGTTTCTACAATTAAAAATAATACCAATATAACATACTGAAACTTATGGGATCCAATGAGAGTAATTCTATGAGGGAGATTTACAGAAGTGAATTCCCATATCAGAAAAACAGAGTGAGCTCAAATAAACAAGCTAATGTTGAACTTCAAGCTTCTAAAAAAGAGCAAGTCAGCTCAAAGCTCCTACGAGAGAGCAACTCATAAAGATTAGAGCAGATATTAATGCGGTGGAGACTAAGAAAATACAAAGAATAAATGGATTGAAGAGTTGGTTCTTTGAAAGATTAAACAAAATTGATAAACCCTCAGCCAACTTTGTCTAAAAAAGGAAAGAAAAGGCTCAAATCCATGCAATTAGGAATGAAAAGGGTGAAATCATAAGCAGTCCCGCAGAAATCCAGATCATCAATGCCTACTGCAAGAAACTCTGTTCTAATAAGATGGAAAACATAGAAGAAATGGACAGATTCCTAGATACATATGAATTACCAAAGCTGAACCAAGAAGATATAAAAATTTTAAATAAGCCAATATCAGTCAATTAAATTGAAGATGTAATTAAAAACCTACAAAGAAAGAAAAGTACAGGTTCTGACAAATTCATTGCTGAATTCTACAAGAAAATTAGAGAAGACCTAGTGCTGCTACTTCTCAAATGCTTTAATGAAATTGAAAGGGTAGCAATACTCCCAAATTCACTCCCGGATTCAAGCATTACCCTGACATTAAAACTAGAGAAGGATCCACCAAAAAAAGAGAACTATAGGCCAATCTTGCTAATGAACATAGATGCAAAAATCCTCAATAAGATACTGGCAAACAGAGTACAGCAACTCACCAAGAAAGTTATATACCATGATGAAGTAGAATTCATCCTAAGATTGCAGGGATGGTTCAACATGTGCAAATCACTAACTATAATACACCATATTAACAGAGCCAAGGACAAAAAACATGATCATCTCAAAAGATGAAGCATTGGACAAAGTTCAGAACCCATTCATGATTAAAAAAAACCTATAGAAAACTGCTGATGATCTTTATTTCTTTTTTGTTTTGTTTTGAATAGATTTTTGAGTTTTATTGAAATCTTACATGAACAAGAAATTGGAAATACAATCACATCAAAGAACAAATTGTCATGGCTTTGACGTTTAAGCCAAACAAATTTGTAGGGCAGATTTCAAAAAGATGTGAAGTTATAACAATTTAAAAACACAGTTAACCTACTTCTAGGAATGCAAAACGTAGTCATAGGTTATTTTCAACACAAGAAAACTTAAATTTGTTTGCTTTAATTTCTTAAAACTACTAAGACAAAGCACTAGCTTGTATTTTTATTTACAGCATATTTCATACTCCTATGTAGTCTCTATCCCAAATCCAAAAAAATGAAACTGTCCAAACCAAAGGCTCTGCAAAATCATGATTTAACAACTTGTTCTGATGCTAACATGAAGCCTGAAAAGATAAAAGCATTGTAACCCCCAAAATAAGGGAACTCTGCAAGCCCAATAATAACCAAGAGCATTTATGAAAAGAAGAAAAATAAAAAGAATTGAGTATATACACAACAGTGATTTCTTCAGCCCAATACAAATGGCAGCAAACAGCTACTTAAAGATGAAACAGTTAAGTCAATTTTTTTTTGAAGAATGTAGATCTAGAGCCAATCGTACCTTGAGAGTATCATTTTCAAGCCCTCACTTGTCTATTTCCACTGTTGCCCATAAGTATCCTGATAAAATTCCTGGTTGTCATTATTGTAACCATAGTTACCAGAATAGTCACCACCTTGCTGAAGCAGCTGCTGAGTGATGGGTTGGGAACCCCAGTTCTGATGGTTGTTGATCTGACGACACTTGGAATCAGGTTGGTTGTACCCATCTGCCTTTCTTTTGCCTCCTACATTGCCCGCCTCGATTGCCCCAAGCTCCATGGGACCCACGGCCTCTCTGCTGTTGTTCAGGACCCCCTCTGCCACCCTAGAGCTCCTTGGCGGTCCCAAAGGTGCCCCCCTCTGTGAATAGCCAGCTCTACCTCTTAGAGGTGTGCTCCCTGCCCCCTTGGTGGTGGTGGAGCACCTTGCCATCCCCTTCCTCCTCCTCCTCCTCTTACTGCATAGCCATCATCATAGCCGTAGTAGGGATCTTCATAGCCTCCACGATAGTCATGCTAATTGTAACCATAGTGATCTTCATAGCCATAGTAATCTGGAGGGTAGCCATATCCACCTCTACCTCCACCACGACCTCGACCTCTGATTGGTGGTGGCATACTAGGAGGAGGGTGATAGTCATAATCTTCATACGCAGTGCTTCTGGAGGCCTGTCTAGCAGCTGGGAGCTCTTTCCTTTTCTTGTCTGGTGGTTTAGCCAAAGCTATTTCAATTTCTTCCCCTTCTATTTCTTTTCCATTCATTGCATCCATAGTCTTAAGAGCAGCTCCTCTGTCTTCAAAATGAACAAATGCATAATCTTTCAACTTCTTTACTCTTTCAAGTTTTCCAAGTTCAAAAAATGACTTTTCCAATATTTCTTCTGTAACTGTAGTAGCCAAGTTTCTCACAAATAAAACTTTCACCTATGACTTTACTGAATTCTTCCAGAATGTTTTCTTTAGTCTTATTCTTCGGGATGGATCCAACAAAAAGTCTGTTGTTTGCCACAGAAGTACACACTCCAAGTTGTTTACCAGGGTGAATTTCATAGCTGTCACACAGTTTAACAGCTATCCTGTGCAGCTTCCTTTCCACAGAAGGTGATAAACGCGTACTCTTGGTTCTGACCAGACAGTGGATCCATCATAAGACGTAGGTCCCAAATGGGACCAGCCTTCTCAAAAAGGGGCACCAACTCATCCTCATACAGAGCTCTTGGTATTTTACCTACAAAGACCTCTGTTCCAATTCCAGGCTGCACACCCACGTACACACTGTCTGGTGGAGGACCACTATACTTCCTTTGTCCTGTTGTTACATCCAGAGTATAACCAGTCCTCTCAAGCAAGGCCTTGATCAGATCCCTTTGTGGACTCTTGCACTTTGCTGCCCTGTTTCTCTCTTTGCCTGTAGGTCTTCATAACTCCACATAAAAATGCACTTTTGTTCTGAACATGTGATGTCACTTTCCTTGAACTGTTGCAGTACAGACAGAGCTCCTTCTTCATTAAATTCCCTGAGAGCATCAATTGCTCCTTCATCAAGATCAACATAACCTACCAATCCAGGGAAGAACTGGGGTGGGCAGCCAGGCCTGTGAGAATCAGCACCAGGTGCGTTGAAAACGACTAGAAATGGCATGCGCGCCACCCCTTTCCTCCTCATGGACAGAGATATGATCCCCTGATGATCTTTATTTCAATCTAACAAAAGCCATCTATAACAAAACAACAGCCAAAATCATACTAAATGGACAAAAACTGAATATTTTCATTGTAAAATCAGAAACATGACAAAAATGTCCACTGTCATGCTCATATTCCATATAATTCTGGAGACATTAGCCACAGCAATTAGATAAGAGAAAGAAACAAAAGGAATAAGGATAGAAAAGGAAGAAGTTAAATTATCATTATTTGTGGCTGACATGATGCTGCACATAGAAGACCCCAAAAACTCCACCAAAAGACCTGTAGATTTAATAACCAAATTCAGTGGCATAGCTGGATAAAAAGTCAGCAGGCAAAAATCAATAGGATTCCTCTACACAAATAACAAACTCACTGAGAGATAAATTAGGGAAACCACACCTTTCACGATAGCATCCCAAAAAAATGAAATACCTAGGAATCACTCTAACGATGGAAGTAAAAGAACTTACAAGGAAAACTACAGTACTCTAAAAAAGGAGATTGAAAGATATCAGAAAATGGAAAGATATCCCTATTCTTGAGTCAGAAGAACCAATACAATAAAAATGGCCATACTTCCAAAATTGTTATACAGATTTAGTGCACTCTCAATCAAAACACCATTAGCATATCTCAGAGAATGAGAAAAAACATTCCTAAAGTTCACTGTGAGCGAGAAGAGACCTAAAATAGAAGGCAAGGCAGGAGGCATCACAATCCCCAACTTGAAATTATACTACAAAGTTATTGTGATAAAAACAGCATGGTCCTGGCAAAAAGCAAACTCAAGGACCCATGCAATGGATTAGAAGATGCAGAAACAACTCCAGACACACTCAGCCACCTTACCACCTTATCTTCACTGGAAGAAAGATAGCCTCTTTAATAAATGTTGCTGGAAAAACTGACTTTCCACATGCCAAAGATGAAAACTAGACCCATATCTTTCACCATGCACTAAACTAAAATTGAAATGGGTCAAAGATCTAAATATTAAAACAGAAACACTAAATCTGCTGGAAGATAGAACAAGAACTCTTGAAGACACTGTTATAGGCAAAGACTTTATGAAGAAAACCCCAATCACACAGGAAATATCACAAAGAATTAACAACTGGGACCTCATCTTATTAAAAAGATTTTGCACAGCAAAAGAAACCACCAACAGCATGAAGAGACAACCAACTGTGTGGGGAAAAAAATTTTGCCAGCTGTTCCTCAGCAAAAGGACTAATATGTAGAGTAATAATAATGATGATGATGATAATGATAATAATCTGACCCCCCATACATACACACATTTAAAGATGCAATCTAAAAGTGGACACCCTAAATCAACAGACACTTCTCAGATGAAGTAGAGATAGCAAATATATGAAAAAATGTTCACCATCACTGGTCATTTGATTGATGCAAATTACAACAACACTGAGATTCCATCTCACTCCAGAAAGAATGGCTGTTATCAAGAAATCAACCAATAGCAAATGCTGGCAGGGCTGTGGGAGAAAAGGAACCCTTCTTGGGCTGGGAATGTAGCTCAGTGGCATTGCAACTGACTGGCAAGTGAAAGGTCCTGAGTTCAATCCGCACCTTTCCCGCCCCCCACCAAAAAAAGAGAAGGAAAAAGGAACCCTTCTCCACTGTTGGTGGGAGTATAGACTGGTGCATCCACTGTAGAAATCAGTGTGGAGAGTCCTCAAAAACCTAAAACCAGAGGTTCCACTTGATTCAGCTATTCTTCTTCTTGGTGTCTTCCCAAAAGAATTAAAAGCATCATACTAAGTCTTATACATACACCCATATTTACAGAAGCACAGACTGTGATAGCTAGGTCTTGGAAACACCCCAAATGCTCATTAATGGATGAATGGATTAAAAAGATGTGGCTTTTAAAAATATAACAGAGTACTACTCTGCCATAAAGGATAAGCTTGAGATATTTCTAGCTAAATGGATGCACATTTTGAGACCATACTCTTAAATGAAATAAATCAGACACATATGTTTAAATAGCACACTGTTTCTCTGGTGTGAGAAACTGAAAGTAGAAATAAGGACTGAAATTTATAATAGATTTTGGGATGGAATGAAAATGTTCTAATGAGAAGGGGAACAAGGTGTGGGGGGAGTAGAGACAAGAGAAAAAAAAGAATAGAAGGGAAAATGGAAACAAAGCTTTTGTAAATAAAGGGTGAAAAAGGTTCTGAGGGGATGGAGGGAATGGGGAAAAAAAAAAGATATACCATGTACAGGTACAAATTCCCTATGATGTATGTGATCATTATGTATATCTGAAGTGTACCAATAAATGTTTTGCTTTCAAAAATGTTCAAATGAGAAAGGGAAGAAGGTAGAGAGTAAGGGGAAAGGAAAGAAAGGACAAGGAAAAAAAGAATAGAAGGAAAAAGGCAAATAAAACTTTGTAAATAAAGGGGGAAGAGGGGTCAAAGGGAGGGGAATGAGAAAAAAGAAGCATCAAGATCTATTACATACAGGTACAAATTCCCTATGATGAATGTGATCATTATATGTATCTAAAATGTACCAATAAAAGTTTTAATTCCAAAAAAAATTTATCCTTGTGACCTATGTGCATGAAAAGTCTTTTTCAGCAAAACTTCAAAAATATAAACTTTAGGTAAAATCTCAGTGAATTAGATTTTCTCAAAATTAATGACTTCACAAGTTCAATACCAGTGAAGGATTAAAACACACATATAAATGTATACATAAGGAAAAGATAGCAATCCCTTTCAAAATGGCAGCTGTGGGAAGAGGAAGACACAAAAGCCCATTAGAGAGATGTTCAAACTTGGTATTCAGAGTGGTAAAAGAACAATGGCCAATCGTTTATCACCACTGACTGGCAAAAGCTGAATGTTCACTCCCATGGGATGCAGGAACGTGGAGTCTCCCAGCTCTGCTGAAGGCAGGAAGACAGTGTTGCCTTCTGGACAGCCTTCTGTCCCATTAATGCACAGACTCCCCATGGCCTAGCAGTTCCCATCCTGGTGACATAGGCAGATCGTCACACAGTGTCATAAGGAGATGTGTTTGAAGCTATTCACTCACTGTTGTTTGTGATGGTGTTGAGTCAGAGGCAGCCAGGATGTCTCCTCCAAGAGGGTAATGGGCTAAAATAATCTTTGCAGCAAGAAGGAGAAACAGACTACATGTATGCATGAGAAAGATGTTCAAAGAATGATGTGTGAAAAAAGCCAGGAACAGTGTGAGATGGTGAATATCATTTACATAAAACACATGTGACAAAAGTGAAATTCACATTTACAAGGATAAATAGAAAATAGATATACATTGCAGTTTTGCCTTGGATGGATGGGGGACCCATTGTATGGAGAAAAATGTATATATATATGGTAACATGCCATTCCAGACCCACAAGTCAGTCTTTGAAGGAGAACATCAGGAGTCCTGGTGATTGTGACATGCAACAGGATAGGAGCCAATAGTTTCCAGGATGTTTAAGCCTCAGGACAATATAAAAGTAAAACCTGAATAACACCCCTACCAAGTGACATAAATTAATACAAACCCAGAGAGGCTGTGGAATGAAACTAGAATGAAGTGTGGTAGATTACTCAGACCAAATAATTGAGATGCTGAGATGTATAGTCCCTGACTCCAGATGGTTTAACTTATGAAGTTTTTACTCTATTATGGTACAAAAGTCAGTGCATTCAGTAGAAACCATACTTGCAATATTTAATTTTGATCTTTACCCAGGTTAGCAATGATACATGGTATAATACTCTCCTGAGATGCTGGCCAGACCTGGAGCCATAGCTGTATCAGGCAAGTGATCAGAAAGACAGGCAACAGCAGGGATGGTGAGCCTATGGCACATGTGCCACAGGGAGCACCCACAGCCCTCTATGCAATGACATCATGAATTGTTGCAAAGTTGGTTGTAAAGTTGTTACAAAGTTTGTTTTTCTAAACTAAAACCTCAGGTTTAATTGCAGTGTTGCCACTTTGTGATAAATGCATTTTGGGTTAGAGTTTGGGACTCCCTTCTCTACAAGGTTTGCCATCACTGATCTAGTGTGCTGGGTTGTAAAGCTAGGCACATGTTAAGCTAGATACATGTTTAACTTGTGACATTTTCAATTTACAGTGGGTTTATCAGGATGTCAACCATGGTTATTCCGGGCACATAATGAGCAACAATAGGAGAAAAATAGGCTTTACTCACCAGCTTGGCCTTCAGCCCTTCTCCAGTCTGAAGCACAAAGGAAAAATGGGATTAGAACATCAGAACATCACAGCTTCTCTGCCCATCTATCACATTTTGCACCATTCCTGCCCTTTCCCCCTCTTTCCTGCCACCCACGAAGCCATCGGGTTCCAGGCCAGGCATCTCACCTGGTTTGGGAGATGAGAAGATACATGGATAAGGAGGGGCAAAAAGGCGAACAGAAGGAAAAGTTTCAGGAGGGGTCACTTACCCAGCTCGGTCTGAAATGTCTCTATAAGCAGAACACAGAGAAAGTATCAACTCTTGGATGAGTGGAACCACCCTCCCAAAGCAGGTCACTGGAAGACGTTCCCAACCCCATCCTTGGCCCTGCACTGGCCTACTAAAGGAGATCTACTGCGGGATTCTGATGCCTTATCCTACTTGCTTTAAATCTGCATCAAACTGGGAAAACAAAACAGATTTGGATTCAGGTTTGGTTTGAAGAGTCTCCTGCTCTTTCATCCTGAAATGTGAAGTTTTTCCTGGGGAGGAGCTCCTGAATAAGTCCTGTACTGAGCACTGCCCCTGTGAACCTCAGGCTCCCTTACTGGATAAATCACTTAAAGGGCTAGAACATCACACTCGGTTATTTGCCAAGAACTCACATTTTGCCAGTAGAATACACTTCTTTGATCTGTCCACCTTTTGTCCTCTTTTAAAAGCAAGGCTCCTTGGAAAAGCAGCACTATACACCAATTCAGACTGTGGTGCTATGGCTTATTACAACTGTTTTGCTTTGCTGCCCTGGCCCCCCATGACTTGGTAGACTGCAAGACAAGTTTCCTCGACCTTAGTTTGGTTTGGAGTTTTGGTTCTTGATGTCTTCCTTCTACCCACAGAGGTCTTTTCCATCCCCACTTCGAGGTTTCACCCATCCTCCCTTTTACGACCCTCTTCCCACCATGGCTTCAAGTTGATGCGCTCCTCTGGGAACAAAAGCGAATTTGATAAATTATTCACACTTGGGCAGAAATTAAAAGTGCCATGCTTCCCAGTGGTGTCTGCATTTAAAAGATAGGAGAATTTGTCCTAGGAAGATAACTGAGGGAAGCAATCATTCAGTGGGAAAATTTTCAGTGAATCATGTAATTTGCAAGGGAGAGGCTGGCAGGGTCTGTTCACAGAGGTTCTCTGATAGACCAGGGCAGCTGCACACCCAGTCAGACAGGCCTTCAGCCTGTGGGGGAAGAGAGATGCAGAAGGAGGAATTTAGAATTAGGTCGGTGCCAGCCATCTCTCTTCAAAAAGAGCCTAAACCACTGGGCTTGAGCTCAGCTACCCCATTAGTACCCATCAGCGATATGGGCGGGGGGGGGGGGCGTAGGCACCCAGAACTCAACTCACGTAGCTGCGAAGCCAGCCTTCCTGGAGAAGAAAAGTGGAACATTCTTCAGGTTGGGGATAAGTCAGGGGACAGAACACGGATCACAGGCCTCATTCCTCAAAGCACCTATACTGTGGCCCACGCGCGGCAAGGAAGGGGAGACCCTCATCCGACCCACGCAGCTCCCATGCATCCCCGCTCCTGCCCGGCTCATGGCTCACCTTGCTCCTCCTCTGCCTGATTCTTCAGCTTTTCTGAAAGCAAACAGAGAGGGAGAACAATGAATAAGCAGACCTCCGGCCCCGGCCCCGGCCCCGGCCCCGCCGCCCCCGGCCCAGCCGCTCACCTCTGTGCCGCCGCTGCAGACGCGCCAAGGCCGCCAGGAAGAGCAGCAGCAGCAGCGCGGCCGCCAGGGTCCCCAGGAACGCGCTCCTCCAAGGGGACGCTCCGGGAAAGAACTCATCTGGAAAACACCAAGAAACCCAGATGAGGCTCCAGACCCCACGGGCCGCGCCTTGGGTGGTGACCCCGCCTCCCCGGCCCTTGGTGGGCGCAGAGGGACAGGCTGCGCGGTCCTGTGCTCGCAGACCGCTGCCGGGCCTCCGCTCTCAGCAAGCCGGCGAATCGGAGAGCTGCTCTCTGGCAGGCAGGTGGCCAGAGGTGAAGATGGAGGAAAACGCAGGGACTCTTCGGGAACTCCTGCGGCAATTTAATCGTTTTCTTCTACGGAATCTTTTCTTTCTTCTTTTTCTTTTTTTAAAATGGTGCTTTTCCGCCAAGGGTGGGGCCTGCACTCCGCGGGGTGAGGTAGAAGGGACCCTGAGAGTTCAAGGCCAGTCTGAACTACAGACTGAAATCCTGGTTCCAAAAACAAAAATGGTTCTTCTACTTCAGAGGTATTTTTAAAATACATCTTATCACTTTTTAATGAACTAAACAAAACCAGAAAATAAAAACAAAAAGCCTGTCATTTTAGACTTTTCTTCTGTGCTGAGTATCAAACCCAGATTCTCACCCAAATGAGGCATGTACCATTGAGCTATACCCACAGACCTGTTTTCTTTTTCTCCTTCTTCTCCTCCTCCTCCCATGCTGGGCTTGAACTTGAGATCTTCCTGCCTCCTCAGACTTCCAGAGTGCCTGTTACCCAGCCCTCATCTTAACCATTTTTTGGTGTATGCTTTAGTGACACATAAGTACATTCACAGTCTGTGTGACTATCACTGCCACTGATCACCAGGATTGATTCATCTTCCAAAACTGAAACTTTAAACCCTTTAAACACAACCACTATCTTACTTTATGTCTGTAATAAATTTGACCATTCTGGGTACTTCTCACAAGTCGAATTATTATAGATAGATAAATTAGGTAGAAATTAATAGGCAGTCAGAGAAGGATCAAGCCCCTGATGGAGTCAGTGCGGAAGACCAGACACACCAAGACTGTGGCTGGAGGTGAGTCCGAAAAGAGCCAGGTTACGAGTTGGAGATGCAGTAGCCAGGCCCTCAGGCCTCCCTAGAGATAAACAACAGCTTGAGATTGTATTGTGATTAGCATCACCTGGTCAGTGAGCACAGATAGGCATCAGACCCATAGGTGGGGGCCAGAACGTCTGAACCCATCCTCCCTCCTTTTCCAGGGATGCCTTTGTTCTCTCTAGGACTAAGAGTTACAGATAAGATAACATTAATGATGAATCCTGCTGGCCAAGTACCCTTGCTACATGCCCCACTTCCCTACTGGATCAATATTAGCTAAGCTACTATATTTGTAATCCTATAGGTTGATTGTAGTTTGACCCACACTGTACCATGTTGTGATTTTGCTGTGTAAATTACCATGACAAAGAGCCTCAGCAGCCACCCATTTGGGACCCCAAGGAGCTATTCTTCTTCTTTCGAATAAACTCACATAGACTCCCTTAGGGACTTTATTCCTCAATGTTGTAAGACCTCGAACTTGGAACATCTAACATCTAACAGGTTGGGAGCCATTTTTCCCATCACAGAATCATTCCAAATTTATTCTTTTCTATCTGGCTTAGTCTGCTTAGCATCTGTGGTCTTTTACTTTTACATTTTACTTTTCTAGAAGTGTATTTTTGTTGTATTGTACAAAGGTATTGGGTCACAATGGATCAGTACCTCACCATTGATGGTTTTCAAAGCACAGGGGTAGGGGTTAAGACCAAGGGCTCTAAATCTGGCTTAATCAGCACTGAGGGAGGCTGAGGCAGGAAACTGGGAAGTTCAAGCCCAGCCTACATAGTTTAGCAACTTAGTAAGACCTGTCTCAAAAGAAAAAGTAGAAATGGCTGGGCATGTAGCTCAGTGGTAGAACTCCCCTGGGTTCAATTCCCAGTACAAGAAAAGAAAAAAAAAAAAAGCAAAAACTTTAGGCTTCAGAGTTGCTGCCTCCCTGACCTGCTGCTCTCAACTTTATCCTTCTGTTCCAGCCCCTCCTCTTCTACATTTGTTCCCTCTACCAGATATCCATGTGACTCACACCATTTGTAAAGAGCTGAATACATACAAATATATACAAATCTAAAATTATATCTGAAAATTTAATAATAAATATAGACAACAAACATTTAGATACAAGTCTAAAAAAAAAAAAAACAAGACAAAACAAAACCTCAATCCCATGATGCAGAGTCCTTCCCTTCTCTTAGAACATTTCCTTTAGGCAATTTGTAAATTCTTTATTCCTCTAAGATGTATGTAAATCTTCTAAAAAGCTAAACAAACCTCTTTCTAGCTTCACAAAACAGGACTCATCTTTTTTTTAAGGGCCTTGTCTTTGATATGCAAACATCAAGGAAAAGACATCAAGATCTGTGTTTCCTGGGAGTTTAATTTAAGTGCTTGCCTGCAGAAATAAGGTAAGAGGTCTCTTATCTCTCCTTGGGATAAAGACTATTATCAAAGATAGCTACTCCATGTACCAGGGGGCTTTATTGATTGATAGAGACTTGCTGCATTGACCAGGCTAGCCTCAAACTTAAGGGTTCAAGAGATTCTCTTGCCTTGGCCCCTAAGTATCTGGGACTACAAACAGGCGCAACCACACCTGGCTCATTGCGGAAATTAAAGTGAGTTCTAACATACGATGCTGCCAAGTCCTCCTACTTGAGGACAAGTTATTTATCTTGAGATGTATGCAGTGAGTTGTTTCTGCCTGTTTATATCAAAAGAAGAGATTTGGGGGCTGTGGATGTAGCTCAGCAGCACTGCATCTGCCTGGCACGTTCAAGGTCCTGAGTTCAATCCCCAATACAAAAAAAAAAGAGATTTCTTTCTGTTTATAATAATATAACTATTGATTTGGACTGATGTGAAAAGTGGGCAATAGCTTGGGTTTACCCTCAAAATTTTAAACAATTATCTGGGTGTGGTACTGCATACCCGTAATCCCAGCACAAAGCTGAGGCAGGAAGTTTGCTAGTTAGAGCCCAGCCCAGGCAATTTAATGACCTAAGGCAATCCTGTCTCCAAATTTAAAAACAAAACAAAACAAAGGGCCTGTGGGACCAAAATGACTCCATTTTGGAGCCGTCTCCTTTGTTCTCTCAAATTTGTGCTTAAACTAGGAATTCACCACTTGAAATTCCTGAGTTTATTACCCAACCACCTGTGTACCCGGGGAGAGAGCGTTCCAGGCACACTATCTGTAGGATAAGCAGTTAATGAGCTGACTGTCCACACAAGATAGATGCGGCCATTAGTGGGTCTGCTAACGATCAGTATGTGACAACCGGCCGTTAATCTTTGCCCCTTTTCTCCCTCACAAAAACCAATACGTAATCCCCTTCGACCCCCAAAGCCTAGCCAACCAAAACCCTACACTTCATATGTATTGAGTATTAACCAATCACCTGGCTACTAATAACCAAAGCTTGTTGTATTCTCAATAAAAACCCTGCTAGTTAGGGACTCAGGGCTCTCAATCTCGATCCGCTGTGTCGGTGACAGTTGAGAGTCCCTGCTTAAGCTTGAATAAACGACCCTTGTGTGCTTACATCGGAAACGGCCTCCTGGTGGTCTCTGGGACTTCACAATCTGGGCACAACATTTGGGGGCTCGTCCGGGATCCCAAGACCTTCAGGACTCCCGTACCGGAGGGTCAACGCCGGCTGGTGAGTGTTTTTTGTGTTTGTAAAGTCTGGGCCTATCTGGGAAGGTCGGCAGACGGTCTAGGCGGACGCGCTGCAAGGGCCGCCGACCCGGGATCCTGGAAGACGTTCCGGATTCCGCTGGTGGGGACGGAGTGCCCCAAGAGTACGAGTCAGTGAGACTCCTGGAGGGACGGTGCGGGTCGCTCCCGCGGCACGGCAGGAGGCCGTCGTCCCATTTGCATTGCCTCCGATCAGGCGGAGGACGATTTTGTCTCGCGTGTTTTTCTGTTGTGTTTGTCTGTGTGTTGTACTGACTTGGACTGAGACGATGGGACAGACTGTGACTACCCCTCTTTCCCTCATGAAAGATCATTTCAAGGAAGTTAGGGAGAGCGCTCGTAACCTAAGTTTAAAAATTAAAAAGGCTAAGTTCATCACCCTCTGTAGCTCGGAGTGGCCCACCCTTGGGGTAGGATGGCCCCCCGAGGGAACTTTTGATTTGCAAATTATACGCAGAGTTCGTAAAGCCATCCTTCATCCCGACCAGGTACCCTACATTGCCATTTGGAAATTTCTGATCTTTAACCCACCCCCGTGGGTTAAGCCTTTTTTGCCTTCACAGCAACAGCAGCCAGAGTTAATCCTGACAGCCAGTAAGAAGACTCCTAGAGGGCGCGATGACGAGAAGCAGACCGAAACCAAGCCGACCGCGCCACTCTACCCTGTCCTCCAGGGAGGGACCGAAGAAGATCTTATTTTCCCTCCCCCTTACTCTCTCCCCTCTCTTCCACAACAGCAGGCTGAAAGAAATGACCCAGTCCCAGCCGGGGCTAGGGAGGAAGAGCCCGCCCCGGGTGCTGGCAACCGTAATGGTCCCGCCCAAAATACTCGTCACCGGCGCGCCGCCTCGCCGGCAGGACCAGCAGACTCTACTGTTTGTCCGCTGCGAGCGATAGGGCCCCCTGATGAGCATGGGAACCAGCCTCACCATTACTGGCCCTTTGCTACAAGTGATCTTTATAATTGGCGCCGACAACATGCCAATTTCTCTGATAACCCTAGAGATTTGATTAACCTGTTAGAAACTGTTTTGTTTACCCATCAGCCCACTTGGGATGACTGTCAATAGCTTCTGCAGGTCCTGTTCACCACTGAGGAACGAGAGAGGATCCAGAATGAGGCCAGGAAATTGGTTCCTGGTGACAATGGTCAACCCACCACCAATGCTGACACTATCAACACTTCTTTTCCTCTGTTCCGACCCAACTGGGACTTCAACACGGCAGAAGGTAAGGAGAGGCTTCGGGTCTATCGCCAGGCTCTATTAAAAGGTCTGAAAGCAGCAGCGAGGAAGCCTACAAACTTGGCTAAGGTAGGAGATGTACAACAAAAGTTAGATGAAAGCCCTGCTGCTTTCCTAGAAAGAATTCAGGAGGCTTTTCGTAGGTACACTCCTATGGACCCAGAAGCAATTGAGACAAAGGCAGCTGTAATAATACATTTTGTCAACCAGGCGGCGCCAGACATTAAGAGAAAGTTACAGAAAGTAGATAGGTTAGGAGAAAAGAGTATTCAGGACTTGGTGGCAGTGGCAGAGAGAGTGTATAACAATAGAGAAACCACAGAGGAGAAACGAGAAAAAGCTGATGACCGCCAGACCCGAAACTTAGCTCGGATCCTTCTGGCTGCCACTGCGGGAGAACAGAAGGAACGTGAACGTAGACTAAGAAAGATTGCGGTGGAAGGAAAAAACAAAGAGAGACGTAGAGAGCGCCCCCAGTTGGGAAAAAATCAATGTGCTCGTTGCAAAGAGTATGGACACTGGGCCAGAGACTGTCCCAAAAAGAAACAACAGGAAGGACGCCCCAAGGCCCCTATCCTGGCTATGGATGAATTAAATGATTAGGGGGGACGGGGTTCGGCACCCCTCCCCGAGCCCAGGGTAACCCTAAAAGTGGAGGGGAGACCTATCGAGTTCCTAGTGGATACAGGGGCTCAACATTCGGTCCTACTTAAACCATGTGGCCATGTTTCTGATAAGACCTCCTGGGTTCAAGGAGCTACAGGCATGAAAAAGTATTCATGGACAACCCAAAGAACAGTAGACTTGGGAGTGGGCCAAGTAACCCACTCATTTATGATTATACCAGACTGCCCCTACCCCTTATTGGGAAGAGACTTACTGACTAAATTAGGGGCTCAAATTCATTTCCAACCCGGGGGCACAAAAGTCCTTAATCAAGAGGGAAGGCCCATTCAGGTACTAACCATAAACCTAGAAGATAAATATCTGCTACATCAGAAGAGGGCCCCTCCTGATCCTGACATGGAACAATGGCTCATCATGTTCCCACAAGCATGGGCAGAGACTGGAGGCATGGGGTTAGCTGCACACAGAGCACCAGTGTTTGTAGAAATAAAACCTGGGGCAGATCCTGTACAAGTTCGCCAATATCCTATGCCCCTAGAGGCCCAGAAGGGAATAACTCCACACATCAGGAGGTTGCTTGCTCAGGGGATTCTTAGGCCTTGTCAATCAGCCTGGAACACCCCCTTGTTGCCAGTGCGAAAACCTCATTCTAATGACTATCGGCCAGTGCAGGATCTCCGGGAAGTGAACAAGAGGGTTATGGACATCCACCCCACAGTGCCTAATCCATACACCCTTTTGAGTTCACTTCCCCTGAGCCATCGATGGTACACAGTCTTGGATCTCAAAGATGCTTTTTTTAGCCTTCCGCTAGCACCCAAAAGCCAACACATCTTTACATTTGAATGGAGTGACCCAGAACAAGGCCTCAACGGACAGCTGACATGGACCCGATTACCCCAAGGATTCAAAAACTCTCCCACCATCTTCGACGAGGCCCTACATGAAGACCTGGGTGAGTTTCGCCTCCAGAACCCCCAACTAACTCTGTTACAATATGTAGATGACCTCCTCATAGCAGCTGAAACGCGGGAAGACTGCCTAAGTGGAACCAAGAGACTCTTGATAGTCATAGGAGAACTGGGGTACCGGGCGTCCGCCAAAAAGGCCCAGATCTGCAAACCCGAGGTAAGCTACTTGGGGTACATGCTTAGGGAAGGGCAGAGATGGCTGTCGGATGCTAGAAAAGAGACAGTTCTTAAGATACCCACACCAGATTCTCCTCGGAAAGTCAGAGAGTTCTTGGGATCGGCGGGCTTCTGCCGCCTATGGATACCAGGGTTTGCAGAGCTCACAAGGCCCCTTTACGAGGCAACCAAAGACAATCAGGCTTTTCAATGGACAGAAAAGCTACAAAAATCTTTCGATCAAATTAAAACAGCCTTGCTGACGGCACCAGCCTTGGGCTTGCCTGATATTACTAAGCCATTCCACCTTTACATTGATGAAAACAAAGGAGTCGCTAAGGGCGTCCTGGTCCAGCATCTAGGGCCATGGCGCCGCCCAGTGGCATACCTATCAAAAAGACTTGATCCAGTTGCATCAGGATGGCCCCCGTGTCTAAAAATGATTGCAGCAGTGGCTCTAATGGTCAAAGATGCTGACAAGTTGACATTAGGCCAAGAACTGTGCGTGACCACCCCTCACGCTATTGAGGGAGTCCTAAAACAGCCTCCGGATCGATGGCTCAGTAATGCTCGCCTGACCCACTACCAGAGCTTACTCCTAAATCCAACCCGAGTTGTCTTTCAGGCCCCGGCTGCTTTAAACCCAGCCACACTGTTGCCAGACCCGAACTTGGAGGCTCCGCTTCACAACTGCACAGACATCCTAGCCCAGGTACATGGAATTCGAGCAGATCTGAGTGACCAACCATGGCCAGATGCAGATGATACCTGGTACACTGATGGGAACAGCTTTGTTCGTGATGGCCGCAGGTATGCAGGAACAGCAGTGGTGACAGAGACTGAGGTCATTTGGGCAGAACCATTGCCCACCGGGACCTCAGCACAACGGGCGGAGCTCATAGCTCTGACCAAGACATTGACTCTAGGACGGGGCCAAAAGTTAAATATATACACAGATAGCCGGTATGCCTTTGCCACTGCACACGTCCATGGGGCCATCTACAAAGAAAGGGGACTCCTGACAGCTGAAGAAAAGACTATTAAAAACAAAGAGGAGATCCTTGCCCTCTTAACAGCCCTCTGGCTACCTAAAAAATTAGCCATTATCCATTGCCCAGGACACCAAAAAGGCGACACTCCAATTGCCAGAGAAAATAATTTAGCTGACCAGACAGCCCGAGAAATAGCCTTAAAGATTAATCTGACACTGGCCACTCAGCTGCCCGATCCGGGAAGTGCAGCCCTACCAGAAAAACCCCAGTACACTGAAGAAGATTTAAATTAGATAAAACAATTACCTATGCCTCAGTGCCTCAACGGGTGGTGGAAATCTTCTGATTGTAAAGTCATCTTGCCTAAAGCGCTGAAAAAACAAGTTCTCTCCAAGATGCACCGGACCACCCACATGGGCACTCAAAAAATGCAAGATCTCCTGAGACATGCTGAAATTAAGATCCGTGATGCTAACTCTAAAATTGAACACATTGTTGCTACCTGCAAAGCCTGTCAGTTGACAAATGCCACCCACAATAGGGCCAACCCAGGAAATAGGCTGAGGGGAAGCCGACCTGGAGCCTATTGGGAATTGGACTTCACCAAGGTAAAACCTGAAAGGTATGGTTATAAATACTTGTTAGTTTTTGTAGACACTTTTTCAGGATGGACAGAAGCGTTTCCTACCAAACATGAAACAGCGTGAAGTGTGACTAAGAAACTGCTAGAAGACATCCTGCCAAGGTATGGTTTTCCAGTAATGCTAGGATCAGATAATGGGCCCGCCTTTATTTCCAAGGTGAGTCAAACCCTAGCACAGATATTGGAGACGGATTGGAAATTACATTGTACATACAGACCCCAAAGTTCAGGACAGGTAGAGAGGATGAATAGAACATTAAAAGAGACCTTAACTAAATTAACCTTAGAGACTGGCGGTGACTGGGTGACTCTCCTTCCCTTCGCCCTCTATAGGGTACGCAATTCACCCTATAAGATGGGATTAACTCCCTTTAAAATCATGTTTGAAATTCCCCCTCCCATTATTCCCAACCTTCAATCAAATGTGCTTGTTGAATTTGATGACCAAAAGTTGTTACTTTCTTTAAAAAGCCTCCAAAGTGTGCACAAGGATATCTGGCCTAAATTAGAAGCCTTATATCAAACTGGACCGCCTCCCGAGCCCCATCGCTATCGACCAGGAGACTGGGTCTTCGTCCGGAGACACCAACAAAAGGACCTTGAGCCCCGTTGAAAAGGACCCTACGTCACAGTCCTGACCACGCCCACCGCTCTCAAGGTCGACGGGATTGCCTCGTGAGTGCACTACACCCACGTTCGCCCTGCAGATCCTCACGCTGTCCTAGAGGACTTCGTTCCATCATGGCAGGTGTCCAAAGACCAAGACAATCCCCTCAAACTCAAGCTGCGTCGTCGACGGTCATGATTGTGGTAACTGTACTTTTGACACCGATTTTAAGAAGACAAAACCCACATGCTCCCCTAAATTTAACCTGGATGATCATCAATACCGCCACAGGTGACATTATTAACAGCTCGTCCAAAGTGAGCCCACCATTAACCTGGTGGCCTGCTCTAGAGTTTGATCTCTGTCGGCTAGCCACTGGCAGCTGGGATATCGGACACTGGAGCCTAGAGTCACGGGGAAGGCCT
This sequence comes from Heterocephalus glaber, assembly GCF_053883595.1. Lineage (NCBI taxonomy): Eukaryota > Metazoa > Chordata > Mammalia > Rodentia > Bathyergidae > Heterocephalus > Heterocephalus glaber. The sequence goes on along the minus strand of NW_028258223.1, from coordinate 268,771 downwards.
GAATGTGGGGAAACAAAAAAGGGGTGTACCCTCCCCCCGGTCGACTCACAAACACCGGGTTACAACCATGTAATTCGCAGGGCAATATTACGAGACACCCCCTTCTACAGGGAGGACTCTGCGTTGCCTTAGGTGAAAAATGTTGCTTCTATGTAGATCATTCAGGAGTGGTCAAAGAGTCCATGGCTAAAGTTAGGGAGGGCATTGCCAAACGTAAGCGAAAAAGAGAACTATCTCAAACCTGGTTCGAATCTTGGTTTAATTCTTCCCCTTGGCTAACTACCCTAATCTCTACCCTGCTAGGCCCCTTGCTTATCGTGTTACTACTGTTGACCTTTAGACCTTGTATACTCAATAGACTAGTTTCGTTCATCAAAAAACAAATTAATGCTGTTCAGTTAATGGTGCTCAGGTCCCAATACCAGCCAATTCCTACCGACTTGATAGAATTAACCCCCAGAGGCCCATGATTGGCCCTCTATAGCATCATGAGAAGGGGGGAATGTGGGACCAAAATGACTCCATTTTGGAGCCGTCTCCTTTGTTCTCTCAAATTTGTGCTTAAACTAGGAATTCACCACTTGAAATTCCTGAGTTTATTACCCAGCCACCTGTGTACCCGGGGAGAGAGCGTTCCAGGCACACTATCTGTAGGATAAGCAGTTAATGAGCTGACTGTCCACACAAGATAGATGCGGCCATTAGTGGGTCTGCTAACGATCAGTATGTGACAACCGGCCGTTAATCTTTGCCCCTTTTCTCCCTCACAAAAACCAATACGTAATCCCCTTCGACCCCCAAAGCCTAGCCAACCAAAACCCTACACTTCATATGTATTGAGTATTAACCAATCACCTGGCTACTAATAACCAAAGCTTGTTGTATTCTCAATAAAAACCCTGCTAGTTAGGGACTCAGGGCTCTCAATCTCGATCCGCTGTGTCGGTGACAGTTGAGAGTCCCTGCTTAAGCTTGAATAAACGACCCTTGTGTGCTTACATCGGAAACGGCCTCCTGGTGGTCTCTGGGACTTCACAATCTGGGCACAACAGGCCAAGGATGTAGCTCAGTATGAAGGCCCTGGGTTCAATCCCCAGTACTGGAAAAAACAAGAAAGAGAGAAAGAAAGAAAGAAAGAAAGAAAGAAAGGAAGGAAGGAAGGAAGGAAAGAAGGAAGGAAGGAAGGAGAAGGGAAGGGAGGAAGAAAGAGAGAGAAAGAGAGGAAGGGAGAAAGAAGAAACTTAAAACAATTAGAACCAGCACTATTAAACCCTTCAGTAGGTGTCTGAAAAGACTTTTGTGTGTTTATTTGAGACAGGGTTTCACTTTGTAGTTCAGACTGGCCTTGAACTCACTACATACTTCAGGCTGGCCTCCAGCTCACAGTGATCCTTCTGCCTCAGCTTCCAGAGTGCTGGGATTACAGGTGTGTGCTACCACACCTGGCTTTCATAGGATTTCTTTTTTTTTTTTGTACCAGACATCGAACTCAGGACCTCATGCTTGCCAGGCATTGCCAGGCAGGTGCTGTGCCCCTGAGCTAAAATCCTTGGCCCTCATGTAAGATTTTGAAACTAAATAATGACCTAAATTTCAATTCATTGCCTAAACATCAACTTCCCCAAGTTATGTTTTTACAGTTCATAGAGAGACCCCACCACCACTTCTGCCCCCCTTCCTTAATTTTTTAGCATCTTCCATCTTCTGATTTATGATGTGATTTACTTACATTGTTATCTGCCTTCCCCACAAGAATGGGAAAATGAGGGTAAGAGTTCGGGGCATGTTGTAGGTGTTCCTTAAATTACTGAAGGATGAAATTAGGAATATGTACCTCTACTAATGCTCTCTGACCAGTAGTTTATGGGTTCTGCTGCATGGCCTTTTGCACAGAAATGATGACCCTGAGGCCTTGCCTACTTACTGTTTAGATAGTCAGCTGCACTCACAATGAGTTCCTGATGTCCAAGTTGCTGACTTTTCAGGTATCAAGGCCAACTCACCTCTTACTCAGACAGGCCTCAGTACCACTGTGTCCTTATAGACTACCTTTGGGTCAAGGTACATGAAGAACTCGATGCTAAAGAATGCAAGGGTGAGTGAGCATCCAACTGACCTGCTATCTGGACCACAAACTCTTTCTTCTGGATCAGCAGGGGGTTCTGGATGGAGCAGGACACATTCCTGTGGGCTCTCCCTTGGACAACCACAGATGTTTCCAGATGGAACAGGCCCTGCACATCCTGGACGATGGCTTCAGTCTCTGGAGGCAAGCACTGTCCCTGATGGCCTCTCCACAGAGCCTGGGGCTTTGGGTACCAGCCACTGGAGCTACATCTCAGCTGAATGCCTCCTTCCTTGAAGCCCTCAAGGGAGATATGAGGGTCTGAACCCAGCCCTGGGAAATGTAAAAACAGTGAGAAAGAGCAGACTCCTTCCCAGAAATTGTACATGAAGTCTACAACATACTGTTCACCATTTGCAGTCATCATAAGACACCAGGAAATGCAACTGTGCATAACGTATGTGTGGACTTACAGTGCCCTCCTCATCAACATCAAATGACTGTCTAGATTGCAGTGGCATGTATTGATAGAACAGTGCCATATTACCTTGTGGGGACATTTGGAAATTCGGAGAGGAAGGTATTTGGTGGAAGAAGACTACTGGCATTTAGTTATATTATGCAAGGGACAGTTCCCTGGAAAGAATTATCTCACTCCAAATTCAATAGGTTGCCTCTCTTTCTTGATTCTCACTAAAGCTCAAATTCTTGCATTTTATATATTCTTTGCCTCCCCCATTCTCATGAAGAGAATTCTCTCTCTCTCTCTTTCTCTCTTGCTCTCGCTCTCTCTCTTTGAACCTAGGCCTTTGCAAAGTACTCTACCACTGAGCTACATCCCCAGTCATATGTTTTGTATATGCAAAACATTAATATGATCTCATTTTCAATCATGAGCCAAGTGTGGTAGCACATCCCTATAATCACAGCATTCTGGGAGGCTGAGGCAAAAGGATCCCAAGTTCAATCCCACCCAGGACAACTTAGTGACTTAACAAGGCCTTGTCTCAAAAAATTAAAAAACAAAAAAGGCCTAGGAATATAGATGAATGTGAAGGCCCTAGGTTCAAAAAAAAAAAAAGAGTCAATGCTATATAAAATGTATATCCCTAGCCTCTCTCCATCCTTTTTTATTCTACTATCTCCCCTCATCCTTAAGTCACCAATTTCATTAGTTTCTAATATATTCTCACTTGTTGTTCTTTTCAATGTTTGTTTTTTCCTGCATACAAAAATTCAAAACATTACCAAATCTCTTATGCATCTTGATTTTGTTCTTTCTGTAATACATCTTAGGAATCACTCCACAGCTATTCATTGAACTACTTTTCACTTTTCTAGCTACAGAGTACGGATCACCCATGTAAGAAACAGGCTTTGTCTTTTCTATCAAAGCAACTCCATTTGGGGTTTAAATGACAGGACCATCTATCTACTCACCATCCACATCCACCCCAACCTCGTTGATATCCTGAGCTGCAAGAGATGATGACTATGCACCTTTTTCAGAACACAGCTGGTTTTCAAGATAAAGAACCAGGAACTGTCCACACCTCATGCCCTCTCTCTCATTGACTCAGCAATACACCAACCCCCACCCCACCCTACCTTGCACCACTTGAGTTAGTCAGCCATGATAGACTTTGAATTCAGCCAATGAATTTAAAAGTCAGCTGCTTCTCCTGCATCAGGGATAAAAGGGGCAACCCTCCTCTGTCCTGTGCTTCTGCTACCTCAGGCTTGCACCTTCTGCAGAAATAAAATGCCTTGTTGAGATTTCTTGATGTCTAAGTGTACCAACAATTTGAGTCTGGGGGCTTATTTCCAACACTCATTATGTGGCTGGACCGTATGGAGCTCCTATGCATGGACAATTTCCACTCTTTTGGAATTAGAAGTAACACTACACAGATTAGACTGATACATAATGGAAGCTACAGAGATGTATCTTCAAGGTAAATTTCTGGAGGTGGGATTGTTGTATCTAAGGAAGGTAGACAGAGAATCCTGTTAGGCTCCATGGTCTGGAGCTTCCTGACTGAAATCCACCAGCCAGATAGGTGAAAACCACTTTCCCAAGAGCCACCGAAAGAGTATCATGGAACTTTTGAATTTCCTCCAGTTTGAAAGGTAAAAATTTACAGTTTGATGTAGATGTAATTTGCCTTTCTCTCATTATAATTAGTAATTATCATCTTCATGTTGAAGAGTTACAGTGTATTTGTGTGTGTGTGTGTGTGAACTGTTTTGTTCTTTTGCAGATGGACTAATCCTTTCATTTTTTAACAACCTTATTTAAAATTAGGGATATTTCCCATGATTCTATATCTACCTGAGAAAAGCAGCTCTTAGGAAACTGATCCTTTTCCTTGACCTACCTGCTACCTCCAGCTCCCAGATGGCTTCTCCAGAGAAGCTGCTGGAGAGGAAGCTACACCCATATGGACCCTGGTCAGAGGGCACCACATTGTGGAGCTGCAGGATCACACTCCCAATGGCCATCTCGTCTGTAAGGAGTTTGGTCCTGTTCTGGAACTGCACCATCTGCCCTCCGAAGAGCTCCTGCCCATCCTGGTACAGATGCACCACATCTGAGGTCTGGCCCCGGAACCAGAGGATTTCCATGTGCTCCACATCCATGTACTGAGACAAGTGGCATGAGAACTCCACCTCTTCCCCAACGAGGGCCAGCATGGACTCCCCAGGCCCTACCACTTTGACCTCTAGGATGACAAAGCCAGAACCACAGCCACAATCAATCTCTTTTCAAATACAATTTTTTATCATACCCTTTTCCAGGTCAGAAGTCTACAATAAGGCATTCAAATGATGAAGATAACACACTCTACAAGGAAAACAGGCCTGGTTTCTTGAACAAAAAGCTACCATGAAAAACAGGTTAAAATACACATGGGACATGATGGCCAGTGGACAGTCTGTGGTCCTAGACTGGTTATTGGTTTGAATCAACCAGAGTGCACGAGTTATTTTGTGGAAAGTTATGGTCAAGGAAATAAATTAAATGTAATAATGAACCAAAAAGACTAAATCTCAAAAATAAAATGTACACGATGTAATTGAGTAAAAATTACGTATTTGTATAGATGCCCTGAGAAAGAGATCTAATAGGAGAGACACCAAATTGTTGATGGTGGGCATTTCTGCATGATGGGGATAGGTGTTTTCTTATTTTTCTTTCTTTGCTTTTCCAATTTTTTTATTCTGGTACCGGGGATTGAACTCAGGACTTCATACTCACCAGGCAGACACTGTGCCACTGAGCTAAATCTCGGCCCTCCAATTTTTAAGATGATACATATATACACATTCTATAAAAGCAAGAAAAATATATAAAATAATGTATATGCTCCTTGCTTCCTGGGTTTTCATAGGTAAAGGCCAACCAAATTCTGATTGATCTTGATCCCTCATTTGGTCATTCTCTCCTTCCATGGTGTCTTCGTGTGGTCCTTCTGCTCTCTCCAAAATAGTCTGTTTCCTTCTTTTCAGCTTCACCTAAAATCTCCTCCCACAGTTCAGCCACCATAGGTCCCTTCACTTTGCCTACAGATCATGGAGCTGTCTTTCTTTGTGCCATTTGAGACAACTTGTTGCCCACTAGGTGAATCCTCAACACTTTCTTACTATCTTCCTTTCCCAGGTCTCTCCAGCTGTCTTTCCCACACATCTGGTGTCTGGCTGTCTCCCTGGATACACTCTGCTTCAGATTATCCTCCACCAGTTGTCTTCCTAGAGAATGTTAATCTTGCAAAGCTCTGCATAAACGTCACATTTAAATATTTACCAGCTGGTTCAATGCAAACACAGACTAAGAAGTTTCCTGGAACCCTCCTATTATGCTCTCTGTTATGCCTGTGGACTTCAAGGTCCTGGGAAGTGTGCTAGGACTGGCAAAATGATGGATGAGCAGAACAGACTGCATAGGCTCACAGCAGTGGCTTTTTAACCACTGGGATGGAAATCTGTGAATTTTAGCAACTAGCAAGGCACAGTCCAGTGTCATCATATCTCAGCCTTTATGGAGTAAGGGGCACATGGTAGGAGGGATGCTCAGTCCTGAATGACTGGGCTGCAGATGATTGAGGTAAGATGCACTACCTGAGTCCGCCTTCCCAAGCTGAAGGAAGAGGAGAAGTTGGGTGAGGATCAAGAGACTGCTGGGTAAAGGTACTCGCTTCAAAAATTCCATGGATACTAAGAAGTTTGCCATCTCTTGTCAGCAGTGAGAGCCACCTGGAAGGGGACAAAGAGATGATGGATGACAGGGCATCTGAACGCACCCCATCAAGTCTTGATAAGTTTTTCTGATTCTTGAGTTCCTTACAGCAGTCCCAGGACCTGCCTCCTTTTATGCTGTGAGCTGCTTCTAATTTTACCAGGCAGCACTCTTAATAGCCTCATTGGCCTTATTCAAACTGATGAAGCTGCAGGTGGATGGGGCTGGAAGGCCCCAGAGAAAGGGGCCTCTGAGCTGCACATTGTTTAGATCCAGCAATAGAGCCATACATTGTCATGGCTCAGCACCACCCACCTCCGGAGTTAGGGACATTCTCCAAACAAAAATAAATTTCTGCAAAATTTCTTTCTCACCACTACTGATCCAAACTTGCTCTCACTTCTCTTTTGACCTAGAACATCATGTTCACAAAAGAGAGGAACAAATAGTTCTGCTGCTTCCAAAATGAAGTGTGTGCCTGGTGGCTGTCTGCCAACTCCAGCAGCCTTCTGGGACACCATTTATTCAGGCCTGTGGCCTTAGGTGTTGCTTCCAAGTGGGTGAGCTGGCCACTTTCCTGTGTTTGTAGCAGCCCCAATGATGGAGTCATCCTATCTGGCCACAATTTCCCCATCCTTGGACACTCAGCTGCAGCCCATATAAGTATTCTCCTCTCTAACTAATGTCCCCTTGGGTCCTGTGGTAATATCTCACAGTCTGGTGGCCAGCAAACATGGTGTGGCTTACAAGTACTTGGATTCATACAAGACTCTCTGTATTTCCCATCCATTTAAGTTGTGAGATTTTAGGCAAATTTTGTAACTGAATGAACTTTAGCCTGTTTGCTTAACAATGGAAGAAATCAATGCCAAGTTGGAAGGTTGTTAAGCCTCCCACAGCTTTGGCTAGATGCTCTTTAAATAAAAGTTAGCACCTCCTTTTCCCTCTACCTTTCACATATCTATTCTCCATCTTCCAACGACACCTCTTTCTCCTTCACTCCATCACACAGGAGAAGGTCTACAGTGTGTTTCTATTCTCCACTCCCCGTGGTTTCCTCTTCTGCATTCTGCCACCATCTTCCCCTCTGCTTGGTTTTCCTGCTGCAAACCCTTGGTGTGGCACAAGTTCTTGTGTCCTGTGGCAGCAGAGCCCTAGCCATACTGTCTGCAATGTCACTGATAAGGAATTTAGAAGCCATGGGGTCATGCAACAATCAGAGCTGTGAGAGGGGGATATTAGAAGGGCTCTCTGAGTTGGGAAAGACTCTGGCTAACAGGAATACAATGGGAAGGAGAGCAATGGCCTGAGAGGTAAGTGGGCTAGGTAAGTTGGGGTGTGGGGGAAAGTAGAGGAGCAAATTGAGGTGACTGCATTTACGCATCAGATGGATTCCTCAAAGGAAGAGATCAGAGTCCACTCTGCAGGGACCTGGCTGTTTTGATGGCTGGAAGTCATGGAAATCATTATTCACTCAATAAGTGGCATCAACAGAGGTCTTGGGCAGGGATCAAGGCTCTGGTTGGACAGTCTGACCTCTTCCCCTGTGTGGCTTATGGCAGGAATGTGTCTGTGACAGGCTTTGAAACTGGAAGGGAGGGAGCAGCATATATACTGGTTTTTATGTTTTCTCCTCCTCCTCCTTAGTCCCTTCTTCCCTTTTGTGCTTTTGTCTTTTGTCTGGACACTAGACATAGATTAGGGTTGCATGAGGGCAGACCCATGAGAGGCATATTAGCATCCAGCTAATACCTTACAAAGCAGTAGGGTCCTAGACTGCATAGGGATCCCTTATGTTGGGCTAGATTCTAAGGAGAGAATCAAGGCTTGTATCAGGTGGTGACATGACATGGGTTCTCCTACGAAGAGGTGATGGGGCATTAGACAGACTCCAGAGCTAGGGTCAGGGCAGCTTCACAGAATAAGCACTTGCTCTAATTACCTTAGTCAGGGAGGCTACATACCTCAGGGGGCTAAGGGGCTCAGGCAGTGTGTTCAAGAATTGTGGACTAGCTGGAGGAACCTCAGCTCTCTGTTGTGATACACCCATATGATTTCCACCACAGAGGCTGTGGAAGAGATTATACATACAGATGTGCACACACACAGGTACATATGTCACATTAACACAAACTAACTCAAATCAAGCACTTCCTACCTACCAAGCATTTACCCATACCACAAATGTTATTACTATATTGCTAATAAATCCAAATTACAAATAAGGAAACAGGAACAGAGGCTGAGGGCCTTGCCCCTCCACACACAGCTAGTGTGGCTGGCAAAGTGAGAGTTTCACCTCCTGAGCTGTCTGCTTCCAGAACCTTGTTCTATATTTCTTTCAACACAGATTCTTGCCAACTACTTTGTACGTCAGGTCTGGGGACACCCTTTGGTCACATCTGCAGCCTGAAACCACGACTGCCCTTAGGAACCTCCAAGCCACAAATTGCAGTACTCACCCTGAGCAGCCATCTCACCATGCATTACAGAAGAGATGGAGTCATAAGGTATCAGCCACAAAAACCAACCAACCAGTGAATGCAAAGTTTAAAATCCCATTATTATAGACAGCTAAGTTAGATAGAAATACAATAGGCAGTCAGACAGGGCTGAGCCCTGGAGAGAGTCAGGACAAAAGGTGAAAACACACTTCAACTGGGCCAGATACACATCAGTTGGAGGCCAAGCCTCAAGATATCCATAAAAGAACCAGCCCTGCATACTTCCCTAAGGGATGAGATAAACGATAACACCTGGTCTAGTAAAATCCAGATAGGCATCAGTCGCCTCAGTGGGTGATCCATCCCCTGCCTGAGAAGTTCTTTGTTCTTTCCACGTACTTTTGCTACATGACTTGCTTCCCCGTTGGATCACGATTACCCAAGCAACTATACTTGTAAACGTATTGGTTGATTATAGCTTGAACCCACATTTTACTCACACGGTTGTGCTCTCTAAAACTTTATAGTGGGATCTCCGGCTACTCATTCTGGTCCCCTCCTGCCTCTCAGAGGCTACCTTCTCAATAAATATTTTTCTACTGTTTTTCCAAGAATTCATTCTGTGATTTTAGAGAACACGCAATTGGAGTATCAGACATTTAACAGATTGGGAGATATAAAGTTTTCATATTTTATCTGCTATATCACCACTATCCGATAAAACAAACCAGAGGCTCCCTAAGATTTTATCAAAAATATCTGCATAGACCGGAGGCACCTGTGCTGTGTCCCTTTGTTTGATGCCCAAAGACATGGCCTTGAAAGCCTTTCCTTGGGAGGAAAGTGGTCTGACAGCTTCTGGAAGGGAAGTCAGGGTCGGGTTGTCAGAGGGCCCCAGCAGCACTTCCCCAGGCTGAAACAACACCCTCGCCCCACCTGCTGCCCGAAGCCTGCCCTTTCTGACCTCACTCTGCAGTGTCAGTCTCTGATCCTGACTGAAGTGCATGCAATTCTGGAAAGGAATATTTTCCAATTTCATCTCTGTGCACCATGGCTGAAATGGATTTTAGATTCTGGTCCTCGTGACAAGGTCTTGCTGAGGGAAGGAATAGAAGAGGATGGACATGTTGGCTATTTGGGGAAGACAGAGAACCAAGTGAAGGGAAAATGGCCAGGAAGGGGCCTCAGACTGAGCTAAGCTGTGCTGGTGGGGTGCATTCTCTTTACTATCTTAGGAGCCTTTGGGCTGCTCCAAGCTGGAGATAAAAGGGATGAGGGCTCCTGCTCACTGGTGCTGAGGAAATTCTGCCACCCTCCACCCATGCAAAGCCAGTCCTCTCCTTCCTTCTCCTCTTTCTTCTCTCCTTTCCCTCTCACTATCCTTGCTTCTAGCCCTATTCTTGCTTTCCCTTGGTCTCTAATTCCTCAACACCACAAGCGTTGTTCTTTCAACTTCCAGTCCCTCCACTCTTGAGTCTCTTTATATTTTGTTTTGCTTTGCTGCTTTTGCAAACTGTGTCAGTGGTGTGTCTTGCCTCTCTTCTATTCTCATATTCTGTGCCAAAAGCCCCCAGGATAGATGAGGCTTTATATTCTCTCGTGCTTCACCTCTCCAGCACCTACTGCAATGCTTTGTCCCCAGCACTCACTAGTTCTTTCCTACAGGTATGCATTGTTTTGCTTTCAGTAGATTCATGAGAGGATTTTCATTCTCTTGGTCTCTAAGGGAATTGAATCACCTTGGGAAGAAAGCTTGACTGGGTGTGGTGGCACAACCAAGCTGAGGTGGGAGGATCACAAGTTCAAGCCAAGCATGAGTAACTTAAAATTTTGAGACCTTGTCACAAAATCAAATACATACATACATACATAAATGGGGATGTAGAGGCCCTGGGTTCAATTTGCAGTACCAGAAGGAGAGGAGGAAACAAGAAGACAGAGGAGCAGGGGGAGGAGGAGGAGCAGGAGGAGGAGGAGAAGAGGAGGAGGGGGAAAGGGAGAAGAAGGGAGAGGAAGAAGGAGGGAGAGGGAAAGGAAAAAGGGGGGAGGGAGGGGAGAAAGAAAAGGACCTCATTTGAGAGGGAAATGGGACACCTCAGAAACCTGCAGCATGGACAGGGTCTGCCTAAGGGAATCTCCTCTTAGCCACACTGAAAAGCTCTTCCCACCACCATTTCCTGCTCTCCATTTCTGAAACAGGGAGGCTTAGCCAAGTGTTGAGGATAAGCCACGTACCTTTCATGTAGCATTAAAAGGTCCAAAAAACAGATGAGTCCAGATGATCTCACCTCCTGTGCAAAATGGTAATGATTATTGTGAAGTATCTTAGTCCTTGATGCTAAGATTGTTAGACATGGTCTGGCAGCTAAGTTCAGGGAAACAGTTCATTTCTGACAGAATTATTTCCCACCTTCCAGCTGTTGGCTCTGCTCTTTGCTATAAACACCAAGATAGACAGAACAAAACGAGGAAGTCTCCGTCACATCCTGTCTTGTGAGGAAAATTACAAATTAAATTCCCTTGGAAAATGTCCCTTGAGGGTCTCAGAAGGAGGGCAAAGGTATCTGAGAGCTTTGCAGAGTAGACTATAAACTGAAGAGGCTCGGAGTGGAGAGAGTGCTCTGGCTAGCTCCTCAGGATCTCTAGACAGGTCAAGCTGGGCTTTTGGGGAGGCAATACTCCACCTCACTGAGATGGGCTCTGCTGCAACTTTGGTACTAGTGTCAAAGAAAGGGAGTGGACCAAACTCCAGCCCTGTCTGCACATCACAATTATTTTGTCCCTAGGACACAAGTCAGAGCTGTGGCACAGGGCAGCTCAAGCATGTGTGGGATCCCCTGCCTCCCAGAACTTCCAGAAATAACTGACATTTTGAGAGAATGCTATGCAGGTGCCAGGGATGTGAGTGAACAGGTGGAAGCAAGAGCCAGCCAGACTTGAAGGTGACTGTGTATATAAAGGCAAGTAGGTGAGGCAGGAATTTGGGCTTCTGCTTGCACAAAGATGTCATTACAACAGGTGAAGGGGCTAAATATGTTACTGGCTGTAAAAAATAAAGATAAGAGAGACAAAAACTTGCAGCAAGGACAGTTTATTTACGATAAAGACCTGAAAGGGGCCACCAGCTCTGGCTCCAAAATTCCTGAGCAGCAACTCTCAGGTATGGGATTTAAATGGGGTAGCAGAGAATGAGGAAGCTGGAAACTATTCTGGGATTAGGGCAGGTATCTTAATCTGTGGTCACTGGTCCATTCTGTATTTGTGTAAGGGTCCCTGTTCTTCTGAAGTGAAGTGCCTCTTGGTCTGTAATGGTCTGTCTCATAAACAAGACTTAGGTCAGGCCATGTAACTAGGGTTATTGATATTTTTATAAGGCTGAAACAATGTGGGGAAAGGTCAGAACTCATGGGAAGATGTCTTTTGAACTTTTCCTTATATTGCCCTCTTAAGCTCTTGTGTTCAGGTTCATCAGCTTGCTGTTTACCAAATCAAAGAGGCTATATATTCTGGTAAAAGGGGAAAGGATGTATTTGAAGCTGCCTTATTCAGAAGACACAGAGGAGCCTCTTTGCTTCAAATCACCATCTCCCCATGTGCAGGTGGGCAAGGGTCTTTTACAGTGAACAGAGGGCAGGGGAGGGCAGAATGATAATGCAGAGCTTCACACTTCTTTGTCACTTTTAGCCAACTTCAGCAAACTGTGGAAAAAGAAACTGGGCTCTAGGCTTCCTGGCATCAGTATCTGAATATTTTATTTATTCCTCTGCTGAAGAGAGGTGGGGGAAGCTGTTCATGCTCTAGGCCTCGGGAAGTCACTTTTTTCTAAAGGGGGAAACCCCCCTCACTTTTAGAGTTCCATTTTGCAGTACTGGTTACTAATGAGAAGATAGGAGTGGTAATCACTGAATAAAGAGCACTGACAGGGAAAGGAGAGGGCAAAGACATTCTGAGTGGAGGGAAGTGATTCACATGTGTGGAGAAGAGCAAAGGCCGTGGACTTGCTGGGTCAAGTTTTCTGTTGTTTCTTTAAACATCTTTTAATTGATGCCTGGTAGCAATACAGAATAGTGGGGTTCATTTTGGGAAATTGATACATGCATATAGCATATCTTGAACATTTATAATCCTATTACCCCCTCTCTCTTTCCTCCTCCATCCCCTTCTCCATCTCCAAAAGTTTATCACCTTATTTCCTATCAACTGTCCTTTATTTTATTCATTTATAGTTTAAGTTTCTCATATAAAAGAACACATTCATATTTAATTTTCTGAGTCTGCCAGTGCAAGTTCACAAAACTTGGGGTTAGAAAGGAAGGTTGAACAAAAAGAGATGAGACTAAATTGCAGAAGAGTATTGTTCAGTGGGCACCCACGAGTCATTTGGGATTTCAAAGGACCTGAAGTGATTCAGGATGGAGAAGAAAGATTGCAGTTGTAGAAAGGGGCTAATGGGAAAACTTCATCCTAAACTTTTAATTGCCTGGAAAGAGGTGAGATTAGAAGTAGGAATGCAAGGAGATTAAGGTGCAGAGTCTGTTATTGTGACTCCCAGACCTAGCCACTACCTGCACATCAGGGTGCATGGTCAGCAGGAAACAGCCCCCCACAGTGTGCTGCTCACCAATTGCCTATGGACACCTCCCATTCCAAGGCTTCAGGAAATGCCTAAAGGCCAGTCAGTTTCCAAAAAGAGCCCAACCACAGGAATCCTGGCCAGCTATAACCGAGAAAGGGAGGGCAGGACTCTCATGTGTGGTGATAGTGGAGAATCTGCCTCATTAAACAGTCATTTAGGCCAGTTTTTGTTAGTGTGTACCAGCCTTCATGGTGTTGTCATCACAGAAAATACTGGTGGTGAGGGAGCGAGAGACAGAAGAAGTGAACACTACATAGAAAGGAGGCGAGGAAATGGAGATTCAGAAATTAAGGAAAAAAAAATTCCTGCAGCCTAAAAACACAAAAGTTACTCAAGTTTTTCCCTTCTCGGAAACTCACTCAAAAAAATTCCTAAAATAGCCTCTTTAATAAATGGTGCCGGAAAACTTGGGATTCAACTTGGCAAAAATTAAAACTAGACCTATATTTCTTGCCATGCACTAAACTAAAATTGAAATGGATTAAAGATATAAATATTGAAATAGAAATGCTGATCCAGCTGGAACAGAACTTAGATAGAACTCTTGAAGACATTGGTGTAGGAAAAGATTTTATGAATAAAACCTCAGTTGCCCGTGAACTAGCCCAAACAATCAATAAGTGGGATCTCTTCTTATTAAAAAGCTTCTGTACAGCAAGAGAAACCACCAGCAGTGTGAAGAGACAATTCAAAATGTGGGAAAATATCTTCACCTGCTGTCTCTCAGACAAAGGCCTACTATCTCGAATCTATGAAGAACTTAAAAAGATCAGACCTCCCACATTTAATGACCCAATCCAAAAATGGGCATCTGAAATGAACAGACATTTCTCAGACAAAGAAGTAGAAATAGCAAATAAATACATGCAAAAATGTTCAACATCACTGGTCATTCGAGAGATGCAAATGAAAACAACGCTGAGATTCCACCTCATCCCAGAAAGAATGGCTGCTATCATGAAATCAACCAATAACAAATGCTGGCAGGGCTGTGGGGAAAGAGGAATCCTGCTCCACTGCTGGTGGGAGTGTAGACTGGTGCAACCACTGTGGAAATCAGTATGGAGATACCTCAAAGAACTAGGACTGGAAGTCCCACTTGACCCAGCTATTCCCTTGCTGGGGATCTTCCCCAAAGAATTAAAAGAATCATACCACAGTGACATATGTGCACCCATGTTCATAGCAGCACAGCTTGTAATAGCTAAAGCTTGGAAGTAGCCCAGATGCCCATCAACTGAAGACTGGATAAAGAAAATGTGTTTTTTTTTATAAGATGTAGTACTACTCAGCCATAAAGAATGAGAAATTAGAGACATTTATAGCTAAGTGGATGCACATTGAGGCGATACTCAAGTGAAATAAATAGGACACACATGTGTAAATATGGAATAGTTTCTCTAGTGTGAAAAACTGAAAGGGTAAATAAAGACTAAAAGGTATAATGGATAGTATGAAATGGGAAGAAAAGGGGGAAAGGGGAAGGTAAAGTGGGAGGGGTAGGGGAAAGGAAAGAAGGGAATGGAATTAATATCAGAAAATGGAAAAGTGGAAACAAAGTCTTTGTAAATAGGGAGGACTGGAGGGGTTGCAGGGAGGGCTGGGCAAGGGTGAAAAGTAAGAACCAAGAGAGACCATGTAAAGGTACAAATTTCCCATGATGAATGTCATTATATTGTACACCTAAAATGTACCAATGATTAAAATGAATAATTGATAATGCAAAAAAAATCCTAATAGTCCTTTTGATACAGGACCTCCAAATGATATAGGAGAAATAATATAACTCTCAACCTGTTAAATGTCCGATATGCCAAGTTTGTGTTCCCAAAATTAAGCAATGAATTCTGAAGAACAATGGAGGTTAAGAGAAGGAAGTATTTATTGAGAAAGGTAGCTCCTGAGAGAGAGAGCAGGGGATCTGGAAAATGGGTTGCCAGTGAGCCCATTTCTCAAAGGAAGTTTTATAGAGAAGAATCACAAGGGGGTACAAAAATCACAAGGTAGGTATAACGTGGGACAAAACTATGATCAACCAATAGGATTAAAAGTATAGCCACTTGGCGGGGGATTTAGCTCAGTGGTGCCACCTCTTGCCTCACAAGTGCAAGGTCCTAAATTAGAACCCCAGGACCAAAAAACAACAACAGCAAAGTATAGCCACTAAGGTAATTTTGATTCAAAGGGGAAGCAAGCCATGTAGCAGGTGTACAGGGAAAGAACAAGGACGTGTTTTGGAAAAGAAGAGTCCAGCAGGTCCTGGTCACTCACCCAGGTGACTGATGCTTATCTAGACTTATTGGAACAGGTAATATTAATCATAGTATATTGCCTATCCCTTGAGGATGTATGTAGGCATTCTGTCTTTATCTTAAGGCCTGGCCTTCAATGAATGCACCTGAAGCCATTGCTGTAATGTGCTTTTATCTTCTGTACTGATCCCTTTGTGCTCTTAGCCCTGTCTGACTGCGTATAGTATTTTGACCTAACTTAGCTTTCTATAATACTTTAATAATAGCCTGTGAATCTGGGCTGAGACCTGTGGTTTTTACCTGTAAATTGTGTTTCTTCCACCCCAAGGAAAGAGCAGTTTTGGAAGGCAGCAAATCTCAACTTCAAACACATAGAGCTGGCTTGTACTATTACCTGACAGAAAGTGAGGATACACATCTAGATCACCCATCTTGAAGACACCCCTCAATACACCCCATTCCACCTTATTAATGTCCCTCATTTTTGTTTGAGCATTCACAACCCACTCTCAGATGTGTTTTGTAGAATAATCCCTGTTTCATTAATTCACTCTGAAAATTCTTTTCTGTGATGGGAGTCAGTGAGCTTGTAAGGTGGGACCTCTCAGACCAAGCCTGGTGAAAGGAGAATCTCCTTCCTCGACACAAAGGCCATTCTCACACATGGCATGAAGTACTAGAGAAGGTGGGATGAAAATTAATGCTAGAGTTACAAGCAGATAAATAAATTCTCGTGTGTGTGTGTTTGTGTGTGTGTGTGTGTGTGTGTGTGTGTTTTACCGGGGTCAAACTAAGGATCTTTTGCTTTTGAGGTAGGCATGGTGCCACTCACCTAATCACCAGCCCAATAAATCCTCTTTTGTTAAGGAAAATGTAAGGTGAAATTGTGGCCATGGGGGCGAGTGGTATAGCTCAGTTGTTGAGCACTTGCCTAGCATTCAGGAGGTCCTGTGTCTGATTGCTAGTGCTACACTTAAAAACAAAAGTGAATATAGAGGTGGGCCCAGGGTGGGAGTAGTGGAGACATGGAGAGCAGAGAAACCACCTGGGTTTGCCTTGGGTGAACAAACAAAGCTGTTTAATGCACTCAAGCACAAACAAGCGGGCTGACTCCAAGCAGGAACCAGTGTAGAATGGGGGGAGAACATAGTCTTAAATAGAGAAGAAGTTGTTAGGTGGTTGCAAGGTGTTAGTCAGAGGATTTGTTGCCTCTAGGAGTCTGGAGGCAAAGATAGGGTGGTCTGTGCTCCTTGGACCAGTGAGGGCTGGGACATAATAACTTTCCTGCCTGTGTCAAATTTGTCTGTAATGGCTTTTCCCATGGGTGGCAGTTTCCTGCTGTGTGTGACCCGGAACAAGCTGGGGGTGGGGGGCTATGTCCTGTCCTTGGGCATGGCAGTGGGGAGTCACCTCTTCTCCTGAGTTTATAAAATAATGTTTCCCTCATCTTCAGAGTCTACATCTTATGCGCCACTTAGATCCTGATGTTCAGATCTCTTTACCAATGACTAAATCAAAGAAGGTTACTTATTTACTTATTTTTTTAAAGACGTTCTCTTGTTACTTAGTTCAGGCTGGCCTTACACTATGCACTCCAGGCTGGCCTCGAACTTGTAAGGACAGGGGTGAAGGTGAGCAAAGGTAAAATATAAGGTTTGAGTAGGGTGAAGGTGAGTGAAAGTCTGGCTAGTAGATTTGAAGCATGTGCTGTTGCCTAGAGCATGAGGCATCTTCTGAGTTTTTGTTATGTTATTTTCTATCTCTCTTAGGACAATGAAAGGAGGAATGGCCCTAGGATGTTTTAAATTTAAATGGGTGGAAGGGAGTGATTTACTTAGCTCCATTCCTACTGCACAACTAGCCTGCTGTCCCAGCGTTGAGTCATTTGTTATGGCTGATGAACGCCCAAAGCCTCATGTGGTCATAGGTGGGGATTTTCAGAGGTGACTGGATCTAGTGTGTGTGAATGTGGATTAAGGGTGTGATACTAGGATTAAGGGTGTGTAGTAATGGATTAGTCCACTAACTGATTTACCATGGTTTTGGGTATGGGTAATGGGACAGACAGCTCACCCAGGGTGTGGGTGGCACCACTTTGGTCAGGATAACATTCATGCCTGCTTTCTTTGTTCTTTCTGAATTAGCAATGTGTACAAGCAAGAGCCTTCTGTACCCACTAACCATGGAGCTACTTGGCTAGTGGTGAGTGATAGGTCTCCCACCACCTCAGCAGCTATTAAGTATAGTAGCTGCCCTCTTCCTATGGTGCCTTGCCCCCTCCCCTGTGTGACATCATGCCAAGATGGTTGCTCCCACCAAAGAACAAACCCTTCTTCCCAGCATGCCCCTGTTCCCACCTAGACAGTAACCTAATACTCGCTCACCTCCTACCACCTAGTGACATCACCGGCTCCTCCATTCCCTAGTCACTACCTCATTCAACCCTGCCTCAGCCCCTACAAGCCCCACCCCAGTCTCTATAAAAGACTCTCCCTGCCCCAGCCATATTGCTTTTGTCTCTCCTTTGTTCAGAGACAGCCCGGCAGATCTATTCCCCTAATAAAGGCTTGTTGTGGCCTGGTCTGGTCTTGGTCTTCGGCCCTTTTACCTGACATTTCTGGTGCCGTGACTCGGATGGTAGATGGTCCATTAAGGGACGATCCCCCGCAGGACGGGGTTGATTGACCTTTTGGCCATCTCCAACGGACCTATCTGCCGTTGCCAGGACCCTCGGGGGCTTTCTACCTTTGCCATTGCTGACGCTACACATCCACACCGGTCACCAATGTCTGGGTGAGTAGGGAGTTCAGCCTCCCTCTCGTCGGGTTCTCTGTCTCGTTCTCTCTCCCTCCGGGGACTTCTCAGAAATCCAAGCGCTTGGTCAGAGAAACCCCCACGGCCTCTGGGCCCAGGACCGTGCCCCTGGGAGACGTTCCATCGGCCCGCCTCCTCTCGTTCTCTCCCTCTGGGAGACTCACTGGGAGATTGTCAAAGGAGACAAGGACTCTTCTCCCCTTTGTCTTTCTCCCCAGGGGCTGCCTCCTCCTCACCCGCTCTAATCAGGGGGCCCAACAATCCAAACCCCGCCCCTCAACGCCTCTGGGCTGCCTTCTGGCACAACTCAAACCTCTCGGATTGTTGGGACCAGACTTTAGGCCAAAAAGATTTGTTTTCTATTGTAATCAGGTTTGGCCTCAGTATAAATTAGATAATGGGTTTCCACGCCCCAAAAATGGCACTTTCAATTTTAACATACTGTGTGATTTACACAACTTCTGTCAGTGCAATGGCAAATGGTCAGAAATCCCCTACATACAAGCCTTTTCTACCTATGCTCTTAACCCTCCCTCTGTCAAACCTGTTCTTCTCAAGTACTCCTAGCCTGAGCCGATCACTCACCGCTCATACCTCCCCCACTTTATAACTCTGTTGATAAGAAAAAGTTTTAAAGCTTAATAGATTAGCTATTAAAGTAGTTGTGGAAGCAAACTAAGTAGTGTATCCCTTTAAAAACTTGCATTAGCCCATTGCTTCTGCTGTTCAAAGTGAAGGTTATATAGCTTCTTTGATTTGTAGCTCCACTATAGATAACATCCTAACTAAAGAATGAAGTGAAAATCCTTGAACAAACTTGTGATATATGTGCCTTAACTGTCATGTGTTTAGGGCTGTAATCAGTGACAGAAACCACCTGTGTCTAACCATTAAACAGGAATTAGAACTTTATTTACTTAACAAAGACCACTAGGGATGAGATAATGATGGACAAAAGTATAAAATGTTTATAGTGAGTCGGAGACAAAATATTTAAAAAGCTATAAGTAAAAGATATATTTTTGATATAAAAGGATTTTATATGTTTGTCTTATTAGCAGGACAAGACCAAAAGGCCTAAGTACATCAAGAAGGTGTGCGAAAGTGATTTATAAAGGAAATATGTATGTTTACTTGTTGGTTTCAAGTTTGTTATAAAAGGTTTACAGAAATAGAGGTTTCATTGCTTCTGATTTTAATTCTACAAGAGATCTCTGTTAATTGACTTACAAAAAGTTTAAATAGTCTTATTTATAATTATAAACCTAAAATTATAAAGAGATTATAATTCCATTGGGCTAAATATATTTGAGTGCACTCTAGTTTTAGAAATTGTCTTATATCTTTGTTTTTGTCCAATCCTACAGCTGTTTTATTTATAGATAAAGGTTATTAAGTTCAAGGCATGCTCCCCTTGGTGAACAAAGGAGCGGCCGCATGGAAATATTTTCCAGTCTTTGTTCACTAGGGGGACCTCAACAGTTTTCATCTTACAAGAGACTGACCCAATAGTTTTCATAGCCTTATAAAAGACTTACAGGAATAAATATTATTTAAATATATTATTATACTGTTTATATCAATTGTCATCAAAGGGATAAATTCTAAATATGTTATTATGGTGTGCTTACACTGGTCATTTTCAAAGGACTAAATATCCTGTAAAAAACAACAATAACAAGGTTCTTTTTTTTCTAGTGTACTAAATGTATTTATACTTTCCTACTGTACAGGTTTTCTAATATTTGTTTATGATAATAACCTCTTTTTGATTCAGGTATTTGCCTTTTCATACACTCTAGCTATTTATGATAACAGATACATATATGGGGTATTTTCTTTAGATGGTATCCTATCAAAAGATTATTTATTTATTTTTTAAAAGATAATTTAGGTAAAAACTTTTGGTGTTTTAAAAAAATGAGTACATTTAATGATGGCTATTTTATATCAAGGTGGACATTTAAATGTGTTACAAAGGTAAAGTCATCATAATTGTCATGTTAAAATATTATTTGTGGCTCTTTTTCTGTTAATATTCTACAGGAATTCAACTACTAAAAAACAACCATGACTGATGACAGTAACAGTTCTCTATATTTTAAATTCCAAAATGTTTGTTATTCAGGTAAAACTATAATAGTTAAGTTCATTATTCTTGTTACAATGCTAACGCTATTGACCTTCTCTTCTGGGTGTTCAACAACTAAAGTTTGGAGACCAAAACTAAAAGGTAACAGGGCTATGAGGACAGCCAATATTTTGGCCCTGGCCCCTCAAGGTCAACAAAGTTCCAGGACATGAGGGAACCTTCTCTACAGGGTCCTACATCTTTGGTAAGTCACTCAACCTCCTAAACTGGGAGATTGCTGGACACCAGAGGACAATGTACTGTGTGCCAAAGGAGGGTCACCAAGAAAAAACTCTCCACTGCTTTCACTGAAAGCAACTTGGTCAAACAAGGCCATAACCCATCCAGATGGCTGACACTGACAGAGAAGCAGAGAGGCACTATGCATGGTTCCAAAGTAATGGCCTGGGGAGACTTAACTGACCTTAACAGATAACAAGAGGTTCATATTGATTGACACAGGTCTCACTTTAACTTGGTCTTAAACACCCAGCAGAAAAAATAACCAAAAGAGGCACAAAACAATGACATAATAATAAAGCTAGACTTCAGAAAAATTAAGACATAGCCCACCCATTAAAATCTTTTGGTTCACTCATGACACAGCCATTTCAAAAAGACAAAACTTTGGGTACTAAATAGAAGCAAAAATCATTAATTAGCTACAAGTGGGTACAGATTCTTTTCAAAAAAAATTTTAAAAAATTCTTTACAGGTAACCAATCCTAGAAACCACTGGTCTCCAGATCTCTCCTTTTAGATAAGTGTTTTTCTGATTCTGTGATAACTAATTAACTATCATGTAATGATCAAAAAAACCCCAAACAAACCATAAAGTAAGAGTATTGAGAAGAAATCACGTGCTTGTCAGCCACAGTCAGGATAAGTTCTATACCAAGCAGCTACAAGATTTATTCCTTTTAAAATAATGTACATCCTTGTTCTCTGTTTATGATGCCTCTTCTCATTGTGCTCATATTTCCTGGATACCTACCCTTGCCTAAAAAGATCAAGCCTTTTATGTTACACTTGATCACCTTAAGTCGTCCAGTGTCCTTGTTGAGGTTATCAGTTCTCTTTATTTTTAAATATATCTAGGAGGCCTCCAAAAACTGAGAGATACAGGAATAAAACTTTCCTGGCCTTGAATTTAAAGAAGAAGTCAGGTTCATAGTAACACTACACTCATCGGTATGTTGGCCTCCAAAAGACATTTGCTCAGTTACATACACCTTTTATATTCCCCCCCAAAAGGATTATAAAGATTATATAAATTGTGTTTATCACCTTTCCACTCATTCTCTAAGAGCAAGGACATGACACATGGGCCCTTAGATCAGGAGCTATGATCTCTTCCATAACAGTCTCTTACTTCTATAACAAATGAGCCCCTAAACATCCAGCTGTCTCTGTAAAACCTATGTAAATAATAAATAAAAAATTACATGTCAAATGAAAAAAATTAAAACTCAATGGGCCAGATAGATATGCCCCCCAAGGTACTAATCAATAGTGGGGTACGTTTGGTTCCTGGAGCTCATGGCTCACCTGGCTATTACTACTCTTGGGACTCCTCAGTATTATCTGTTTAATTCTCTGTTTTGGACCGTGCCTGGTTCGCTGTTTTCAAAATTTCTTGCAGAAACGATTGAGGGCATTCACCAGCCAGACAGCCACAGAGTTCATCATGGCAGGGAACCAGCCAGTACGGCAAAAGGAAGAGGTCCCCACTTGCCACTGACCTCATCAGATCCAGGGCTAGCCCCGATCTTCGCCCCTTGTCAGCAGGAAGCAGCTCCAGAAGAAGAGACCTTCGCCCAACTATCATAAAACAAAAGCCTGGAATGATAGGTCTCCCACCACCTCAGCAGCTATTATGTATAGTAGCTGCCCTCTTCCTATGGTGCCTTGCCCCTTCCCCTGTGTGATGTCATGCCAAGATGGTTGCTCCCACCAAAGAACAAACCCTTCTTCCCAGCATGCCCCTGTTCCCACCTAGACAGTAACCTAATACTCGCTCACCTCCTACCACCTAGTGACATCACCGGCTCCTCCATTCCCTAGTCACTACCTCATTCAACCCTGCCTCAGCCCCTACAAGCCCCACCCCAGTCTCTATAAAAGACTCTCCCTGCCCCAGCCATATTGCTTTTGTCTCTCCTTTGTTCAGAGACAGCCCGGCAGATCTATTCCCCTAATAAAGGCTTGTTGTGGCCTGGTCTGGTCTTGGTCTTCGGCCCTTTTACCTGACAGTGAGTTTATTGGGTTTAAATTTCCCTTCATTATGGCTAACACATTTTTTAATCAGTTGTGTTTAAAAATATTTGTCAAAACTTGTTTGCTGAAAATTGAGAACCTGTTTCTCCTCACCAGACCAAGGACATCCAGATGTGTTAAGTCATAAGCTGTCATTACTTTAGTAACTGCTTTTGTTTACTTCTATAGTTTCTGTATAAAAGGAGTAACATAACTCGGCTTGGTGCTCAGACTTGGGAGAGTTTATTTCCTCTGGGCCCACTAGCATAAATAAACTTGGATTTCTCCACCTCTCCAAGTGCCACTCAGTTTTTTCTATCACTGACAAATGTAAACAAGCTGTAACAGAAGTGTAGCTCAGTGGTGGAGTGTGTTCTAAGCACGTGCAAGGCCTTGGATTCAGTCTCTGAACCACCCCCACCAAAAGGAATTTTTGTAAATTGCTTATTAAATATCTATTAACTTTGTAGATAATAATCTTTGCCCTTCAGTAAAATAAACTATATTAATAGAATTCCCAGTGAAACACTCCTACCCCTATTTGTATTCCACTATGTATGTTTATTAATATTTACTTTTGGATTAAAATATTAATTAAAGATAGGTATGTAACTTTCTTCCAGTTAATCCCTGCTTCCCTCCTCAGTATTATCCAAAATACCTAGTTTGGTTTAAAGACTATACTGCTGTACAAAGTGTGATAGCCAACCCGACTCCATTTGTGTAAAGTTGAATGATTCCTATGGCTGCCTCCCCCTTCCCCGCTTTGGGAGTTCCCTCAGTTAATGCATGAGAGACTGCTACATCCTGCAGTCTGCACCTACATGTTATCTTTACACCTTTCCATTTGGTAGAGCAGTCTGCAACTGTATGTGATATTTACGACCTTGTGAACAGGATACTCCACACCTTTGTGATATTTTGTTTCAACTAAACTGTGTGAAACTTCCCCTGACTCCCACTGATTTAGCAAAGTTCTGCTCCTGTTAAATTCTGCTTGCACTCCCCCTCTCCCTGAGGCCTCCCCAATTAGAAGAGCCACTTAAAAGAAACCCACAAGCCACTTTTCATCACTGAAACTTTTCTGAGCATGAGCTTGCTCTTGAATGCTGGCTAACAATAAAAAGAACTCAAAATTTGCCTGAGTGTGGTGATTCTCTATAATCTCTCATGATTAAATGTAACAAAAGAATAAACTAAAAACTAAAAAATAATAATTTTTAAAAAGACTGTGCTGTCTCCTTTGATAGCTATAAGGGATTTTTTGTATCATTATTTGCAGCTTTGAGACTGAACCCAGGTTCTTACATATGCACATGTAAATGATCTATCACTGAGCTACCTCCCCAGCCTAGCTCTATCACCCTAGAATAGTGATAAAGCTTTCTAAGGCTAGGGATTAAGCTCAGTGGTGCTGTGCCAACCTCATAAGCACAAAGTCCTGTGTTCGATCTCCAGTACTGCAAAATAAATAAATAAATAAGCTTTCTATCTTCTTTGTTAAAAAGTCCATGTAGGGCTGGGGATTTAGCTCAGTGGTTCAGCCACCTGTCTAGCAAGAACAAGGACCCAAGTTCGATCCCTGGTACCAAAAAAATAAAAAAAGTCCATGTAACATAAAACTGATGATTTGATAGAACTAACTCAGAAAACCATCTGGACACAGCTATTGGATGGAATAAATGAATAGATGTGTAACCACATTACACAATGTAGGTGAGAGGAGATGGGGAGGGGAAAGGGAAATAAGTAGAACAAAAATATATCAGAAACAGGAACCTAATAACCTCAATGAATGTATATACGATATATTATGAACATGAAATAAGTTTAACAATGTCAATGAGAGTGAAAATAGGGAAAGAGAATATATGGAGGAGGAGAAAGGGAGGAAGAGGAGGGAGGAAGGGAGGTGGGAGGAAGGGGAAGAGGATTTAAATAAAAAGACCAAGCTGTATTATGTACATTTACCTATTCCCCAAGATGATTGTAAACTGCATATACAGAAAACATGTACAAATAAAATTTTAAAAAGATAGAAATGATCACAATTAAAGGCTGAAGCAGCTCTTTTCCTGAGCAAATCACCAGCCTCAGATACCCAGCTGATCAGATACCCTTCAGTGGCAATTCCTGTCATTGTAAGTATTTACCGTGTTGAAAGCACAATCAAAAAGTTACTGCACAAAACTTATTTGGCTTCACTACTTACAGCTGGTTTTACAGGGAATTGGACTTCTGTGGGTTTTAATATTGTATTTTCTTGAAGAATGTCTCATTGAGATTGATTGTGACTAAATGGCTTTATAAAACATAAATAAAATGTTGGAAAATTTATCTCACAAGATATTTGAAACAAGGATATCATCAGTGAACCCCCTAAACAAGTGATTTATGTTCTAAAATCTTGTTACTTGAAAATTGATATGTGGTCCCACAGAAACAAGATTAACGCTAAGCTGTGAAAGCCTATCTAATCCTTACAAAAACCTGTAAGAAGGAGAGAATAATGCTGTTGCAATAAAAGCAATGAAAAAAAAGAGATCTAACATGGAGCCAGGAAAAAAAAATTTTTTGGGTGATACTGGGGATCGAACTCAGGTCTTTTGCACTGAGCTACATCCCTAGTCTTTCTTATTTATCTGTCAAGATCTCACTAAGTGGACCAGGCTGATCTCAAATTTGTGATCCTTCTGTTTCAAGCTCCCAGAGTGTTGGCATTAAAGATGTGTGTCATTACACCCAACTATTTAACCACATTTAAATGAAAACTTTAAGCTTGTTTGTAATTGTATTCCTTTTATTGTTCATATGTTCCTTCTCTCTCTTCCCTTTTCCCTTCTTCCTTCCTTCCCTCCTTTTATTTTTCTGCTTTCCTTTTTTCTTCGTTTTAATAGCTTACTAAAAATGATATATTTTCTTGAAAAATGCTATGGTTTTATTTTTAAAAGTCAATTTTTTTCCTGATGTCTACTTTTACCTTTTTGATTTCTTTCAATATAATTTTTTTTTTATTACCAGTGATTGAACTCGGTCCTTGCACTAGCAAGGTAGGTGGTGTAACCACTGAGCTAAATCCTGGGGCCCTCCTTCAATATAATTTCTCTCTTGTTAGGGTATGTGACTTGTATATTTTCTTCATTTTGAAATCTGTTGTTGTAGAGTTTGTTTTATAGTTTAGATAAAACCATAGTCAATGTTTAAAGTTTTCTACAAGTATTTAAAAGGAGTAAGTTATTAATGGGGCACAAAGTTCCATACACCTGTTAAATAACCTTTAGTTGATTGTGTTGTTCAGATTCTCTTATTTTTGTCTCCTTGATCCATTTGCAGAATAAATGTGTTGATTTCCTATAATACTATTGCTTTGTTAATTCTCCTAGTATTTAATATATTTTTTGTGTTTGACATTTTTTTTCTTTGGCTGCATTGTGGGATGTCAATACTTCATTTTCTAGGTGAACCATATCTTTTAAAAGTATAAAACATCTCTCTGTGTTTGGTTTAGATTTTTTCTTGACTATTCCTTTTTTTTGGTACCTGAGATCGAACTTGGGTCCTTATGGTTGCGAGGCAGGTGGCAGAACCACTGAGCTAAATTCCTGGCCCTTGACTATTCTTTTAAAAAAGTCTTTTTTATAAGTACATATTTGTCACACATAGTGCTCACATTCATCCTAGGAAATTTGTACATTTACAAAATAGGTTGTAATTTTTTTCCCATTCTCCTCTCTTCCCTATAACCATTTCCCCTCCTTATTTAGAGAAGGTTTGTTTCCATTTTTTCTTCCATTCTCTCTTTTTAAAATATCTTTTCACTTCCCTCCATTCCCACTCCCTTCTCCCTTGTTTTCCTTCTAATTTAAACCCATTCTTACTGCTTTCTAATAGCTATCCTGCATTTTGCTCCTTATTTACCCATAGGGTTTCTCACACAAGAGAAAAAATTTAAACTTGTGTGTCCAATTTATTTCACTTAATATTATGGTTTAAAATTGCAACCATTTACCTATGAATAACTTGTTTATACTTCTTTCAGGCACAGTAGTACTCCATTGTATACAAATACCATATTTTCTTTATCTGTCAGTTGATGGGCACATGTATTGTTTTCAAGATTTAGCTATTATAAATTGTGCTGGTATACTGGTCCAGAAGAAGGGGCTCCCCGGCCAACATCCCTGCTGCCACTCCCGGCCCAGAGGTAGGGGCTTCTGAGCCACCGTCCCACTGCTCCTGGTCAAGAGGAAGGGGCTTCCCAGCCACCAACCCTCCTGATGCTCCCAGCCCAGAGGAAAGGGCTTTTGGACCACCTTCTGTCCCACTGCTCCTGACCCAGAGGAAGGGGCTACTGGGTCACCATCCCTACCGCTGCTCCTGGCCCCTGGCCCCCCTCTCCTAGCTCAGAGGAGATGAGCTGTGCAGGTGTCAAGAGCATCTCCTTGCCCACCCCCCACAGTCAAAATCAGAAAATATGTAAATAAGTCTCAAAACCAGACTTCCAGATCATATACAGAAACCTCAAAGGGAAATGAGATGGAACACTCTGATACTCAACCACCTGGACCCACTGAACTGGCAACAAAAGGGGATCTGGAAAAAATGATATCAGAAATAATTTCTCAGACAACAGGAGAAATTGTACCCCTACTGCAAGACATGATTAATAAATCTAGAGAGGAGCTCAGGAACATGATGGAATCCCAACATAGGAAACAAATGGAATCCATAAAACAGATGCAAATAGATTTCCAGGATATGAAAAACTCCATTGAAAGTCTACACAGCAGAATGAGCCAATGTGAGGACAGAATTTCAGATATAGAAGATAAGATTGCAGTTAGTGACCAGGAAAAGAAAAATTGCTTCAAAATTATACGGGAACATGAGAAATCCATCCAGCAGCTGCTAGATGATGCAAAGAAGAATAACATAAGACTGATTGGGCTCAATGAAGAAACAGGAGAGAGTGCAGATGACATAAAAAAATCTCTTCGCAGAAGTAATGGCAGAAAACTTCCCAAGGAGGGGAAAAGAACTTGGCATACAGATAAGTGAGGCATATAGGACTCCAAATAGCCTTGAACAAAAAAAACTACACATAGGCATATAATTGTTAAGATTCCAGAAACTCAACAGAAGAACAAAGTTCTCCAAGCAGTCAGAGAAAAGAAACAAATCACATACAAAGGAAAGCCCATCAGAATCACAGCAGACGTCTCAACACAAATTGTCAAGGCAAGAAGAGCTTGGAGTGACATATTCCAAGCCCTAAAAGAAAACAGCCTCCAACCTGGATTGATGTCCCTTGCAAAACTATCTTTCAAAATGGATGGAGAAATAAGATACTTTCATGGCAAAGAGCACCTTAGGAGCTTCGTGAATACCAAACCAGCACTCCAAAGAATTTTACACAATATCCTAGGAACAGGCATTGAGGATCACAACCCCAGGAAGCAAAGCAGAATGAACCCATCTGGCACAAGAAACCCAACAAAAAGAAAAAGTCATGGCAATGACAAGTCAATACGTTTCAGTTATAACCATCAAGATTAATGGTCTCAATTCACCAATCAAAAGAAATAGACTGCCAGAATGGGTCAAGAAGCAAAATCCAACAATATGCTGCATACAAGAAACACACTTAATTCAAAAGGAAACTCATAGATTGAAAGTTAAAGGGTGGAAAACAATACTCTATGCTATGGGAACCCTAAAAAAAGCAGGACTAGCTATCCTCTTTGCAGATCAAGTAGATTTCAAACCAACACCAATTAAGAGAGATGAAGAAGGACACTACATCCTTGTAAATGGAACAATCCAAGAGGAAGAGATGACAATCATAAATATCTATGCACCAAACACTAGTGCACCCAACTATATAAAACAAATACTAACAGACATGAAAAGTCATATATGCACTAATACAATTGTAGTGGGGGACCTCAACAACCCACTGTCACAGATAGATCATCTAGACTAAAAATAAGTAACGAAATACTAGAGCTCAATCAAACTCTTGAACAAATGAACTTGACAGATGTTTACAGAGTCTTCCACCCCACAAAATCAAAATACACATTCTTCTCAGCTGCACATGGGTCATTCTCCAAAATAGACCACATACTCACACATAGAACATGTTTAAGTAAGTGTAAAGGAATTGAAGTTATCCCCTGTATATTATCAGACCATAGTGGAATGAAATTGGAGATCCATAGCAAAAGAAGCTCAAAAAATTTCATAAACACATGGAAATTGAACAACACACTTCTGAATAACCAATGGGCCACAGGGGAAATTAAAGAAGAGAACAGACAGTTCCTTCAATTAAATCACAATGACAGTACAACATATTGGAATCTATGGGACACAATGAAAGCAGTCTTATGAGGGAAATTCATAGCAGTGAATACGCATATTAGGAAAACAGAACGATCCCAATTAAACAACCTGATGCTGAACCTCAAGCTTCTAGAAAAAGAAGAGCAGGACAACCCCAAAGCTCATACAAGGGAGGAAATTATAAAGATCAGAGGAGAAATCAATGCAATGGAGACTAAGAGAATGGTACAAAAAAATCAATGAAGTCAAGAGTTGATTCTTTGAAAGAATCAAGAGAATTCACAAACCCTTAGCCTAACTTATTAGAAAAAGGAAAGAAAAGGCCCAAATCCATGCCATTAGGAATGAAACAGGTGACATTACAACAGACCCAGCAGAAATCCAGAGGATCATCAATACCTACTTCCAGAACCTGTATGCCAATAAGATGGACAACACAGAAGAAATGGACAGATTCCTAGATACATATGAATTAACAAAGTTGAATGAAGAAGACTTAAAAAGTCTAAACAACCCAATATCAACCAATGAAATTGAAAATGTAATAAAATCTTATCAACTAAGAAAATCCTGGGCCCTGATGGCTTCACTGCTGAATTCTACAAGACATTTAGAGAGAAACTGCTGCCACTACTGTTTAAACTCTTCAATGAAATTGAAAGGGAAGCAATACTCCTGAAGTCATTCCTGGAAGCAAGCATCACCTTGATCCCCAAAGCAGAGAAAGACCCAACTGAAAAAGAGAGCTATAGGCCAATCTCACTAATGAAAATAGATGCAAAAATCCTTAATAAGATACTGGCAAATAGAATGTAGAAGATCATCAAGAAGATCATACACCCTGACCAAGTGGGATTCATCCCAGGGATACAGGGATGGTTCAATATACAAAAATCAATTAATGTAATATACTATATCAATAGAGCCAAGGACAAAAACCATATGATTATCTCCATAGATGTAGAAAAAGCATTTGACAAAATCTAACATGCATTTATGATAAAAACCCTACAAAAAATTGGAATAGATGGTCTCTACCTCAAACTGATAAAAGTCATCTATGAAAAACTACGAGCCAGTATTGTACTAAATGGTCAAGAACTGAAAACCTTCACACTAAAATCAGGAACAAGGCAAAGATGTCCACTATCACCACTCTTGTTCAATATAGTTCTGAAAACATTAGCCATGGAAATTAGACAAGAGAAAGAAATAAAAGGAGTAAAGATAGCAAATGAAGAAGTCAAATTGTCATTATTTGCAGATGACATGATACTCTATATAGAAACCCCAGGAACTCCACCAAAAGTCTTCTAGACTTAATAACCAAATTCACTCAAGTAGCTGGTTACAAGGTCTACACACAAAAATCAATGGCTTTCCTCTACACAAATGACAGACTCACTGAGAGAGAAATAGGGCAATTAATTCCTTTCACAATAGCATCCGAAAAGCTGAAATACCTAGGAATCAACCTAATGAAAGAAATCAAAGACCTCTTCTCTGAAAACTATAGCACTCTGAAAAGAGAAATTGAAGATGATATCAGAAAATGGACAGACATCCCTGTTCCTGGTAGGAAGGATTAATACAGTGAAAATGGCCATACTTCCAAAACTGCTATATAGATTCAATGCAATCCCAATTGAAATCCCAGCAGCACATTTCACGGACCTTGAGAAAACAATCCAAAAATTCATTTGGAACAAGAAGAGACCCAGTATAGCAAAAGCAATTCTAGGTAACAGAGACATGGCAGGGGGTATCACAATCCCCAACTTGCGACTATATTACAAAGCTGCTGTGATAAAAAAAAAAAAAAAAGCATGGTACTGGCAAAGAAACTGACCTGAGGACCAGAGGAACAGATTAGAAGATGAAGAAACAACTCCAGACACACTCAACCACTTCAACTTTGATAAAGGAGCCAAACACCCTCACTGGAGGAAAGATAGCCTCTTTAATAAATGGTGCTGGAAAAATTAGGTTTCAACTTGCCAAAGATTAAAACTAGACCTGTATCTCTCACCATGCACTAAACTAAAATCAAAATGGATTAAAGATCTAAATATTAAAATAGAAACTCTGAACCAGTTGGAACAGAGGGTAGAACTCTTGAAGGGTAGAACTCTTGAAGGCATCGGTGTAGGAAAAGATTGTATGAACAAAACCTCAGTTGCCCGGGATCTAGCATAAACAATCAATAAGTGGGATCTCTTCTTATTGAAAGGCTTCTGCACAGCAAGAGAAACCACCAGCAGTGTGAAGAGACAACCCACAATGTGGGAAAAAAATCTTCACCTGCTCTTCCTTGGACAAAGGTCTACTATCTCGAATCTATAAAGAACTTAAAAAGATCAGACCTCCCAAATTTAAAGACCCAATCCAAAAATGGGCATCTGAAATGAACAAACATTTCTCAGACAAAGAAGTAGAAATAGCAAATAAATACATGAAAAAATGTTCAACATCACTGGTCATTCGAGAGATGCAAATGAAAACAACTCTGAGATTCCACTTCACTCCAGAAAGAATGGCTGCTATCATGAAATCAACCAATAACAAATGCTGGCAGGGCTGTGGGGAAAGAGGAACCCTGCTCCACTGCTGGTGGGAGTGTAGACTGGTGCAAGCACTGTGGAAATCAGTATGGAGTTACCTCAAAGAACTAGGACTCTACGTCCCATTTGACCCAGTATTCCCCTGCTGGGGATCTTCCCCAAAGAATTGAAAGAATCATACCACAGTGACATACGTGCACCCATGTTCATAGCAGCACAGCTTGTAATAGCTAAAAGTTGGAAAGAGCCCAAATGCCCATCAACTGGAGACTAGATAAAGAAAATGTGTTTTTTAATAAAATGGAGTACTATTCAGCCATAAAAAGTGAGAAATTAGAGACATTTATAGCTAAATGGATGCACATTGAGGGATAGTCTTAAGTGAAATAAATAGGACACACATTTGTAAATACCAAATAGTTTTCTTGTTTCAGAAACTAAAAGTGTAAATAAGAATTAAAATGTTTAATAGATAATGTGAAACAGGAAGAAAAGTTCTAAAGGGAAAAGGAATTGGGAGGAATAGGGGAAAGGAATGGAAAAAATATGAGAAAATGAAAAAATGGGAACAAAGTCATTGTAAATAGGGAGGGGTGGAGGGCTTGAAGGGAGGCCAGGGGAAGAGGAAAAAATAAGAGCCAAGATATATCACATAAAGGCACCAATTCCTAGTGATGAAAGTCATCACATTGTATACCTAAATTGTACCAATAAACTTAATGAAAAAATATGGTATATTACATTTATTGAACTGCATATATTGAATCATCCTCTCCTCCCTTGGATGAATCCTACTACATCATAGTGTATATTCTTTTTGATGATTCACTGCATTCTGCTTGCCAGCATCTTATTGAAGATTTTTGCATTTATTTTTGTTAATGAGATTGGCCTGTAGTTCTCTTTTTTATTGGATCTTTCTCTGGTTTTGGCATCAGGGTAATGCTTGCTTCTAGAGTGAGTTTGGGATTATTGCTTCCTTTTCAATTTCATTAAAGAGTTTGAGCAGTAGTGGCATGTATATAGACATTGTGGAGTACTATAGTACTATAGACAATGGGATACTACACAGCCATAAAGAGGGATAAATTTGAGTCATCTCAGGAAAAGTCATCTTGAGAAAATAATGTTAAGTGAAATAAATCAATAAAAGGCCCAGTCCTAATAGATTCACTCCTGAATTTTACAAGAAATTTAGAGAATGTCTAATGTGTAAGAAGAATATTTCTTCATTCCATGAAGTAAAGGAAGGATGGACAAAGAGTCTCCTCCTTGATCAACTGAGACTCTGCTTGGTCTTATTCCCACTTAGACCTGAACCCTAACCTAGCACATTGCAATCCCAGCACAAATGATTCCATTTACTATTCCTCTAGAGAGCCTTGAACAAACTCTAGCATGGCTCCTAACAATTTTCTCCTGGATCTCCTGCATAACCAGCTAAGTTCCTGTCTGGAAAGAACAATTATTGAAGATACAGCCCCTGTATGCCAGCTTCTTGGAGTATAAGAACCTACCTTCCATAAGCACCAGTTTAGAAGGGAGGACATCATACCACAGTGATATATGCATACCTACGTTTATGGCAGCACAACTCATACTATCTAAATTTTGGAAGTGCCCTATATTTCTATCAACAGATGAATATATAAAGACAATGGGGACGTTAAACACACTGCAGTACTACCCAGCCATAAAGAGGAATACATATGAGTCATTTTAGGAAAATGGATTCACTTTGAGAACATAATGTTAAGTGAAATAAATCAGACACACAAATTTAAATGTTATGTAACTTCTGTTACATGAGAAATTCAAATTATAAATAATACTAAAAAAAGATAGGCAATATGAACAGGGAGATAGATCTTTTGCCAATGGGAAGGGGATGCAGACACAGAGGAGGCCAAGAAGGAAGGGGAAGGGGAATAGAAAGAATTTAGATATGTCAAATACACATACCTTTATTGCTAAAATGAATGTAAACATTGTGTACTACAAACATGTACTCATAAAGAAAAAGTAAAATTTTTTAAAAGGGAGGTCATCTTTTCACATGTTTTAACTTCCTATTATTACTGGGGATCTAAGGTGCCATGGCCTCTTTCCAGAGATTTCAAGTTTTTGTTGTCTTCAACAAAGAATTGAACATGACACACGCAAAAAATAGTGAGGTTTCCTCTATAAGAGTAAGTAAAGAAATACGTTGTACAGAGTAGATGTGAGCCAATTAAAGATAGAAAAAGAAGTATGCTCTGAAGGATGAAGGAAAGCTGAGAAAGAGAGACAGCACAGTATCCATGATGTTTATGGAAGCCATCACTTTAACCCTCCATTTCTCAGGTTCAATCTAGGCCATTTTATTTTAAAAAAGGGCTTGACTTCACCTTTTTTGTTATTAATTGCATGGATTTGAGAATTTCCTTTCCTTTTATTTTGATGAGGTTGGCTATAGGTTTATCGATTTTATTTATTCTTTCAAAAAACCAAGTCTTTTTTGTTGTTGTTGTTACTGGGGATCGAACTCGGGACCTTGTGCTTGTGAGACAGGCAGTGGAACCACAGAGATAAATCCCCAGCTCAACCAAGTCTTTGATTCATTGATTTTTGTATCATTCTCTTAGTCTTCATTGCATTGATTTCTGTTCAGATCTTTATAATTTCCTCTATTTTTTATTTATATATATATTTATTGGTACATTTTTGGTATAAAATACATTTACATTTATCATTGGATGTTTGTACCAGAACATGATGTATCTCAGTTCTTATTTTTTCTCTCATTACCTGTGCACCCTTCACCCCATCCACCCTTCCCTATTTACAGTCTTTGATTCCATTTTTTTTTCTTTCTCATAATATTTCCTTTCCCTTCTTCTCTTTCCCCTTCCCCTCCCACCATCCCCAAACCCTTGGACCTTTTACAATTTCAAATTATAAATTATTCATTTTAATCATTTTCATCCTTATTTACACTTTCAACTTCTCACACTAGAGAAAATATTTGTTATTTACACATGTGTGTCCTATTTATTTCACTTAAGAGTATGGACTCCATATGCATCCATTTGGCTATAAATGTCTCTAGTTTTTTATTCTTTATGGCTGAGTAGTACTCCATTTTATAAAATAACCACATCTTCTTTATCCAGTTTCCAGTCGATGGGCACTTGGGGTGTTTCCAAGCTTTAACTATTACAAACTGTGCTGCTATAAACATAGGTGCACATATATCACTGTGGTATGATTCTATAATTTCCTCTCTTGTATGAGCTTTGTGTTTGTTATGCTCTGCTTTTTCTAGGACTTTGAGGTTCTGCATTAGGTTATTTATTTTAGTTCTCTCTGTTTTCCTAATATGGGCATTCACTGCTATTAATTTCCTCATAGAACTGCTTTCATTGTGACCCATAGATTCTTGTATATTGTACTGGTAATGTCATTTACTTGTAGAAACTAATTTCTTCTTTAATTTCTTCTGTGACCCACTGGTTGTTCAGGAAGGTGTTATTCAGTTTCCATGTGTTTGAGGGGGGGTTGGGGTTTCTTATGTTATGGATCTCCAATTTTATTGCATTATGGTCTGATAACATACATGGGGGAACTTCAAATCTTTTACATTTACTTAGACATGTCCTATGAGCTAGCATGTGGTCTGTTTTGGAGAATGACACTTGTGCAGCCAAAAAGAATGTATATTCTGATTTTGTAGGGTGGAACACTCTGTAAACATCTATTAAGTCCATTTGTTCAATAGCTTGATCCAGAAAAATGAAATATATATGAATCAATCTAACAAAGGAAGAAAAAGACCTCTACACTGAAAACTACAGCACTCTGAAAAAGGACATCAAGGAGGATATAGGAAAATGGAAAGACGTCCCTTGTTCCAGGATAGGAAGAACCAATACAGTGAAAAATGCATACTTCCAAAACTGCTATATAGATTTAATGCAATGCTGATTGCAATTCTAACAATATATACCACAGAACTAGAAAAACAATCCAAAAAATTATGTGTAACCAGTAGAGACCTAGAATAGCAAAAGCAATTCTATGCAACAAAGACATGGGTGGGAGTATCACAATCCCAAACTTGAAACTATACTACAAAGCCACTGTGGTAAAAACAGCATGGTACTGGCAAATAGACCTGAGGATCAGTGGAATAGATTAGAAGACACAGAAACAACTCTAGACATACTCAGCCACCTCATCTTTGACAAAGGAGCCAACCTTCCTCATTGGAGGAAAGATGGCCTATTTAATAAATGGTGTTGGAAAAATTGGATTCAAGCTGCCAAAAATTAAAACTAGACCTATACCTATCACCATGCACTAAACTAAGATTGAAGTCGATTAAAGATATAAATATTAAGACAGAAACACTAAACTTGATAGAAGATAAGTTAGGTAGAACTTTTGAAGACATTGGCATGGGAAAAAACTTTATGAACAAAACCTGAGTAGCATGGGAACTAGCACAGAGAATCAACAACTGGGATCTCATCATATTAAAAAGCTTCTGCACTGCAAGAGAAACTACCAACAGAGCTAAGAGACAACCTACAATGTGGGAAAAAATTTTAGCAGTTGTACCTTAGACAATGGACTACTATCTAGAATATATAAAGAATTGAAAAAAATCAGACTCCTCAAATTCAAAGACCCAATTCAAAAATGGGCATCTGAAATGAACAGACATTTCTCAGACAAAGGAGTAAAAGCAGCAAATAAGCATGAAAAAATGTTCAACGTCACTGGTCATTCGAGAGATGCAGATGAAAACAACACTGAGCTTTCACCTCACCCCAGAAAGAGTGGCTGCTATCAAGAAATCAACCAATAACAAATGCTGGTGGGGGTGTGGGGAGGAAGGAAACCTTCTCCATTGTAAGTGGGTATGCAGACTGGTGCAACCACTATGGAAATCAATATGGAGATACCTCAAAGAACTAGGGCTAGCGGTCCCATTTGACCCAGGTATTCCCCTGCTGGGTATCTTCCCAAAAGAATTAAAAGAATCATACCACAGTGATATATGTTCACCCATGTTTATAAAGGCACAGTTTGCAATAGCTAAAGGTTGGAAACAGCCCAAGTGCCCATGAACTGGAGACTGGATAAAGAAGATGTGATTCTTTTATAAAATGGAGTACTGATCAGCCATTAAGAATGAGAAACTAGAGACATTTATAGCTAAATGAGTGCATAATGAGGCCATTCTCTTAAGTGAAATAAATAGGACACACATGTGTAAATAATGAATTGTTTCTCTGGTGTGAGAAGCTGAAAGTGTAAATATGGATTAAAATTATTAAAATGAATAAATGAAAATTTGAAATAGGAAGAAAATGTTCAAAGGGGTAGGAGAGGTGGGAGGGGAAGGGGAAAGGAAAGAAGGGAAAGGAAATATTATGAGAAAAGAAAAAAATGGAAATGATGTCTATGTAAATAGGGAAGGGTGGAGGGGGTGAAGGGCACACAGGTAATGGGCAAAAAATAACAAACAAGCTACATCATGTACAGGTACAAGCACCCAATGATAAATGTAAAAGTATTGTATACCTAAAATGTACCAATAAAAGAATTTAAGAAAAAAAATGTCCTTGACCTCATACCAAAGATTTGAAGATAGTATTTTCTGACTGGTCCCAGGTGTAGGGCTTGGATTTATATGTCCTGGATCTCCGTGATTGACAGGTCATGCCTACTTCCCCAAGTAGCTAGCCATGCACTGATCTTCTCATTTCACCCTGAGAGACATAAGTCCCCATAATAATCAATGGGATGCTCAGAATATGGTAGTCTCTTTTTATATAGTTACATCCAGCTAAAAGGGACTGTATACCCTAACTACTGGGCTTATGCTCTCTTCAACTGCTTTGGGATGTTGCAGATTACCAGTTGGGTTAGAAAAACAAAGCAGAAGACAATAAGAGAAATTTTGGTGAATTTATTAGGAGAATCATGGACTGCAGTCTGGACCATCATCTGAAACTTTGAATGAAAAAACTTTACTATTACTTTAGAGATATAGTGCCCAAATATGAAATGGAGCAGATCAGAATATTTTCTAGCCTGCCTAAAATGGGGGATTATGACAGATCCAACAATTAGAGATTTCCACATTTCCTGTGGAGGGGAAAGCAAGTTGAAAAGGAATATCAGATAAACTACCAAGAGCCTGAAAGCCATAACCCTGCCAAGATTCCTCACATTATGGATCCAATTAAAAACAGGAGTCCCAGTGCAGGTGGCTGTTGTGGCTTGTGTCTAGATGTTTCCCTAAAGCCTCATGCAGTCTTTTCTGAAAGTAGCTAAATCTGGAATGTGTGATGGTAAGATTAAGGGCGTGTGATTACTAAAGCACTACATGTGAGTGATTGGTTTGGTACCACCTTGATCCCAGAAGTCTGAATGAAATAAAAGGGGCAGAAGGCTGGGGATTTAGCTCAGTGGTTCCACTGCCGGTCTTGCTGGTGCAAGGTCCTGAGTTTAATCCCCAGTAACAAAACGGGGGGAGGAGAAAGATGCTGTGAAGTTCCTTTGTTGCCTTGATTACCTTGTGCATTCCATTTATTTCTCCTCTGTGATTCCTCTCTGACATGTGCCACCTTGCTTTGGAGCCAGGCAATTATGGACTGGAACCTCTACAAACTGTAAGACAAATAAACCCTTTCCCCTTTAACTTTTGGTGCAGGGTATTTTGTCTCAGCAATGAGAGAAAAGTAACTAACACAGTACCTATTCAAACTGCGGTGGATTATGGATCATTAGCAAATTTACTTTTCTACACTCAGAGCAGTACTGGAGTCTTGCTTTTTGAAGAGGTGCTTCAGGTATTCCAGAGGTTCTCAGGAGTAGCTTTCTTCTTTTGGGTGGTCTTTTACTTCAGACAGCTCAGGTAGGGCTGCCTTTATCCTAGAAAGGTGAATCCAGCTGTCTCTCTATTCCTGCCACCGTTACTGCAGTGGGTGTGGTGAAGATCACTGAAATGGGACCCTTCCATTTTGGTTTTATTTATTTTTATTTTTTTATTTTTAGTTTTTTTATTGGTACATGTTAGGTATACAATTTGTTTACATTTATCATTGTGTGTTTGTACCTGCACATGATATATCTTGGTTCTTATTTTTTTCCCATTACCTGTGCACCCTTCATGCCCTCCACCCTTCCCTATTTACATAGATTTCATTTCTGTTGTTTTTCTTTTCTCATAGTTTTTCCTTTCCCTCTTTTCCTTTCCCCTTCCCCTCCCTTCACTCCTTCATCTTTGGACCTTTCTTCCTATTTCAAATGATCAATTATTCATTTTAATCATTTTAAACCTTGCTTACACTATCAGGTTCTCACACTATTGAAACTATTCAGTATTTACACATGTGTGTCATATTTGTTTCATGTAAAAGTATGGCCTTGATATGCATCCATTTAGGTATAAATGTCTCCAGTTTTTAGTTCTTTATGACTGAGTAGTACTCCATTTTATAAAAAAAAAAAAAACACAAAACATTTTCTTTATCCAGTTTCCATTTGATGGGCACTTGGGCTGCTCCGAAGCTTTAGCTATTACAAACTGTGCCGCTATGAACATGGGGGCACATATATCACTGTGGTATGATTCTTTTAATTCTTTTGGGAAGATACCCAGCAGGGGAATAGCTGGGTCAAATGGGACCTCTACTCCTAGTTCTTTGAAGTATCTCCATACTGACTTCCACAGTGGTTGCACCATTCTGCACTCCCACCAACAATGGAGAAGCGTTCTTTTCTCCCCACAACCCCGCCAGCATTTGTTACTGGTTGATTTCTTGGTAGTACCCATTCTTTGTGGGGTGAGGTGGAATCTCAGTGTTGTTTTCATCTGCATCTCTCGAATGACCAGTGATGTTGAATATTTTTTCATATATTTGTATGCTGCTTTTACTTCTTTGTCTGAGAAATGTCTACTCATTTCATACACTCATTTTTGAATTGGGTCTTTGAATTTGGGGAGTCTGATTTTTTTTCAATTCTTTATATATACTAGATAGTAGTCTTTTGTCTGAAGTACAGCTGCTAAAATTTTTTTCCCATAGTGTAGGTTGTCTCCTAGCTCTGTTGGTGGTTTCTTTTGCAGTGCAGAAGCTTTTCAATAAGATGATATCCCAGTTGTTGATTCTTTCTACTAGTTCCCATGATGCTGAGGTTTTGTTCATGAAGTCTTCTCCTAGGCCAATGTCTTCAAGAGTTCTACCTAACTTATCTTCCACCAAGTTTAGTGTTTCTGTCCTAATATTTATATCTTTAATCCACTTTGATCTTAGTTTACTGCATAGTGATAGGTATGGGTCTAGTTTCAATCTTTGGCAGGTTGAAATCCAGTTTTTCCTACAGCATTTATTAAATAGGCTATCTTTCCACCATTGATGGTGGTTGGCTCCTTTGTCAAAGATGAGGTGACTGAGCATGTCTGGAGTTGTTTCTGCATCTTCTAATCTATTCCACTGATCCTCTGGTCTGTTACTTTGCCAGTATCATGCTGATTTTACCACAGTGGCTTTGTAGTAGAGTTTCAAGTTGGGGATTGTGATACCCCCAGCCATGTCTCTGTTGCTTAGAATTTCTTTAACTATTCTAGGTCTCTTATTGCTCCAAATGAATTTTGGGATTGTTTTCTCTAGTTCTGTGAAGTATATTGTTGGAATTTCAATTGGCATTGCATAAAATCTATATAGTAGTTTTGGAAATATGACCATTTTCGCTATATTGGTTCTTCCTACCCAGGAGCAAGGGATGTCTTTCCAGTTTCTTGTATCTTCTTTGATCTCTTTTTTCAGAGTGCTGTAGTTTTCAATGTAGAGGTCTTTTGTTTTCTTTGTTAGATTGATTCCTAGATATTTCATTTTTTTGGATGTTATTGTAAAAGGAATTGTTTCCCAAACTTCTCTCTCAGTGAGTCTGTTATTTGTGTACAAGAA
This sequence comes from Heterocephalus glaber, assembly GCF_053883595.1. NCBI lineage: Eukaryota > Metazoa > Chordata > Mammalia > Rodentia > Bathyergidae > Heterocephalus > Heterocephalus glaber. The sequence continues at coordinate 228,067 of NW_028258223.1, read as the reverse complement.
GGCTATTGTTTTTTGAGTGTTGACCTTGTATCCAGTAACTCTACTGAATCTGTCAATTAAGTCTAGTAGTCTTTTGGCGGAGTTTTTTTGGTCTTCTATATAAAGTATCATATCATCAGCATAGAATGACAGTTTAACTTCTGTTCCTATCTTTATTCCTTTTATTTCTTTCTCTTTTCTAACTGCTGAGGCTAATGTTTCCAGAACTATATTGAAAAGGAGGGGTGATACTGGGCATCCTTGTCTTGTTCCTAATTTTATTGTGACAGTTTTCAGTTTTTTTACCATTTAGTATGATGTTGGCTATTGGTTTTTCATAGCCTTAATCAGGTTAAGATAAAGACCTTCTATTCCAATTTTCTGTAGGGTTTTTATCATGAATGAGTGCTGGATTTTGTTGAATGCTTTTTCTTCATCTATTGAGATGATGATATGGTTTTTGTCCTTGACTCTGTTAATATAGTGTATTACATTTATGGATTTACGAATGTTGAACCATCCTTGCATCCCTGGGATAAATCCAACTTGGTCAGTGTGTATGATCTTCTTGATTACCCACTGTATTCTGTTGACCAATATCTTGTTGAGGATTTTTGCATCTATATTCATTAGGGAGATTGGCCTATAGTTCTCTTTTTTGGTTGGGTCTTTCCCTGGTTTTGGAATCAAAGTAACACTTGCTTCCAGGAATGAATTTGGAAGCCTTGCTTCCCTTTCAATTTCCTTGATGAGTTTAAAGAGTAATGGCATTAGTTCTTCTTTAAATGTCTGGTAAAATTCACCAGTGAAGCCATCCGGACCTGGGGATTTTTTTGTTGGTAAATATTTTATTACATTTTCAATTTCATTCATTGTAATTAGGGTGTTTAGAATTTCTATATCTTCTTCATTTAACTTTGGCAATTTGTATGTATCTAGGAATGTGCCCATTTCTTCTGTGTTTTCCATTGTATTGGAGTAGAGGTTCTCGAAGTAGGTATTGGTGATCCTCTGGATTTCTGTTTGATCTGTTGTGACTTCACCTTTTTTGTTCTTAATTGCATGTATTTTTGCCTTTTCTTTTCTTTCTTTGATAAGGTTAGCTAAAGGTTTATCAATTTTATTTATTCTTTCAAAAAACCAACTCTTTGATTCATTGATTTTTGTATTGTTTTCTTAGTCTCTATTACATTAATTTCTGCCATAATCTTTATAATTTCCTCTCTTGTCCAAGCTTTGGATTCATTATGCTCTTCTTTTTCTAGGAGCTTGAGGTTCTGCATTAGGTTTTCTCTGTTTTCCTGATATGGGCATTCACTGCTATGAATTTCCCGCATAGAACTGCTTTCATTGTGTCCCATAGATTCCTGTATGTTGTACTGGCATTTTCATTTATTTGTAGAAACTGTTTAATTTCTTCTTTAATTACTTCTGTGACCCATTGGTTGTTCAAGAGGGTGTTATTCAGTTTCCATGGGTTTGTTGGGGTTTTGCGGTTTCTTATGTTATTGATCTCCAATTTTATTGCACTATGGTTTGATAATATACAGGAGGTAACTTCAATTCTTTTACATTTACTTAGACATGTCCTATGTGCTAGCATGTGGTCTATTCTGGAGAATGACCTGTGTGCAGTCGGAAAGAATGTGTATTCCGATTTTGGGGGGTGGAACACTCTGTAAACATTTATTAAGTCCATTTGTTCAATAGCTTGGTTCAGTTTTACAATTTCCTTGTTAACTTTTTGTCTAGATGATCTATGTGTGATAGTGGGGTATTGAGGTCCTCCACTACAATTGTGTTAGTGTTTATTTGGTTTTTCATGTCTATTAATATTTGTTTTGTATAGTTGGGGGCATTCATATTTGGTGCATATATATTTAGGATTATCATCTCTTCCTCTTGGATTGTTCCCTTCGCAAGGATGAAGTGACCATCTTTGTCTCTTTTAATTAGTTTTGGTTTGAAATCTACTGTGTCTGCAAATAAGATTGCTACCACTGCTTTCTTCTTTGTTCCTGTGTTGTGAAGAAGATTTTCCATCCTTTTACTTTCAGTCTATGTGTTTCTTTTAGAGTTAGGTGTGTTTCTTGTATACAGCATATTGTTGCATTTACCTTTTTAATCCATTCTGCCAGTCTATTTCTTTTGATTGGTGACTTGAGGCCATTAATATTGAGGGTTATAATTGATAGATATTGATTTATCCTTGTCATGATGTCTTACTTTTGTTGGCTCTTTTATTTCTTATTTTTCCCACTTTCCCTTTAATGTCTTACCTTGCCTGGTGGCTTCCCTCTGTTGGGCCTCATGGAGTTGTGACCTTCCTTGCTTTTTTCTAGGATATTGTTTAGAATTGCTTGTAATGCTGGTTTGGTGTTCATGAAATTTCTGAGGTGTTCTTTGTTATGGAAGTATCTAATTTCTCCATCGATTTTGAAAGATAATTTTGCAGGATATAACAGTCTAGGTTGGAAATTATTTTCTTTTAGGGCTTGAAATACTTCGCTCCTTGATTTGAGGGTTTGTGTTGAGAAGTCTGCTGTGATTTTAATGGGCTTTCCTTTGTAGGTGACTTGTTTCTTTTCTTTAGCTGCTTGTAGGATTTTGTTTTTCTGTTGGGTTTCTGGGTTCTTGACTATTATATGTCTAGATGTAGATTTTTTTTGATCATGGCTAGTTGGAGTTCTATATGCCTCACTTATCTGTATGTCCAATTCTCTACCTCTGTCTGGGAAGTTTTCCACTATTACTTCCCTGAACAGTTTTTTATGTCAATTGTACTTTCTCTTGTTTTTTCAAGGACGCCTATCAGTCTTATCTTATTCTTCTTTGCATCATCTACCAATTGATGGATTGATTTCTCATGGTCCCTTAGTATTTTTAAGAAATCTGTATTTTCATGGTCTCTACCTGCCATCCTGTCTTCTATATCTGATTTTCTATCGTCAGATTCCCTTAATCTGCTGTGGATACTTTCAATGGAGGTTTTGATCTCCTGAATATCTGTTTGAATCTGTTTCATGGATTCCATTTCTTTCTTATGTTGGGCGATCATGGTTTCCATTTCTTTCTTATACTGGGAATTCATGGCTTCCAGCATGTTTCTGAGCTCATCTATTTTTTTTATCTGTTTCTGTTCTAGATCCTCTAATCATGTCTTTCACTCTGGTCATCATCTCTGTAGGTATCTGGGAGATTATTTCTGCTTTGAATTTTTCTGGGGCCTCATTCATCTGTTTTGTTATTTCCTGTGCTATCAGTTCAGGGTGTCCAGGTGGTTGATTATCAGACTTTTGCACCTCATTTCCCCCAGAAATTGCCTTTTGTGGGGTGGAAGTCTGGGTTTGTGACTTGCTTAAATGCCTTCTCATTTTTGTTTTTGGTACTGTCCCTGGTTTAGTTCCTGGGTTGATATTATGAAGTTGTTTATTGTAAGGATCTTTGTTGATCTATTTAAAACCCTTGTGGAATGATTGGTTCTCAGAGATGTCTACCAGATATAGCTGTTCTTTAAGTTTTGAGTCTATAATTAATCTGAGACTGTCTCATTTTCATTATACCAGGAAGGAAAACTGTTTAGATCAATCACAACACCTTACCCTAATTCATACAATCAGCAACACCATAGCATCAAATACCTCTTAAAGAATGACAATTTGTGGTAGTTATTAATCTATCACCTTTAGCTGTGTGATTCAAATCAAGATCGAGGACCAACCCAACATATAGTGAATAAACTCTTAATATAACAACTTTACCCTTTGGGATGGGAGTTAGAAGGGGTTGGGGAGGGAGGGACAGATGGGAAGAAGGATAGGGGAAGGTTAGCAGTGTGGCCAGAGGACACAGGTGAGAAGGACAAAGAGAATAATAGGAAAATAAAGAAGAACTCCAAATGAGGACCAAAACAGGGACAAAAAGGGAAGATGAACAATGTGAGAGAGCAAAAGAGTATACAAGAGAGAGAGAGAGAAAGGAAAGAGAAAAGAAAGAAGAAAAGAAAAGAAAAAAGGAGAGAAAACCAAACATTTGCAAAGAGTAGGGGAAAAAATTAAAGGTAAGAGGAGCAAAAGAAAAGAGAAGAGAAAAAAACCAAAATAATAAAACTAATTTTGGGAATAAAAAATAACCATGGAGATGAAGGGCCTCTTTCAGGGTATGTCTCTGCTGTCACAATAGATAACATGGGTAGTAGTGTGCAGATATAAGTCAATGAGTCTCAGCAATCTAGTCCCAGACCCATGAGATTCAGGCAGATTTCTGGCTGCAAGTCCCAAGTTGAGCTCCCTGTCCTCCTATAGGGTTGAACTCTGCGGAGTTGTATTGCAGATTCCAGCTGCCCTTCCCCTGAAGATAGTCCCAGTCCTGATGGGAGGTGAAGATGACTCCAACTTACCCAGTAGAGTGGTCTGGTGGTCCAGTGTCCTCTGCATCTTTGTAGTGTGGAATCAGGTGGCTGTACAGAGGAGTGGGGGGTGGTTCAGTGTATTGATGCCGGGTCATGGGCTGATTCCACATGTTCCACGTGACTTGCAATGTTGCTATGGCATCCACAGATCTGCCTGTCTGCAGCAGGCTGATTTGGTGTGTTCCACGTGACTCCCATTTTGGTTTTAATTGTTCTACAGTTGCCCCTTCTTCCCAAGTTTTAATGAGCACTTGGTCTCTGGGTGAACACTAGGGATTCCCCCTGGGCCAGGAGCTGGCAGAACTTTGCTCCCATATAGTACTTTATAGAAATAACCTTATGTATTGTCCCAGATTAATAATCTATTGTAAGAGTCTTGTGATTACCAGGAGATAGAAAAGGCCTTCCATATAACATTTCAAATGGACTCATATTTAGCCCAGTTTTTGGAGTATTTCAAATCCTTATGAGGGCTACTGGTAATAATCAGAGACAAGACTCATAAGCCTTTTGGGAAAGTTTTGCCAGAGTTCATGTTTGGGTCTGGTTGGCTCTTTCAACCTTTCTAGATGACCGGGTTTCCATGCAAAATAGAGATGATTCTTTATTTCTAAAGCCTTCTCCACTTCCTGAGTTATTTGAGAACTTAAAAGAAAGGCCTATTTTCAGTCTGAATGGACTGGACTGCTCCAAACTGAGGGATTGTTTCTTTGAGGAGCACTTTGATTACCTCTGTAGTCTTTTCTAAATGGACAGGGAAGGCCTTGGTCTTGCCTGTATAGGTGCTGTTAGGATCAATATTTCTCTTAATCCCCCACATGGTGACATGTAGGTAACATTTATTTGCTACTCCTCCCCAGGGTATGTCCCCCTCCTCTGTACAGATTTTAGCAAAGAAAGTGGTCTGGGCTTGCCAGGATTATCATAGGCACAGAGTTGGCAAACTTTGCAGACCTGTGAGGTGGTTGCAGCTAGTCCTAGCCCTGTAAAAATGTGACTGACCATTTCCCATGTAGCATTTCTCCCATATTGAAAGAATCATGAAGAATTTTTATGGCTGTCCACTGTGTCCCTTGAGGAAGGACTAGTTGCTTTTCTAAATACCACTAAAGTTGATTTTTATTTCCCCCTTTTCCTAAAGCCCATTTATCTTACTGGGTGATATAGACTGGTTTTAAGGGTTACCTAGAAATGAGAAATAAGATAGAAGCTTAAGGAGCTGCAATACTGCCCTTCTTGCCTCTCTGTTAGCCTTTTGATCTCCCACAGGGCCTTTAGACATGTCTCTTTTGTGTCCCTTACAATCTATGACAGCAACCTTCTTGTCAAGATAGCCACTCAAAGTTATAGAATTTCCTGCTTGTGTTTTAGAGATGATTGCTTATTAGTTGCTGCACGGGCATTTAGCACCAGAAAGGCATATCTGTAATCTATGCCACTGTTTAATCTCTTGCCTTTTCCTAATATCAATGCCCAAGTATGGACTATCATCTCTGCTCTTTGAGCAGAAATCCCTAGGGAAATTCTCTGGCCTCCATCATGTATTTTGGACTGATAACTGAATAACCTGCCTTTTGATCTCCTTGAACAAAGCTACTTCCATCAGTGAACAATTTCCCCTCATAAGCATGAAGCACCAGAAAGGCATAGTTGGAGTCTGTATAGATATTTAGCTTTTTACCTTTTCCTGGTATGAATGCCTGAGTAATGCCTATGAGGTCTGATTTTTGAGCAGAAGTCCCTGGGAGAAGGGATTTGGTCTCAATGACCTGTTGTGAGCTGACAGCTGTATAACCTACCTTTTGATGTCCTTGTTGGACAAAGCTCCTTCTATCAGTGAACCGCACCTCCTCAGGGTATTGGAGAGGTAGGCCATTGATATTCTGGCTGCTTGCATAGGTCTGAGAAATCACCTGTTCACAAGATAAGCTAACCTCTGAGCCTGTAGGCATAACTGAAGCAGGATTAAAGTAGTGCACATCTTTATGATAATCTTGGGGGTGTCAAGAGGCATGGCCTGGTACTTGGTAAGCCATTACCCTTTCAACCACAGGTAATCCTTTTTTCAAGAATAGTCTTGGACTGATGGGGAGTCAGGACTTCTAGTTTTTGCAACAAAGTTAGTTGATTAGTTTCTTCTGTTAGTCTAGCTGTAGCTATTATTCCCCTCCCAGGCTCATTATATCATGCAGCGGAATCCACCTGTTAGCTGACTAGGACAGGGAGGTCTGGCATAGTCCCAACAGATGAAATCTGCTTTGGCCTTTGTCAGAATTTGAGAACTGCCCCCAACTTTACTAGTACATATAGTCTTCATATGGGAGTAGGACACTCTAGGGCAATGAAAAACTCATTTTTGAACATTTGAACTTCAAATGGACATGTCAGAGTAGGTTTAAAGAAGTTCTGACTAGGAGTCTCATTGGCCCCAATTCTGGCTAGAGATCTAGAGGAGAGTTTTTCAGAGAAAGAAATTAAAACAGAGTAAACTTCCCCTGTATCAGCTAGTGACTGAATTAGCTTACCCATGAAATCTAGGGTCTCCCAGGGTTCCCCACAGAAAATGAAGATGTCTGTGGACCAGACATTGCAGGTTGCCTTGGATCCCTTCATTCCTCTTCATCAGAGTGGGAGGTGAAGCTTTTGGCTAGCCTGGTCCCTTTCTGGGAATGGGTACTGTTGTACCAAGTGAGCGGGTAAATCATCAAACACTGAGACAAACGACAAAGTTAAAACTGAAAGGAGTTTATTCACATGCGTGGAATCCACTCCCTAAGTGAAGTGAAGCCCTGAGTCCAGGAACAGCACAGTTTATATAGGGTTTTAGAGCAGCATAGCTTTTATAGGTGTTATTTTAAGAAGAGAAGTTCAAGGGGAGGTTATCATGTTTTTGACTAGTTGCAAAAGTATTTTTCACAACTCAGCTAGCTATCTTATCTTGCTATCTTGTCAGGTTAGGATGTTTTGTGGTTAAAAGGAGACACCAGGCACCAACTGTTTCCAAGGAGTGATGAAGCAAGTTTACAAAAGCAGAACAAGCAGTTCCAAAAACATCTACTTTATAAGGGGAGGGGTATGAGGGGAGTTCATCTACAGGCCAAGATGGCATTTCTTGGGTTCATCTTGTTCTCACAGGTACAGTCACTCCTCCAGGGCCATGAGTCAGGCACATCAGTCACCTGACACGTAGAGCAGGGCTTGGGTGGTGTCTTGGTACAGTTGCATGCCCAGTGTCCAGTTTTCTTGCATTTAAAGCAGAAACTCTCCCTGATTGGTCTTGGGTTTTGCTTTGGATGACATGGGTGTGTTTACAACATTGGGAATTGTGACACCATAATTTTGGCCTGCCTTATTTTTTTTCTCTGCTCTTGTCCTTTAACCTTCACCTAGATCTCAATTTCTGAATGCAGAATAGCCCATATTCAGCAATTGGTTCATGGGAGTCTGGGGGCTCTTCTGAAAACCTATCAGGATCTTCTGAAAATTGTCCTATCTGTTCTTTGCACTGTTGGGTATCTACCATTGAAAAAGAAATCATACTCTCTGCTCTTAGGACCCCCTTAGAGGAAGGATGAGTAGTGAGTTTGAGGAGTAAGAAATTCCACAGTACGTAGTGCAGGACTAGAAGCTGTCTGAGGAGCAAGAGGAGAGGGCTGGGAAATACTGGCTCTCTTGGGGGACCTAGCATCTGATGTAGTTTTTGAGTCACTTGAAGAGGATGGTCCTGATTTACTGGCCTGAGGATTATAAGAAGGAGGTCAAGGAGACCACCCAGTGTGGTTATTTTCATTTAACATGTAGGAGAAACTCATATACCCCTGAGAAACAGGTGGCCATCTGAGGACAGGATCATCAGTGATACCAATTTCCTCTTCCTTGGAGGAAACTGGGGTCTTTTCAGAGACAAAGAGCCACAGAAGCCTGAACATAGGGGATTTTGCACAACTTTCCTTAACTTTTGCAGAAAATATCTAATTGAAGAACAGTATTGAAATTTAGGCTGCCATTCCATACCTATCTCTAATCATTTCCTAGTCATACTGAACCCAAATTGTATTGCAATAGAAGATAAGTTGTTCTTTATTCAGATTGTCAGGATCAAATTGTTTCCAAGTTTTAAGGATACAGCCTAATGGTGAGGTTCCTGGGATATGCAGGGTATTTTCCATGGCACATTGTGGGGCTTATGGAGAAAGAGAGAAGACTGGGTCTGGTACTTTTCAGAGTGTGTCCCCCACAGAAGGTTACATATCTTTTGAGTTCCCAGGGCATCCCCTGTGAAATTCAAATGCACTATGTGATATCTCTGGTGAAGTGAGTGGCACAAGTGTCTTGTTCCATCTTTTTTTCCCTTAGCACTATCCATATCCTGTGGCCCAGTATGATTCCTTAAAGAGAAGAGCAGAATTCTTGGGACTCCAACCAGCAATATTAAACTAAAAGGCCATGGTGTAGCCCTCAGGGCTCCATCTTGCCATGTGGGAAACAGTATTTCCCCCAATATTTTCCCAAACTTTGGCAATTTGTTTAAAACAGTAGAAGTAGAATCCTCTTTTTCAGCATTTAAGAGAAAAAATAAAAGCTCTAAATACAAGAATAGGGCTTGTTACCTATTTACTCCAGCTCTATTTTTGCATACTCACAGCCAGTTGAGTTTGTGTTGCTCAGTCCCTCAGGCACATATTTTTAAATTACCTCAATTTCTGTTAGAAGAAATAGGGAGGGGATTCAGAAAAGAGAGGGAAGAAGTCCCATATATTCCTTGAAAGCAGAATCTTTAGCTCTTATCAACAATGGTAAGATTTCCTGGTATCCATGAGTTCAGTTGAAAAAGAAAAAAATGGTAAGCAAACATGATCAAACCACAAGGACTGGGATGGCTCCCTGAGAAAGTTACTCACTAAGAATACCTAGAGATAAAAGACGATCTCAGAGAAAAAGCACAGATGAGATTTTGGGCATAAAAAGGGGCAGGCTGGGGTAGATAGTTACTTACAAGGCTCTCCATGGGGTGCGAAAGCAGAACAAAGTATTGGAAAGAACAAAAAGTGTGGGTAAAAAGGCATATAAAATTCTAGGTCATATACATGGAAACACCATGGTCTGCAAAAGCTCTCTTGGGTATGGCGGAACCTAAATTGTTCCACAGTTGGGCCAGGGGAAGATCTCCTGGGATTCCCAACCAACTTGAACCCACACTGAGAGCCCAAAACCAGCTAGAAAAGCACAGAGGCCACTCAATTCCCTTCCCCCTCCTACATGGTGGGACACACTAGGGAACTATTCTCAGAGTTATGAGAAAAATTTCTGTGTTCCCTAGTTTCCATTAATTTTTCTCACCCTCTAACTCCCTGCCTCTCCTGAGAACTAGTATTAGAAAAAAAGTTAAAGGATTTGAGTTTTCTGACAGATGGACTTAAAAGAAAATCATTAAGTAGATAATAGATTATCAGCAACAAAGATATGGTGGAAAAAAATGTGACTATGCATATTACTAAGTGAAAGAAACCAATTGGAAAAGACTTTCTACTAGGTGGTCCAAATGTATGACATCCTGGAAAGGTCTATGGTATTCATAGTGGTTTCCAGGGTTTGAGGAACAGGAAGGATGAATAGACTGAGCACAGGATTTTTCAGGCAGTTAAACTATTGTGTATGATACTATAATAGTGGATACATGTCACTATGCACTTGTGCAGGCCCATAGAATATATAAAATGAAGGGTGAACTCTAATGGAAACTAGAGTTTCGGGATAACAAAGTGTCAATAAGTTTATTTGATGAAACCAGAGTACCACTTTCACACAGAATTCTGATGGGTTGAGGGCAAAGGATAAATGAGAACTCTGTACTTTCAACTTAATTTTGCAGTGAACCTCAGATTTCTTTGAAAAATTAAGTCTCTTAAAACAATAAAGTGAACATGTTACCCAGAGGATGTTTTGGAAATACTATCACAATAACCTAATATTTCCTCCTTTTGTTGTTATTTTTAAAAACAGCTTATTGAGGCACAATTGACATAAAAATAAACTAACCATATTTAAAGCATTTAATTCGATATTTTCATTTATGTACATACCCATGAGCAATCAGGACAAATTCATGAACATATCCATACCTCCAAAAATATCTGCATGCTTATTTGTACCCCTTGCTATACTGTTCTCTCCTCCAAGCAATGATCTCTTTGCTGTCCCTATAGATTTGTTTTTATTTTCTGGAGTTTATACAAATGAAATCACCCAACATATATTCTCTTTTGGGGGCAGGGGTCTGGGTTCTTTCACTTGGAAAAATTATTTTGAGATTCAATCATATTATGTGTATATCAATAATTCTTTTCCTTTTTTGTTGAGTAGTGTCATATTTCAAGGATGTACCACAATTTGTTTATTCAGTCATCTGTTGTTGTTTCTATCTCTTGGCTATACAAATAAAATTGCTATGATCATCCATGCATTTGTTTTTCTCTTGGACAAATACTTAACGTGCAATGACAGGATCACATGGTAAGTGACTGTTTAATTTTTAAAGGAAAACTACACTCTTTGCCAAAGTGAGTGTACTATTTTACATTCCTATGAGCAGTGCATGAGAGATTCAGTCATTCTGTGTTCTCACCAAAACTTGTTATGCTCAGTCTTTTTTATTTTAGCCAAAAATAAATGGTGGCAATAGTATCGCCTTGCACTTTTAATTTGTACATTGTTAACATCTAATGGGACTGGATATCTTTATGTGCTTTTAAATTCATTTATATGTCTTTTTAATGACAGATTGTATCAATAATAGATGTTAAATTTCCTAAGCTTTTTTCATCCCACAATTGTTCAGATGACCTTTCTTTTTTCCCCATTTTGGTCTTCCTTTTAGTTTGTTAATGTATTGACTTACACTGCTTGATCTTTGAAAAGTAACCAACCTTGAATTCTTCAGATAATCAAATTTAATAGTTATATATTATCCTTTAGATATATTGTTGGATTGGATTTGCCAAAATTTTGTCTAGAAGTTATGCATCTGTTATGGCTTGTGTTTAGAAGTCCCCCAAAAGCCTCATACTTTCTCAGATGTGGCTGAATCTAGAGTATAAGATTGCCTCATGGTGAGGCTAGGCCCGAGGGCACTATGATTAAGTCTGAATAAGATAAAAGGCAGAAAGATGCTGTTAAGGTCTCTTGTTCCTTTTCCTATTTTGTGTGTACCATGTTGTTTCTCTTCTGCAATGCCTAGGAGCTAGCCAATTATGTACTGAAACCTCTGCAAACTATAAGCCAAATAAACCTTTTCCCCTTTAACTTTGGGTGTTGGCTATTTTGTCTCGGCAACAAAAGAATAACTGACACAGCATCTACATTCAATGGTGACATGGACTTGTCATTTTCAAAAGAAAATATATCTTTTGTTATAATATCAAGGTAATGCTAATTCTATCCAGTGAGTTGGAAATTGTTTCCTCCACTTTAATATTTTGAACCTAATATAGAAAAGGTGCCTTGGAATATATAAAAAAGAAGTGATGTAGAATAAATAAAGATCATGTTGAGGAAAGTATAATATAATGAACAAATTACTAGGATACTCTGTGCCATTTATGTAAACATGATTCATCTTCATTATCTTTTTACTCTTCACAATGACAGCTCAGATGGGTTACTGTTCTTGACTGACAGGTGGGAGTCTGAGAGATTGTGACTAAGCTTGATGCAGTTGTCCAAATGAAATACAATGTGATCCTTCTTCACCCTTCACCTCACTTTTACATGCATAAGCCTACCTCTCCTCATCTGGAAGCCATCACTACTGACAGCTACAAGGTTCTGGGGCCAGGAAAGTAACTTTTGTAGCCCAAAGGAAATTGTGAGCTGTGATTCCCTTTCAGAATCACTCCTGAAGAAGAGCATGATCACCTTCTGGGAGGTCTCTGTTCTATGAGTGGGGTTGGAGCATTTAGGAAAGGACTTCTCTATCATTCATGAGACAAAGAGGGGATGAATATGGGAGTCAGCTCACTCTCTTTATAGGTTTGAGGCAGGATGTAGGGCCTCAACATGCCTTCTAATGGATATTCCATGGTATAAATGAGGGACTGATCATTTACACTGAAGAAAGAAATGATCCTACATTCACAGTCTAGGAAGATACCCACTCTTGTAGGATGGATTCCAGGAATAATGGTAATTCTATGGAGATCTAACATGAAATAGTCATGTTCTTCTCTCTGTTGAAGAACCCAGTACCCCCTTATGGGAGACAAATCCAAATCTTCCTCCCACCTGTGCACATCATCCCGGCATACACCCAAGCGCCAACTTTCATTGTGTCCTACATCTACTTCCCAGTAATGTTGTCCTGTCTTGAAACTCTGAGAAGCCACCACACACTTTCTCTTAAATCTCTTCTCTGTGTAGGACACATCCTGAGGAGCTTCCTTAAATATTACAGATTTCAGATCAGAAATGTAGAGCTGTGGGTGAGCCGTGTCTGGATCCAGAGTCACCTCCACTATGGTATCACAGGGGAAAGAACATGAGTTATTAGGCAGGGGACATGGACTAGGCCCAGAGGTCACTTCTTCCCAATGCAGACTGGGTCACTGTGGATTTAGGTAAGGTGACAGAGCCAGGGTTTCTACTGGAACATTGCCCCTCCAACCTTCCCCTGTTCTCCAGGGCAACCCCTGGGCTTTATAAATGCCTGGAGATCCCCACAGTGAGACGATGGCACCTGTACATCTCCCAAATCCTACGTCTATTTCTATATGTAGGCCTTTCTTTTACTGGGCCACTATTCAGTTTCCAGGCCAGTCATTAGTACTCTCAAATCCCCAGAGCTCTGCTTTTGACCTCCATCCTGACTGAGCTGACCCAGTCCTTTCCCTACCCCTTCATAGGCTGAATTCTGAGGCAGATCCAAGAGATACTGTCCCCAGGCTGAAGTGGCTGCATATCTATTCTTAGTCATGACTCTTCCTCATCCCTCTCCCTCAGGCATTGATACCTGCATGTTTCTGGGCTTCTCCCCACTCTGAAAAGAAGCGGGCAGAAGGAGCATGTTAGTGCTCACATAGAGAACAGGAGGCAGGAAGAGGAGAGAAACAAGGGAAGAAATCTCATGAAGGTTATAGGGAATCCCTAAAAAATACACCCACCCCCATAACTGTAGAAAATTGCAAGATCACTCATAACAAACTTGCCTCTTCATGATCCCATGGGCTGAAGATTATAAGATTTCATAAACTAGAGACTTGTAAGAAAGAGGTATTGGGGTTAAGGAGAGAGGAATGGCCTTTCTCACCTGCTGTCTCATGTGTCCTTCTCCAATCTGAAACAAAAAAACACACAAAATCCTGAAATCACAGAACAAGAGCCTAGGGGAGAACAAGGGAACTCTGCATGCAATAACATTTTTGTCCAGTTTTTCCTGAATTTTCCATAACACAAAAATCAGAATATTCAGTGGCTGAGGTAGGTCTGGATAAAGGATCTAAGCATCTGGGCAGGACAAAGAATCAGGGAGAAGTTGAGGGAAATTCCCACAGTTTCCTCACCATTCTGGGTTTGATACTCTTAGAGAACTCTGGAAGTCTATAGATTTTGCTTGACAAAATGTATCAAGAAACAGATTTTTCAGAAGCATTTAGAGGTCTCCAGACTCCAAAGATTATCCTAAACCTCTCATATGTCTTAGGATCAATTCATTAGTTAATGGATAAGGAAAGAAAATAAATTTCTTCCCTGGCCCTGTCTATGCTTCCTGTCCAGTCTTCAGCCAAGGTAACACACAGGTGGCTCATATTGTAGAACAGGAAAGAAGCCAGAAGAAATGTGTGGAAGGCTCAGAATCTGACAAGACACTTACTCAGTTCTGCTGAGATTTTCCCTGAAATAAAAGCAGAATATTTAGCATTTAACCTAAGCACATGTAAGGTACAATCACAAACCTGGCTCCTTACTCAGGTGAATGATCTGTGGGATGAAGGGCAGGGGCTTCCCTAGGACTCTCTTACTGTGACTCTACCACACCCCCCAATCTCTGTCCTGAGTTTCTCCATCTGGGATAAAACAAGACAGCTTGGAGAGGGAAGTGGGGTTCTGATATCATTAAGGGTCAGTATCATCACTAGGAGCAAAAAATTAGTTCTTGGGATTTAAGTTGTTATTATTTTATCTGAAACTGAATATTATTTTATCTAATTGTCAGTCTTTTATTTCCCCTTTATGACATGTTTATAACAATGTTTAAACTTTTTTATTAGTATCTTGCTGTTTTTCTTAGAAATTTGCATGAGTTCTATATGTACTAAAAATCATCCATCTCTTTATTTTGAGCCCCAAGTACAGTAGGAAGGGCCTAGCAAGGGCTGGTATTTTTCCAAAGAGCTATTGTGGGCCAGCTTGGAGAATGAGTAATGTGGTCCCAAAGGCCCAAGTGATGGGTCCTGGATGCCTGAGACTGGAAAAATAGACCCAAGATATGCACTGAAGCACCCCTAATCCTAAGTCTTATATAGACTCATGCCTTTGTGTCACTTACCTTTAGATACGGAGAGATTTACCATTATCATCCCTGTAACACCAACAAATAGACCAAAGCAGAGTATTCCCAGTAAAATAGAAGGCAGGTGCCAGGATGAGGGCTTGAAAAACATCTCTGAAAAGCAGTTGCACAGACTATTTAGTGATTTCTGAAGAGTGAGGGCAATTTGATTCTCTTTAAGTGAATCCCCTCATGCCCCAGATGCAAAAGACATGTTTCTTATAATTTCTTCTACACATTTAAAATTTTCCATTTCTGTATATGTCTTGAGCTATCTGGATTTTTTTTTTTTTTTTGGTACCGGGTATCAAACTCAGGACCTTGCACTTATGAGGCAGGTGGCATCACCAATGAGCTAAATCCCTAGCCCAGCTATCTGGGTTTTTTTTTTTTTTTTTTTTTTTTTTTTTTTTTTTGGTACCATGGATTGAACTCAGACCTTGTGCTTGCTAGGCAGGCTTCAGAGGCACTGAAGTAAATCCCCGGCCTGACCTATCTGGATTTTTGAATGTAAAATGAATTAGAGATTTAATGTCCTTTCTTTCCAACCAAATAACAACTACGCCAACATTGCTTATCACATAGAGTAAGCAATGGAGTTTCTTTTACACATTACCATATGTAGTGTCACCTCTGTCCATGTAATCCATTTATGCTATGATTTCTTTCTAGGCTCTCTGTTCTCTACCATTGTTTTGCTTTTGTATTGCTGCCAATAATTTTGACTGAATTAATCATTGTAAGTGTGGAATATGCCTTGATATACATTAGACTAAGCTTCTCACTTTATTATTTCCTTATGTGGCTGTGTCTTGCCAATTCCTGGCCATTTCTCTCCCACATAAATTTTGGAAATGATTTGTCAAGTTTTTAAAAAATCAGCTTGAGATTTTCAGGGGGAATTTCATAAATCTACAGACTATTTGTGAGAACTGATATCTTTAAGATAAGGATATTGCATCTTTCTATATGTTTGAGATACATAACAAATGCATTCATTGTTGGGAGTTGGTACATGTACATATTGCAGCTTAATCATTTTTACTTTCCCTCCCCTTCCCACACTTCCATCTCCCAATCTCCAGATCCCTTTCCATCTCTACAAATCTGACCTCCCTGTTTCCTATCATCTATCTTTTATTTTGCTCTTCAAGTCATTTATATTTTGGATTTCTCATATAAGAAAAACCATGAAATATTTAACTTTCTATGTCTGATTTATTTCACTTAGCATATGGTCTCAGGTACATCTGTTTTCCTATAAATGATTCAAATTTATCCTTTGTCTCTGAGTAGTTCTTTGTTGTGTATATTACCACATTTTCTTTGTCCATGTGTCTGTTGATGGGCATATCATCTTTGTTAAACTCAATACAGGAAGGCAGAGAAAGATGGCAGTTGAGTAAGATCCTCTGGTGATCGTGTTGCCACAGGCACAGGTTAATCACCCATTCACCCACAAAACTACTTCCACAAGAGCTAAAGAACCAAAGTGGGAGACCACAGTGCCCACTTTTAGTATAATAAAAAGAAAAGACACGTTGAAGAAGGCAGGGAGGAAAGAGATGCCTGTTACCCTGCCCCCAACTTCAAGCAGTATAGCAAGGAAACAGATGCCTCTTACTATCTGTGGGAGGGAAAGAGAATTATGTCCAAGCTTTAGATTTGAAACCCAGATCTGAGTGTGTACGCCATGGGAAAACCCATGACCTACCACCAAGCCACACTGACCTACTGAGCTGATGGAACTGCATTAGCCATTGCAAAGCTCCTGCCTCCACAGTTTCATCCAACCTCAGGCACTAGAATGAGGAGGAAGGCTCTACCCACCGAGGAGAATGGAAGGAAAATAAGTCTAGGATTTGGTCTGGGAGCTCAGTCAGCCCTCTATATTGAAACCCAGCACCAGATAGAAACCAAAGGGCTCACATCTACACTAGAGCTCACAGAGCTTGCAGACCTGTACTGGCATAAGGCAGATCTGAGTGGTGGTTGTATAGACTTTGGCCTTGGTAGAAATCACTGCCAGCCCTAGAGCAAGGCTGGACCACCCCACCACCATGATTATGGAGGTCCCTGCAGCTATGAGACTCAGGTGCAAACAACCCAGCTCAGCATCAGCCTTGATGGCAAGAGACAATCTCCACTTCCCCAATGTCAGCACAGCAATCCCAGGCCTGTGCTACAGATGGGGGTCCATACCTACCCTGACACCAGGCAAAATACTCTCTCCTGCATAAGGAGTTTGCAGTTGTTATCTTCAGAGACCAAGTGGAAGTAGCATTTCTTTTCAAGGGTGAGGTAATATCCAGGTAGATCTGGCATGGACAAATCTCAAGTAACATTGGACAAGGTTGGCAGGGACTGGCTACTGTTGTGGCCTCTGGGGTCTATGGGCTCCTTTGATATACCTATTGTTAGAATTGTGCTGGTGGCTTCTTGTCCTTTCTCTTCTACTCTGCCAACTGACTTTATTCACTTCTGGTCAAAGAGAGTGCTTTCAGTCTCCTGTTCTGCACTGGGTTTTTTTTGTTGTTTTGGGGGGGGCGGTTTGTTGTTGTTTTTGTTCATTTTGGTTTTGGCTTTACTGGGGATTGAACCAAGTACTACACAAGCACTTTACCACTGAGCTACTTTCCAAGCCTTTTTAATTAATAAATTTTGTTTTTATTTTGAGACAAGTTCTTCGTAAGTTGCCTAGGCTGACCTCAAATTTATGATTCTCCCGCCTCATTCTCTAGCGTAGCTGGGATTACAGGCATATGACACCAGGGCCAGATTACATTTTTAGGTTCATGAATACATGAGATCATGCAGTATATTTCTTTTTGTATCTGGCTTATTTACCTTAGTATAATGTCCTCCCAAACCCACCCATGTTGTTACAGATGGTAGGATTCTTTGTTTTCTAAGGTTGAATGATATTCCAGTATACATTTATACCACAATTTCTTTATCCATTAATCAATGGATTTAGATTGTCTCAGTATCTTATTTATAGGGAGCAATGCTGGAATAGACATGAGATGGCAGATATGTCTACATGGGGCTGATTTCATTTCCTTTGGCTATATCCCCAGAAGATAGATTGCTGGACAATATGGTAGTTCTATTTTCATTTTTTTGAGTGAGCTCCATACTGTTATCCATAATGGCTGTACTAATTCAACCATGCCATAGCCATTCTGAAGTTTATTACTATTTGACTATTTGATAATAACTGACAACTTCAAGGTGGTATCTCATTGTGGTTTTGATTTACCTTTCTCTGGTGATTAATAATGAAAATTTTTGCATATCTTCCTTGGAAAAATGTCTATTCAGGCCTTTGCTCATTTATTAATTGAGGTTTTTTTGCTATTGAATTGAGTTCCTTATATACTTTGGATACTAACACACACACATATATATGATGTGAAAATATTTTTTCTCAGTCCATATGCTGCCTTTTCATTTTGTTAATGGTATATTTTATGGTACAGAAGTTATTTAAGTTTGATGTAGTCTCACTTGTTAATTTTTGCTGTTGTTTCTGGAGGGTTTTGTTGATATAGGAAAAAATCATTTGCAAGACATATTTGGGAAGTTCTTCACCCTATATTTTCCTCTGGAAGTTTTATGGTTTAGGTCTTTAATCTTTGTTAGTTGATTATTGGGTATAGTGTAAGATAAGCATCCAATTTATTTTTTTTGTATGTGAATACTGAGTTTCCCCAACACCATTTATTGAAGAGACTATCTTTTCCTTATTATGCCTTCTTGATGGACTTATTGAAAATCAGCTGATTACACGCATTTGCATTTAGTTTTGAAGCATCTATTCTGTTCCATTGGCCTATGTGTCTTTTTTTATCCAGTATCATATTGTTTTTGTTTTCAGTAGCTTGGTAATATAGTTTTCAATCAGGATGTATAATGAATGCCTCCAACTTAGTGTTTCTTTCTCAAGATTGCTTTGGCTTCAAGTACTTAGGACTTTTAGTGGTTACACACTGATATTGAACTTTTTTTTTTTTTTGGTAAAGAATATGGTTGGAATTTTGAATGAGATTTGTTGAATCTATATATCACTTTGGGTAATATGGACATCCTAACAATATTCTTCCAATCCCCAAACATAAGATATCATTCCATTCACTTGTGTCTACTTCAAGGTTTTTCATCAGTGTATTATAGTTTTCATGGTAGAGATCTTTTACCTCTTCTATTAACTATATTCCTAAATATGTATCCTTTTTGATGCTGTCAAAAATGAATTTTTCGGTCCTAGTGGTCCTGAGGAATGGTCCTAGAATTCCTGAAGGCAGAGGTCAGCTGCCAAGTCCCACAGTCCACATGCTCCCTCTTCCTCACTTGACTTTCAGTTCCCTGAAGGAACAACAACTCCACTGCTCTTAGCCAGCCTGCAAGTGGTTCCCAGGACCATTTCAGAGAAAGGGATTGTGTGGTGAGACCTACTAACCTGGCCTAATCCTTCCTGGGCCTGTCATGTTTTTGTCGAAAACTGGGAACAGTACTCTGGGCTTCTAAAGAATCCATGAGACCAACTATCAGTGTCCCAGGCAGGTAATAAAGACACTTTGGGAGTCGTGCGGAAGATGCCCAATCACCTCGCTGCAGACAGACAGGTCGGCCCACACCCTACCGAGGTCCACAGTCGCGGGAAAGACACCCAATCACCCCACTGCAGACAGGCAGGTCTGCCCATGCCCTACCGAGGTCCTGAGTCTCGTGGAAGATGCCGAATTACCCCGCTGCAGACAGCCAGGTCTGCCCATGCCCTGTCTAGGTCCTGAGTCGCACAGAACACGCCGAATCAGCCTGCTGCAGACAGGCAGGTCTGTGCACACCCTACTGAGGTCCTGAGTCACACGGAAGATGCCGAATCACCTCGCTGCAGACAGGCAGGTCTGCCCACACCCTACCAAGGTCCCCAGTCACAAGGAACACACGCCAAATCAGCCCGCTGCAGACAGGCAGGTCTGTGTACGCCCTACCGAGGTCCTGAGTGGCGCGGAAGACACCGAATCACCCTGCTGCAGACAGGCAGCCACCTGGTTCCACACTACAAAGACTCAGAGGACACCAGACCACCAGACCAAGGTACTGAGTCCCACTGTTCCCGGCCCAGAGGTGGGGGCTTCTGAGCCGTCGTCCCACTGCTCCTGGTCCAGAGGAAGGGGCTTCCCAGTCACCATCCCTCCCACTGCTCCCAGCCCAGAGGAAAGGGCTTTTGGGCTACCTTCTGTCCCTCTGCTCCTGGCCCAGAGGAAGGGGCTTCCGAGCCACCATCACTCCCACCGCTCCTGGCCCAGAGGGAGGGGCTTCTGAGCCACCATCCCACTGCTCCTGATCCAGAGGAAGGGGTTTCCCGGCCACCATCCCTTCGGCTGCTCCCAGCCCACAGGAAAGGGCTTTTGGGTCACCATCCCTACTGTTGCTCCTAGCCCCTGTCCCACCTCATCCAGCTCAGAGGAGGTAATCCGTGCAGGTGCTAACAGCCCCCCGCCCCAGTCGAAATGAGAAAACACATAAATAAGTCTCAAAAAACGACTTCCAGATCACCTACAGCAATTCCAAAGGGAAATGAGATGGAACCCTCTGATACTCAACCACCTGGACCCACTGAACTGGCAACAAAAGGGGATCTGGAAAAAATGAAATCAGAAATAATTTCTCAGATAACAGGAGAAATTGTGCCCCTAGTGCAAGACATGATTAATAAATCTAGAGAGGAGCTCAGGAACATGATGGAATCCCAACATAAAAAACAAATGGAATCCATAAAACAGATGCAAATAGATTTCCAGGACATGAAAAACTCCATTGAAAGTCTACACAGCAGAATGAGCCAATGTGAGGACAGAATTTCAGATACAGAAGATAAGATTGCAATTAGTGACCAGGAAAAGAAAAATTGCTTCAAAATTATATGGGAACATGAGAAATCAATCCAGCAGCTGCTAGATGATGCAAAAAAGAATAACATAAGACTGATTGGGCTCAATGAAGAAACAGGAAAGAGTGCAGATGACATAAAAAATCTCTTCACAGAAATAATGGCAGAAAACTTCCTAAGCAGGGGAAAAGAACTTGACATACAGATAAGTGAGGCATATAGGACTCCAAATAGCCTTGATCAAAAAAAATCTACACATAGGCATATAATTGTTAAGATTCCAGAAACACAACAGAAGAACAAAGTTCTCCAAGCAGTCAGAGAAAAGAAACAAATCACATACAATGGAAAGCCTATCAGAATCACAGCAGACTTCTCAACACAAACCATCAAGGCAAGAAGAGCTTGGAATGACATATTCCAAGCCCTAAAAGAAAACTGCCTCCAACCCAGATTGATGTACCCTGCAAAACTATCTTTCAAAATGGATGGAGAAATAAGATACTTTCATGACAAAGAGCACCTTAGGAACTTCGTGAATACCAAACCAGCACTCCAAAGAATTTTACACAATATCCTAGGAGCAGACATTGAGGATCACAACCCCAGGAAGCAAAGCAGCATGAACCCATCTGGCATGACAAGAAATTAAATATAAAGGGGAAGAATCCAACAAAAAGAAAAAGTCATGGCAATGACAAGTCAATATATTTCCGTTATAACCATCAATCTTAATGGTCTCAATTCAGCAATCAAAAGAAAGACTGGCAGAATGGGTCAAGAAGCAAAATCCAACAATATGCTGCATACAAGAAACACACTTAATTCAAAAGGAAACTCATAGACTGAAAGCTAAAGGGTGGAAAACAATACTGCATGCTACAGGAACCCGAAAAAAAAGCAGGAGTAGCTATCCTCTTTGCAGATCAAGTAGATTTCAAGCCAACACTGATTAAGAGAGACAAAGAAGGACACTACATCCTTGTAAATGGAACAATCCAAGAGGAAGAGATGACAATCATAAATATCTATGCACCAAACACTAGTGCACCCAACTATATAAAACAAATACTAACAGACGTGAAAAGTCATATATGCACTAATACAATTGTAGTGGGGGACCTCAACACCCCACTGTCACAAATAGATAGATCAACTAGACTAATAATAAGTAATGAAATATTAGAACTCAATCGTACTCTTGAACAAATGAACTTAACAGATGTTTACAGAGTCTTCCACCCCACAAAATCAGAATACACATTCTTCTCAGCTGCACATGGGTCATTCTCCAAAACAGACCACATACTCACACATAGAACATGTTTAAGTAAGTGTAAAGGAATTGAAGTTATCCCCTGTATATTATCAGACCATAGTGCGATGAAATTGGAGATCCATAGCAAAAGAAGCTCAAAAAATTTCATAAACACATGGAAATTGAACAACACACTTCTGAATAACTAATGGGTCACAGAAGAAATTAAAGAAGAAATCAGACAATTCCTTCAATTAAATGACAATGACAATACAACATATCAGAATCTATGGGACACAATGAAAGCAGTCTTACGAGGGAAATTCCTAGCAGTGAATACGCATATTAGGAAAACAGAACGAGCCCAATTAAACAACCTAATGCTGAACCTGAAGCTTCTAGAAAAAGAAGAGCAGGACAACCCCAAAGCTCATACAAGGGAGGAAATTATAAAGATCAGAGGAGAAATCAATGCCATGGAGACTAAGAGAATGGTACAAAAAATCAATGAAGCCAAGAGTTGGTTCTTCGAAAGAATCAACAAAATTGACAAACCCTTAGCCAACCCTGTCAGAAAAAGGAAAGAAAAGGCCCAAATCCATGCAATTAGGAATGAAAAGGGTGAAACTACAACAGACCCAGCAGAAATCCAGAGGATCATCAATACCTACTTCCAGAACCTATACACAAATAAGATGGACAACACAGAAGAAATGGACAGATTCCTAGATACATATGAATTACCAAAGTTGAACGAAGAAGACCTAAAAATTCTGAACAACCCAATATCAACCAATGAAATTGAAAATGTAATTAAAAACTTATCAACTAAGAAAAGCCCAGACCCTGATGGCTTCACTGCTGAATTCTACAAGACATTTAGAGAGGGACTGCTGCCACTACTGTTTAAACTCTTCAATGAAATTGAAAGGGAAGCAATACTCCCAAATTCATTCCTGGAAGCAAGCATCACCTTGATCCCCAAAGCAGAGAAAGACCCAACTGAAGAAGAGAACTATAGGCCAATCTCACTAATGAAAATAGATGCAAAAATCCTTAATAAGATAATGGCAAACAGAATGCAGAAGATCATCAAGAAGATCATACACCCTGATCAAGTGGGATTCATCCCAGGGATGCAGGGATGGTTCAATATACAAAAATCAATTAATGTAATACACTATATCAATAGAGCCAAGGACAAAAACCATATGATTATCTCCATAGACACAGAAAAAGCATTTGACAAAATCTAACATGCATGTATGATAAAAACCTTACAAAAATTGGAATAGATGGTCTCTACCTCAAACTGATAGAAGCCATCTATGAAAAACCAACAGCCAATATCATACTAAATGATCAAAAACTGAAATCCTTCACACTCAAATCAGGAACGAGACAAGGAGGGCCATTATCACCACTCTAGTTCAATATAGTTCTGGAAACATTAGCCACGGCAATTAGACAAGAGAAAGAAATAAAAGGAATAAAGATAGGTAATGAAGAAGTCCAATTGTCATTACTTGCAGATGACATGATACTCTATATAGAAACCCCACGAACTCCACCAAAAGTTTTCTAGACTTAATAACCAAATTCAGTCAAGTAGCTGGTTACAAGGTCAACACACAAAAATCAATAGCTTTCCTCTACACCAATGACAGACTCACTGAGAGAGAAATAGGGCAAATAATTTTTTTCACAATAGCATCCAAAAAACTGAAATACCTGGGAATCAACCTAACAAAAGAAATCAAAGACCTCTTCTCTGAAAACTATGGCACTCAGAAAGGAGAGATTGACGATGATATCAGAAAATGGACAGACATCCCCTGCTCCTGGGTAGGAAGGATTAATATAGTGAAAATGGCCATACTTCCAAAACTGCTATATGGATTTAATGCAATTCCAATTGAGATCCCAGCATCCCATACTTCATAGACCTCGAGAAAACAATCCAAAAATTCATTTGGAGCAAGAAGAGACCCAGAATAGCAAAAGCAATTCTAGGTAACAGAGACATGGCAGGGGGTATCCCCAACCTGCAACTCTACTACAAAGCTACTGTGATAAAAACAGCACGGTACTGGCAAAGAAACAGACTTGAGGACCAGTGGAACAGATTAGAAGATGCAGAAACAACCCCAGACACACTCAGCCATCTCATCTTCGACAAAGGAGCCAAACACCCTCACTGGAGGAAAGATAGCCTCTTTAATAAATGGTGCTGGAAAAATTGGGCTTCAACTTGCCAAGGATTAAAACTAGACCTTTATCTCTCACCATGCACTAAACTAAAATCAAAATGGATTAAAGATCTAAATATTAAAATAGAAACTCTGAACCAGGTGGAACAGAGGTTAGGTAGAACCCTTGAAGACATTGGAGTAGAAAAAGATTTTATGAACAAAACCTCAGTTTCCCATGAACTAGCACAAACAATCAACAAGTGGGATCTCTTCTTATTAAAATGCTTCTGCACAGCAAGAGAAACCACCAGCAGTGTGAAGAGACGACCCATAATGTGGGAAAAAATCTTCACCTGCTCTTCCTCAGACAAAGGTCTACTATCTCGAATCTATAAAGAACTTAAAAAGATCAGACCTCCCAAATTTAAAGACCCAATCCAAAAATGGGCATCTCAAATGAACAGACATTTCTCAGACAAAGAAGGAGAAATAGCAAATAAATACATGAAAAAATGTTCAGCATCACTGGTCATTCGAGAGATGCAAATGAAAACAACACTGAGATTCCACTTCACCCCAGAAAGAATGGCTGCTATCATGAAATCAACCAATAACAAATGCTGCTGGGGCTGTGGGGAAAGAGGAACCCTGCTCCACTGCTGGTGGGACTGTCGACTGGTGCAACCACTGTGGAAATCAGTATGGAGATATCTCAAAAACTAGGACTGGAAGTCCCATTTGACCCCACTATTCCACTGCTGTTTATCTTCCCCAAAGAATTAAAAGAATCATACCACAGAGATATATGTGCACCCATGTCCACAGCAGTGCAGTTTGTAATAGCTAAAACTTGGAAACAGCCCAAATGCCCATCAACTGGAGACTGGATCAAGAAAATGTGGTTTTTTAATAAAATGGAGTACTACTCAGCCATAAAAATTGAGAAATTAGAGACATTTATAGCTAAGTGGATGCACATTGAGGCAATACTCTTAAGTGAAATCAATAGGACACACATGTGTAAATACCGAATAGTTTCTCTGGTGTGAGAAACTGAAAGTGTAAATAAGGACTAAATGTATAATAGGTAATGTGAAATAGGAAGAAAAGGGGCAAAGGGGAAGGAAGTGGGAGGGCTAGGGGAAAGGATAGAAGGGAATGGGATTAATATGAGAATGTAGAAAAATAGGAACAAAATCTTTGTAAATAGGGAGGAATGGAGGGGTTGAAGGGAGGGCTGGGCAATGGTGAAAAATAGGAACCAAGAGAGACTATGTAAAGGTGCAAATTTGCAATGACGAATGTCATTATATTGTATACCTAAAATGTACCAATGCTTAGAATGAGTAAGCGATAATGTAAAATAGGAAGAAACAGTCCAAAAGGGTAGGAGTAATGGGAGGGGCAGGGGAAAGGAAAGAAGGGAAAGGAAAAAATGATGAGAAACGGAAAAAATGGAAATAAAGTCTTTGTAAATAGGGAAGGGTGGAGGGCGTGAAGGTAGGCCTAGGAATGGGGAAAAAATAAGAATCAAGATGCATTATATAAAGGTACAATTCCCAATGAGAAATGTAATTGTGTTGTATACCTACAATGTACCAATAAAAGAATTTAATACAAAAAAATGAATTTTTCGAAGTTAAATCTTATTTTTAGTTAATAAATAATTGCATGTATGTATTAGGCAAAAGTTGGTTCACATACACATATTATAAGAATGATTGAGGCCAGGGCCCACATGCTGTGCCAGGGAGGACATCAGCAACAACTGACCAAGTTTCTCTCCCTCAGCCAATGCCAGAGCCCACACCCCAAGCCGGAAAGGACCCCAGGAATGATCAACCAAGAGCCACAACCCCTGGAGTCTGTCAGGTCTGTGAGCCAAGGCAGGTAGGACTGCAAGACCAACCAACCATGTACCTTACCCCCAGCCAATGCTGCCCCTACTCCTGGGGTTTCCTCAGCACAGGGCAACAGAGGTGACAACCAACAGACTAACCTGACTGAGGAAGAGATCACCACCCAGAAGGAGAGCTTCACTTCAGAACTGAAGTGTTACTCTACCATAGAAACCAAGTGAGAGACAGGCTTAACGTGGGGATGAACTAAATAGGGATCTCATGGGATCCCTTTGGAGGCCTGGGATCACACCAGGAAGTTCATAGGGCCTATATTATATTGTAGGAGGAGAGGTTGGGTGGATGAATAATTAAATGGGTTGGAGAGGGTGGTTAGTCTAGTGGTATCTTTGAGCTCTGGCACTGCTCACTCCGTGCAGCAGAAACTAATGGTCTGAGGTACTATAGGCCAATATATGGGTGGTCTAATTGTCTTCACTAAAATCATTCTCTTAGATCTGGTTAAATGATGTTCATGAGTGGTTCCTAGGTTTTGCCAATATCCAGTCAGAATTTGATGCCATTGATGCCACTGAACTTACTACTATAATCAAGCTTACAGTACTGGATGACAACTTGTTTTCTCTCTGTCCTGATATCTGGATTTTCTGGGGATCATAAACAATAAAATCATATACATACACATAAGGGCATGGAAAAGCAAGGTAACAGAAGACCCCCAACTTCTCCCAAATATCCTTAAACAGACCAAGGAGCACAAGTTGAGAGAAAAGAATATATAAGATAGTAGAACTCTACAAAAAAGGTTATAGAAAAGATGAAGAAACTAGACGAATTCCAAGAGGAACCAAAAGTTCATGAAAATATCATTTAAACTACCCAAAGTGGATATGAAGGAAATAAGCAGAAAGTTGGAGTAGTTAACCAAATCAATTCAAAACATGAATGAAAAATGCACCAAAAATTTGGAATCCTCAAAAAGATATCAGAGAGAAGCACCTGGAAAAAAAAACTGTATAGAGCTCATAAATTATGGAAATGACCAATGAGAAGACAGAATGTCTGAAATTGAGGACAAAATGGTAAATTATGAAGAAGTATGTAGAGAAGCCACAAATAAAAAATAAGAGAACAAAAAGACCATCCAGTAGCTACTAGACAACATTAAAAAGATCAGTCTAAGGTTAATTGGGGTTAGAGAAAAAGTAGAAGATAACACAAATGAAATAACTAATGTGTTTACAGAAATCATAGCAGAAATTTTCCCAAATGTGAGAAAAGAGTTTAACATAAAAGTAAGCAAGGCTACCAAAACACCAAACAACCATGATGAAAACAAGAGCTCACTAAGACATATTCTTATTAAATTGCCAGATATCCAACAAAAAAAATCAGAATTTTAAAAGCAGACAGAGAAAAACAAAACATCACATATAAAGGTAATAGCATTGGAATTACAATTTATCAACGCAAATGTTAAAGGCCAGAAGAACTTGGAGTAAAGTATTTCAAGCCCTAAGAGCAAATACCTTTCAACCTACATTAATATACCCAGCAAAGCTTTCCTGAAAAACAGATGGAAAAATTTCAAGAAAATGACCTGCTCAAGAGATATAAAAACTACAGTGCTGAGGATTTAGCTCAGTGGCACCACATCTGCCTGGCAAGCACAAGTAAGACAAAGGAGTCACCAACAGAGAAAGAATACAAGGATAGTAACCAACACATCTCAGTAATATCTCTCAGTGTTAACAACCTCAGCTATCCAATTAAAAGACACAGATTGGCAGACTTGATCAAGAAACAGAATTTAACAATCTGTTGCATTCAAGAAACCAATTTAATCCAAAAGGATACTTATAGATTAAATATCAAAAGATGGAAAACAATAAAGTAAAACCTCAAATTGCAAGTAACTTGTTCTGTGTGTGTGCTGCAAGATGAGCAAACATTTCTAATAAATTTAGATGTGATAAATGAGCAACATCGTACAATACAAGTAGTACAAGATGCCAGACAAGATCGCATAATCACAATTGAACCAGTCATTCTCTCCTCTCTCTTTCTCTCTCTCTCCAGGATTGTAGATGATCATCTCCCAAGGGCAAAAAGGTTATGGAGGAGATCTCATCTGCATAGGAGGAGGAGAAGAAGGCAAAAAGAATCCCTTACTTGAAATGAGATTAGGGAGATGTCTAAAATGTGGGAAAAGTGGAAAATTTTGTAGAAAAGCATCACTCAAAGAAGGCTGCAGCACTGTAAGTAATGATTCTGTTTAATGACAATGCAATGTCACATTTCTGTGAAATCTTTGAAAGGAGGCAAAAGCAAGTGTCATTGGATAGGTTCCTTGTTAAAGTTACACAAAAAGCAAAATAGTCCACTGACCCAATAGATAGCAGAGATTACATTAGTGATACTGTAAGTCATCCTACACAGTAACCATCCTATCTTGTCTCCCTCACACCAGTTGTGAAGGTTTTCCAAGGTAAGTACAGGTTAATTTGTTCATTTTTCTTCATATTTTGCATCTTCTTTATTATTTTGTATTATATTATAACATTGTAATCATACTTATATTAATATTTGGGGGTTGTGGAATGAATCATCTGAGTTTCCATTATTTCTTATGGGGAAATTCACTTTGATATACAAGTGCTTTGGATTGCAAGCATGTTTCTGGAACAAATTATGCTTGCAAACCAAGGTTTTATTGTATTTATCCACCATGAGTCTGAAAACAAGCAGAGATAGTAATTTTAGTATCATACATGGTACACTTCAAGCTAAAACTGACTAGAAGAGATAAAGAAAGTCATTATATACAAGTTAAGGGAACAATCCCACAAGAAGAGATAATGCTTATAAATATTTATGAACTGAATACTGGATCACCTATCTTCATAAACCAAATACCAATAAATATAAAAGATCAAATAAATATGAACACAAACATAATGTGGGATCTTAGCACTCCATATTTGCAAACAGATATATTGACTAAACAAAAATATCAACTACAAATATCAGAACCGAACTACATCCTTGATCATAGAGACTTAGTAGATATCTAGAGAATATTTCACCCCTCTACAACAGAATATATATTCTTTTCTGCAGTACTTTCACCAAAGTAGATCACATGCTAGTCCACAAAGCCTACTTACATACTTATAAAAGTATCAAAACCACCCCATATGTATTATCAGACCACTGTACAATGAAATTGGAAATCCATGACAGTAGAAATTATAGAGAAGGTAGATGCACCTGGAAAATAAATAATACACTCCTAAACAACTAATGAGCCATAGAAAAAAATCAAAGAAGAAATTTAAAAATGTCTGCAAGATAAAGAAAATGACTGTAGAATTCACTGTAACTATGAAAGTGTCCTAAGAAGAAACTTCATTGCAATCAATGCTTATATTAAGAAAACAGAGAAAGCTTAAATAAATTATGAGGAACCTTAAGACACATGAGAAACAACAAAAATACAGGCCTAACCCAAAATTAAGAAAGGAAATCATAACAATTAGAGTAAAAGCAATGAAATTGAGACTTAAAAAACAATACAAAGAATCAATGAATTGAACAATTTCTTCAAAAGAATAAACAAAATAGACAGCCAAACTTACCGAGAAAGAGAAAAAAGACTAACATCAATGCATTTAGAAATGAAAAAGATGAAATCACAACAGACACCATCAAAATCAAGAAGATAATAACACTACAAAAAATTATATTCCAATAAATTGGAAAAATTTGAAGAAATGAACAAATTCCTAGCCTCATACAAACTACTAAAACTAATGCAAGAAGACACAACAACACTAAACAATCCAATGGAATAGAGGTGGTAATAAAGAATCTACCAACTTGAATTTCAAAACCTGATGAATTCACTGCTGAATTCTACAAAACCTTGAAGGATGATATATTACTTATATTCCTCAAGCTCTTCAAAGAAAAAAAAAAGGATGAAGTACTTCCAAATTCATTTAGGGAAGGCAGCATCACTGATTCAAAAACTAGATAAATATTCAACTAAAAGAGATAATTACAAGGCCAATCTTCTTAATGAAATTAGAGGCAAAAATCATCAACAAGACAATACAATGGAGCCCATTATCAAAAAAAAATCATTTTTCATGATCAAGTAGGTTTTATCCCAGAGATACAAGGGTGTTTCAACATATGCAAATCAATAAATGATTAATACATTACATAAAGAGAAGCAAGGTCAAAACCACATGATTATATTAACAGGTGCATAAAAGGGCTTTTGCCAAAATCCAACATCCATTTGGATAAGAACTATGAAAAAATAGGTATAAAAAAACCAACCCTAAATTTGATAAAAACTATTTATGATGACCCAACAACCAACATCATAAGTGAGGAAAAACTAAAAGCATTCCCTCTAAAATAGGAAACAAGACAAGGATACTCATTATCACCAAATCTATTCAGCATAGGTTTTGAAATATCAGCCAGGACAATTAGGGAAGAGAAATAAATAAAAGGAATGCATACAGGAAAGGAAGAATTCAAAATATTGTTATTTGTAGATGACATGATACTCTTCATAGAAGACCCAAAGAATTCCACCAAAAACTCTTAAAATTAATAACCACCTTCAACAATGTAGCAGGATACAAATCAACACAAAAAATTAAACACCATTTTTGTACACCAATAATGAGTTCAATGAAAAGGAAATTAGGAAAACAGTACCATTCATGTATCATCCCCCCAAAAAGTACCTAGGTATTAACCAAACCAAGAAAATGAAAAACCTCTACAAAGAAAACTACTATATTTTAAAAAGGAGATTGAAGAGAACATCAGAAAACGGAAAGATATCCCCTGCTCCTGGGTAGGCAGAACCAATATTGTCAAAATATCCATACTTCCAAAACTTTTTAAAGATTCAGTGTAGTCCCAACCAAAATACCAACAGCATACTTCACAAAATCTAAAGAAAACAAGCCTAAAATTCACATGGAAACAAGAGACCCAGAAAAGCAAAAGCACTCTTGGCAACAAGAGCAAAGCCAGAGGTATTGCAGTACCTGATCACAAGCCATACTACAAAGCAACAGTAATAAAATAAAAATAAAATGATACTGGAACAAAAACAGACATGTGGATTAAAAGAACAGAATAGAAGATACAGAAATATCCCCAGACACATTTAGCTATTTGACATTTGACAAGGGGGCCAAAAGCACCCATTGGAGAAAAGAGAGCCTATTCAACAAATGGTGTTGCGAAAACTGGATATTTGTCTGCAGAAGATTGAAGCAGGACCCAAATCTTTCAACATGTGCTAAACTAAAATAAAAACGGACAAAAGATCTAAACATTAAAACAAAAACATTGAACCCATTGGAAGACAAAATAGGTAAAACACTTAAAATCATGGAAAGGATTTCCTATATGCAACCATACTTGGCACAAGAAATAACAGCAAGAATCAACAGTTGGGATTACATTAAATTAAAAAGCTTCTGTACAGCAAAGGAGTCAATTAGTAGAGTGAAGAAACAACTTACAGAATGGGGGAAAATGTTGCCAGCTATTCCTTAGACAGAGGACTATTATCTAGAATATATAAAGAACTCAAAAGCATTAGACCACCTAAAACAAAAGACCTAATCAAGGAATGGGCAAGTTATGTGAACAGACACTTTTCTGAGGAAGAAGTAGAAATGGCCAACAAATATATGAAAAAATGTTCAAAATCCCTGGCCATTAGAGAAATGCAAACTAAAACAATGTGAAGATTCAACTTTACACCAGAAAGAATGCAAATCATTAAAGAATCAAACAATAAGAAATTCTGGTGTGATTCTGGCCAAAAAGGAACTTTCTTGTATTGTTAGTGGGAATGTAAACAAGTACAACCATTATGGAAATCAGTATGGATGTTCCCCAAAGAACTAAAATTACAAAATTAATATGACCCATCTATTCTCCTTCTAGGTATCTTCCCCGAAGAACTAAACACATCATCATATTATAACAATACATGCATACCAATATTTATAGAAGCATAATTCATAATGGCTAAATTCTGGAAGCAGCCTGTATAATCAATATATGACTAGATAAAGAAAATCTGGTATCTATATATAATGGAATACTACTCAGCTATAAAGAAGGCTAAATTTGAGATATTTGTAGGAAAATGGATGCACCTGGAAAATATAATGTTAAGTGAAATGAATCAGACAAGTTTAAATACGATATAGTAACTATCATTTGTGTACAAAGAGTACAAAGAGCACAATAAAGAATGGATAAAAGAAGACAAGGAGATAGATCTCTTGCAAATGGTAAGGGGTTCAAGAGAACGTGGGTGACAGGAGAGGGCATGGGAAAAGAGAAATAAGTAGAATAAAGATATGTCATGTCCAGGAACCCAATAACCTCAATGATTGTAAATATTATATGCCATAAACATAAAATAAGATTAACAATATCAACAAGAATGAAAATAGGGGAAGGGGATTTACAGGAGGAGGGAGAGAGGTAGAAGGGAAGGGGGAGGGGATTTAAATAAAAGAATCAAGCTGTATTATGTACATGTATCCACTCCCCAAGATTATTGGAAACTGCATGTACTGCAAACATGTACTAATAAGAAAAAGGAAGAATTTAGGTAAAGGCTATGAAATAAGGATAACAATAAAAAAGAAATAGTCAACCAAATGAATATATTCATCACTTCATCTATGTATCTTTTTTGTAGTGTTAACATTTAAAAATCTGCTCTCTTAACAATCTTGAAATATATGTTTCATTACTATAAACTACATCATGCTGTGCAACAGATCTAAAAAACCTTTTCTTTATATTTTTAGATAGATATTGTGTGAAAAATGCAACTGATTATTATTTTGTACCCTGCTACTTTACTAAATTTATTTCTTAGTTCTAGGACCTTTCTGGAATTTTAGGGTTTTCTACATAAACAATGTCATTTGCAAAACAGTGATAATTTTACTTTCTTTCCGATTTATATGATTTTATCAACAGCTAGCATAGATTCTTAGCTGCATGCAAGACAGAAATCAGATATGGAGAAAAAGAGTTTGTTCCTGCTGACAACCATCATTGTCTGCCTTCTTCTTTGGGGAGAAGGGGAGAGTCTCCACATGTGATTCTAAGATGTTACCAATTGGCTAAGGGTTCTTGATCAATTGGCATACAAATCACAAATTAACTAACTATTAGGGTTAACAGCCTTAAGATTTTTTTTTTTTCATTTTTTAAATTTTGGGAGTTTTTTTGGTACTTGAGGGGGGTCAAACCCAGGTATTCTGTACCTGTGAGCTATATCCCTAGCCTTTTGAATTTTTTATTAATTTTTTTTTAAATTTTGAGACAAGGTCTCAGTAAGTTGCCCTGACAGGACTCAAGCTTGTGATTCTCCTGACTCAGCCTTTCTCAGTGCTGGGATTATAGTACTGATTCATTGTACCTTGCTAGATATCAGTTCTTTTAGGGTGTTTTTTTTTGGTACCGGGGATCAAACTTGGAACCTTGCGTTTGTGAGGCAGGTGGCAGAACCACTGAACTAAATCCCCAGCCCTCGGTTCTTTTAGTATTAGAAACTCTGAGCTTTGGATGCCCGAGGCTATTGGCTCATTTAGCGTAGTGACCCTTCTTGCTTCTTGAAGCAAGCAGATCCAGTAGGGCTTGGGAACTCTTCTACCATCGGATCACAGCTTCCAGCTATTCTTCCTTGCTCTCTGTTGGTCTTCAGCTGCCAGCCATCTTCAGCATTGCCACGTGAGCCACCTACCACTCTGGGCACCAGTGGCCCTTGGTGTTACCAGCTCAGCACACAGTACTCAAGACAGTAACTACATAAATGGGCATGAATATATTATCCAGAAGAGGATTTTTTTTAGCTTAAGCTGCAGCATAAGGGGAACAGTGCCCAGGCTGACCCATGAGAGGTTGCTTATATGAGGTGCTCGCAGGTAGGAGAGTGGCTCCTCCTGGACCTGACTGAGGATGGGTGTAAAGAGATGGTGTCGGGCACTTCCGGGCAGAGCCCTGGCGGCGCCGCAGGTCGACCCCGGGCCTCCCGCCGCCCTCCGCCAGCCGCCCGCACCCTAGCGCCCCCTCCGCCGGTGGCGACGCTCGCCTTGCAGGGGCGCCGGGCGGGGGCGGCGTGTCTCGGTCACCGCGTTGCTTTGTGCGGCGGCCGCCGGTGGGCGTCGTCTCCGCGGTGGAGGTGAGCCTCGCCCCCACGGCCCGCGCCAGCATCCCGGATCCCCAGCCGCCTGGGGCCCAGTCAGGCTGCGGTCTCTTCTGCGATGGAGGGAAGCAGACAGACCCGAGTGTCTCGGCCGTACAGGATCAGCGAGTCGTCCAAGGTGTGCCACTGGGCCGACCACCCCACCACGGTGCTGCAGCGGCTGAATGAGCAGCGGCTCCGAGGCCTCTTCTGTGACGTGGTGCTGGTGGCCGAGGAGCAGCGCTTGCCCGCTCACCGAAACCTGCTGGCCATGTGCAGCGACTACTTCAACTCCATGTTCACGCTGGGCATGCGCGAGGCCTTCGAGAAGGAGGTGGTGCTGGTGGGCGCCTCACCCATCGGGCTCAAGGCCGTGGTGGACTTCCTGTACGGCGGTGAGCTGGTGCTGGACGGTGGCAACATCGACCACGTGCTGGAAACGGCGCACCTGCTGCAGATCTGGACGGCGGTGGACTTCTGCTGCGAGTACCTGGAGCAGGAGGTGAGCGAGGACACTACCTGTACCTGCACGTGCTGGCCTCCATCTACAGCCTCAAGCGGCTGGACGCCTTCATCGATGGCTTTGTGCTGAGCCGTTTTGGCACCCTGTCCTTCACGCCCGACTTCCTGCAGAGCGTGTCCATGCAGAAGCTGTGCCTGTACCTGAGCGGCAGCCAGGTGCAGCGCGAGTGTGAGCACGACCTGCTGCAGGCGGCCCTGCAGTGGCTGACACAGCAGCCAGAGCGCGAGGTGCCCGCTGCGTGCTCGAGTACATCCGCTTCCCGCTCATCCCCAAGGGCGACCTGCTGCACCGCGTCAAGCCCGCCGTATGCGCACTGCTGCCCCGCGAGGCCGGCTGCGAGGACTTTGTGGAGGAGGCCGTGCGCTACCACAGCAGCCTGGCGGAGCAGCCCATCCTGCAGACGGCGCGAACCGCACTGCGCACAGACGGCGAGCGCCTGCTTTTCATGGGCGGCGAGGTCTCCGAGCGGTGTCTGGAGCTCAGCGACGACACCTGCTACCTGGACTCCAAGAGTGAGCAGTGGGTCAAGGAGACACCGCTGCCAGCCCGGCAGAGCCACCACTGGGTTGCCGTGCTGGGCGGCTTCATCTTCATCGCGGGTGGCAGCTTCTCCCGGGACAACGGAGATGACGCGGCCTCCAGCCTGCTTTATAGGTATGACGCCCACTGTAAACAGTGGATCAAGGTGGTCTCCATGAACCAGCGCCGTGTGGATTTCTACCTGGCCTCCATCCAAGACATGCTGGTGGTGGCCGTTGGTGGCCAGAATGAAAACGGAGCGCTGTCTTCCGTAGAGACCTACAGTCCCAAGACTCCTGGTCCTACGTGGCCGGCCTGCCCAGGTTCACCTATGGCCACGCGGGTACCATCTACAAAGACTTCGTGTACATCTCGGGTGGCCATGACTACCAGATCGGTCCGTACCGCAAGAACCTGCTGTGCTACCACCGCACTGACGTGTGGGAGGAGCGGCGGCCCATGACCACGGCGCGCGGCTGGCACAGCATGTGCAGCCTGGGCAACAGCATCTTCTCCATCGGCGGCAGCGAAGACAACGTGGAGTCCATGGAGCGCTTTGACCGGCTGGGCGTGGAGGCCTACAGCCCTCAGTGCGACCAGTGAACACACGTGGCGCCGCTGCTGCACGCCAACAGAGAGTCGGGTGCGGCCGTGTGGCAGGGCCGCATCTACATCCTTGGCAGCTACAGCTGGGAGAACACAGCCTTCGCCAAGACCGTGCAGGTGTACGACCGTGAGGCCGACAAGTGGAGTCTCGGGCCCGACCTGCCCAAGGCCATCGCCATGTCCGCGTGCGTGTGCGCCCTCAGGCCGCAGCCAGAGAACAAGAAGAAGAACGGCAAGGGCAGGCGGCTGCAGGACTGCGGCCAGTGACCAAGCCGCCTCCCGCACCCCAGTGTCTCCCGAGCGACCCGGACGCGCCCGAGCTCCTCAGCAGCTTCTGTTTACTTCTATGACTTTTGCTATTTCTACGGTGTCACAGCCATCAGTCACGTGGACTTCACGCCGTGTCCTGCTTGAGCAGTCACACCGGGACCCAGGCAGTCCACACCCTGGGCGGCCGCCTTCCACCATGGCCGGCGCACGCGGGCTCCTGGCCACCCCGGGAGTAGCTTGCACCTGAGGGATGCAGTAGTTTCTGTAGTGAGACCCGGGGCCTTGGGGGAACACATCATTTCGGCTTTGAAAAGTAAGATTCCTGGGCTCCACCTCATAAGTGTCAGGTATGAAACCAGCGGGGAAAGAGCCAGGCATGGCAGCACACACCTGTAATCCTGGCATCCAGGAGGCTGAGGCAGGAGGATCACCACGCATCCAAGTTCAGCCTGAACTACATAGTGAGTTCACAACCAGCCTGAACTCATAGGGAGACCCTGTCTCAGAAAACCCAGAATAAGTAAAACTTCAGGGAAGCCTCAAGACTGTATTTCCACCGGTTTCTTGAGCTTGGAGCACTGGCCATGTTTGGCAGCCACTGACAAGGCCGTAAGCAAGGACCCAGACCTGGTGGACAGTCGGAGGAAGGACAGGGACTTCCCTCAGGGCGCTGCAGCTGCTGCTTCTGAACGGTCCTTTTTTCGTGGCTAGGAATCTTTCTGAATTCTAAAAGGTAACAGGCAACCAAGAAGGGAAGGGGCAAGTGACACGAAGCTCTTTACAAACCTGAGACTGTAACGTGTGCTTTCACTTTTCCCTGTCCCTAACCTACTCACACCACGGTACGGAGCTCCCCACTCGACATTTACTTCTCAGGAAAGGAAGAGTCCATGTGGCGACCCCTGGCTGCAGCCCCCAGAGCCGTGAGGGCTCTGCCCACTGGAACAGGCTGGGCCCACAGGGTGGCCGGCATCCTGGGCCTGTACCTGCTGCTGAGCGCTGCTGAGCACAGGGCCGACTCCTCAGCCAGCCTTCCTGTGTTGCTCCTTCCCTAAGCGACAGGGTCAGGCCCGATGGCCGCCGGGCTCCTCCAGGTGACTGCGTCCCTCCCTCCGCGTCTGCTCTGTTGCCAATGGCAGCTGCACTGCCTGCAGAGCGGGCCTCCCCGACCACCACCCCTACCAAGCGCCCTGGACCGCGGTGAGAGGACCCCGACTGACCGGGCACAACACGAGAGCCACGGGGAGGAGGATCGGCTCAGTCCTGAGCGGTGACCTGTACCTCAGCGGAGTCTGATCCCTGGAGGAGATTCGGGGTGAGCGCTGACACCCGAAGAAGCAAAGCCACTTCCTCTTCCTCTGCTCCTCTGTCCCCCGCGGGGCTCGCTCGGTTTGGATCCTCTGCTGCTCCCTAAGCCAGGAGGGCAGCTGGGGAGACGAAAGCCTCCATGCGCACTGTCGCTGGTGGGGTGAGCAGCGTGCGGGAACCTGTGTCCCCTGCGTGTGGTGGCCGCCAGAGGCTTAGGGACCGCAGCGAGGCTCCGTGAGGCTCCGTGCGGCCGGGTGTGTCAAAGGCTCTGAGAAGGCTTGTGTTCCCTGCTAGCCGCCTCGCCAGCTTTTGCGAAGGGCCAGCCCGCGCGGTTCATTGCATTCCTAGTCCCAGACCTCCGTGAAAGGCGTTCCGGAGAGAGTTGACTGCCCGGAGCCCAGCAGAGGGTGCTGCGGCCAGGCCATTCGCGCAGGGTGGCCCTGGCCCCAGGAGAGGCGAGCCCCGAGCTTCAGCCTCACCCGTGCTCCCCGTTTTGCTGCTGGGCCCTGCCTGGGGCAGCTCTGGCCGGCTCCTGAGTCTCTGGTGCCTTGTGGGAGAGACAGCTTGCGGGCCATGAATGCGGCTGGTGACGGGGCTTGTGGGGGCGCAGAGCTGCCAGGGTGCCCGGGTCAGCTCCGCTACTGGGCAGAGCGGTGCGAGGGTGGAAGTGGATGGCCTTTGGGAAGAGGTTGGGCCACGGTGGCAGCCAACTGGTCTGAATGAAAACAGCATGCCGCTGTTGGGTTAGACTGTCCATAGTCCCAGCACTCAGGAGGCTGAGGCAGGAGGGTCGCTTAGGGTTGGAGGCCAGCATGGGCTGTGTAGTGAGTTCAAGGCCGGCGTGAACTACACAGTGAGACCCTGTCTCCACAACAACAACAAAATAACCTGTCTGTGCTCTGGGCTTCTTGGAGCTTTGAGAACACCTGGATTGTTTTTCCTCAATCTTTCAAAATCAGGATGGCTTTTATTCAGGTTTTGATTGCTTTTTTTTTTTAAGAATTAAGAGTACCAGCTTTGTATTAGTTGTAGGCTTGGTCCTCACCTAAGTTAGGACCCTGTTTGCATAAGACATAAACGTGATAATAAAAGGGACAGAGAATGGAAAGCTGAAGGGGGCTGGTTGCCCGCAGGGATCTGCTGCTTCAAATATGTATCAAGGGCCAGATGCGGTAGCACGCACCTGTAGTCCCAGCTACGCAGGAGGCTGAGGCAGAATGATCTGCCTGAGCCCGGGGGTTTGGGGTCAGCCTGGGCAACGTAGCAGGAACCACCCCCCAGAAGCGCTCACCTGGCAGTTCCAACGTTTTGCCCTTTTATCAAGGCTCCCACCCAGGCCTTTGAGGCCTGGATTTAGGCAGAGCCACAGGTGTGTGTCTGTATTCCAAATGCTCAGCCTCCCCTGAACCATTCAGCGACCTCTGGAGAATTTGCAGGGACTCCAGAAGCTAACTCTGAGTTTGGGGTGTGAAGGCAAACGCCAGGGGGCAGTGGTATCCATCCTCTGAGGCCCAGGGCTCTGCCCTGAGTTTGAGGGAATTAACTGGTGGTTCCAGGTGCCCGGCCCTAAGCCAAGAGGGACCTTTCAGCAATGTGCAGCTGTGGCCAGGCCTCCTGGTGTCTCCTGCATGCTGCTGCCCACAGGACAGTGGCTGGCATCGGGCCCCAGCTGAATCTTCTGCAGCATACGTGGGGTAGCTGCATAGATGCCTAGACACCTGACCCTGCATCTGCCACACCTGGCTGTTTTTAGAGTTTTTTGAAATGTTTTGATACTTTTTGATACAATTTGCTAATCACCATTTTGTAGTCGCCTGCCAGGGGCCCCACCTCACCCCCTACCTGCCTGCACCCCAGGCTTGTCTGGATGAGCAGTGTCCTGTGGCCTTGGCTTTGGGCATCTCTGTGAGTGGGTCTGTCCTAGGCCTGGTGGCCCAGAGAACGTGGGACCCCCCCTTCTGAGGGCCCACCCATGGGCTGCCCACGTGTCCCTGTCTCTTGTGGGCCATGTCTCCGTGTATGGCCGGGCCTGGTCTGTTCCCGTCTGCCTTTCTTTTAAATAAAAGCAGCGAACCCCCTGGCACTTGAGAGACACACTGTCCTCAGAAGGAGGGGTTGTTCATTTCTTTTTGTTTACATGGATAAAATCAATGGTTTCTGAGGGGGCTGCAGGTGTCAAGAAATTCTCCTTCACTTGCCTTAGTTAAAGAGTTGAATGAGGGGCTGGAGATTCAGCTCAGTGGTTCTGGCATCTGCCTCCCAAGTGCAAGGTTCTGAGTTTGATCCTTGGTATCAAAAAAAAACAAACTTGAATGAATGTACCCATCTCAGTGGTGTAGGGACAGACAGAATGTGCTCTTCTGTCCCGTCCCGTGGGTAAGTCAACGGAGACCCTAGAGGGGGAGTGAGAATGACAAAGGACAGGGGACACTAGAGATGGAGACAAGACAAGTTTCTGATCAAGTCTCGTTTATTGCGGAAGCTGCTACAGCATATATACCGTAGGGCTAGAGGGAGGGAGCAAGGGGAGGGTACTGGGGCTACTTCCTTGTTGCCGGGTAGACTTGCAGCAGGCCCAGACATGCCCGTAAAAGGCACTCAAGAGTTCTAGCGGGGGGGGGGGGGCAAGGCCCCCCCCACTCTTCCCTGTCAGCTCTCTAAGAAGAGCAACGCCAGCTTGTGGAAGTTACTGGAAAGCCGTGGTCCAGGTTTCTTTGTAAGCAAAGGAGAGTTAGATCCTTTGGTTTAATCATCAGCCACCGTCCCTTCCTAAATTAGTTAATTTGATGACTAAGTAACTCATTGTTTATGTTCTGGTTACTAATGTCACTGAAATCTGGAATTTCCATTTAATTTGCTTTGTTGTATTTGTAATTTTATGACATTCAAGAGTTTTTTTGTCTTCCTCTTTTAATTAATTTTCTGCACAATGCTTTTTTTTCTTTGATTTTAATTACATACAGAATATTAAGTTCTTACAAACACATTAAAATAATGTGCCTGCTAGGGTATGGTTTATTTTATAATTACAAAAAAAAAAAAAAGATGGTGTCATCTGGGAAAGGTCCATGATAGGAGCATGTTGCTGCTGAAGCAAATCTCTCCTGGAGCAGTCAAGAGGTGCCTCACTCCACGGCCTCAAATTAAAGAGTTAGTAGTAGCCACAAAATAAAATTACCTTGTAGAGAGCATTTGGCTCCTCTCCCCTGGCTCTCCTTTATTCATTTTTCTTGCCTCATTACTCTTGTTAGTACTTCCAGTATTACAGTGAACAGAAGTGGTGTGAATGGGCATTGTTGCCTTGTATCAGATCTTAGAGGAAAAGCCTTCAGCCTTTTACCATTAATGGCATTGGCTGTAAGATTTTCATAAGTGATATTCACTATGTTCAAGGAATTTTCCTCTATGATTATTTTGTTGAGGCTTTTTTTATGAAATGAAGTTAACTTTGGCAAATGTTTTTCCCGCAACAAGATGTCTGTGTGATTTTTATTTTTTATCCTCTTAATGCATTATGCACAAACCAAACTTGATCCCAAAGATAAATCACACTTGGTCATAATATGCAATCTCTGTCTGATATGTTGTTGAATTTACTTTGAATTGGAAAGTTATGTTCATCAGAGATATTGGACCATAATTATTTTTTCTTGCAGTGCCTGGCTTTGGTATCAGGCTTTCTGATCTCAAGATGAATTAGGAATTACTTCTATTTCCATGCTTTTGGAATAGTTTAGGAAATGGGAAGGGGATCAAGAGACTAATGGAGGGGGAAAGGAGGAAAGGAAAAAGGGATCAGAAAAGAAATTAAGATGTGTTATATACATGTAACAATTCCACACTAGGAATGTAAATATTATGTACTGCAAACATGTCTTAATAAAAAATAAGTAATTTTAAAACAATGTTGTATTAATACTTCTTTGGGTATTTGATAGAATTCAAAAGACTATGAGTCCATCTGATCCTCTTATTTTCTTTCTTGGGAGTTTTAAAAAATATATAAATCTCTATTTGTTATTGATTTGAGTGGTCTTTATAATTCTTTTTTTTTTTTTTTTTTTTTAGTTCCCATGTCTTTGTTTGAGCTGTAAGTCACTTATCATTAAACTCATCCTTTTAGAGTATACAATTCAGTGGTTTTAAATTTACAGAGTTGTACCTTCATTACTACTTTCTCATTTGAGGATACTTTCATCATTCCCCACAGACACCAGATGCATTAACACTGATCTGCCCTGGCAACTTTTCTACTTTGTGCCTCTGTAGATTGCCTGCTCAGATACTCCAGATAAAGAACCACACCACACAGGGCTGTTGGTCTGGCTTCCTTCATTAGCACAGTGTTTTGGGGCCCTTCCTGGGATGCCTGGGCCAGCCCTGCATTCCTTTCACTGCCGTGTTTTATTGTATGGATAGATCATATTTTGTTTATCCATTAGGTGGTAGACATTTGAGTTGTTCTGCCCTGTGGCTATTATGAATAATGCCATAATTCTTGATTCAATCTTGGTAGTTTATATATTTCTAGCAATTCAGTCATTTTATTTAGGTTATCCAATTTTTGGCCTACGATAGTTCATGATAGTCTCTTTGATTCTTTTTATTTCTCATACATCTGTTGTAATCTGCCCTTTTTATTTCTGATTTAATTTATTTGACTTGTATTTGTTAACTGTCTCCCCCCCACCCACCCCGAATACAGGGGATTGAACTCAGGACCTTGTGCTTTTGAGGCAGGCGTGGGGCCACTGAGCTAAATCCCCAGCCCAACTATTTCATTTTTTAAAAAACCTAACTCTTATATAAATTCTTATTCTATAATTTTCTGTTCTTCATTTGATTTATTTCTGCTCTGATTTTTATTACTTTGTTCCTTTTGTTAACTTTGGAGTTCAGTCTGTTCATCTTTTCCTGGTTCCCTAAGATGCAAAGTTAGGTTGTTATTGGTACATTTTAGGAATACATTTACATTTATCACTGAGTACTTGTACCTGTACATGATGTATCTTTGTTCTTATTTTTTCCCCATTCCCTGTCCTCCCTTCCCTATTTACAAAGACTTTGTTTCCAATTTTTCCTTTTCTCATAATTTTCCCTTTCCCTTCTTTCCTTTCCCCTTCTCCTCCCACTTCCCCTACCCCTTTGGACCTTTTCTTCCTGTTTCAAATTACCAATTATTCTTTTTAATCTGAAATTAACACTATATATTACATGTTACTACTATTTTCCTGCATCCAATAAGAACTGATAACTTCCTCTTCTTGTTGTTCTTCTTTCTTCTCCTCCTCCTCTTTCTTTCTTTTGGCTAATCTCAAGATATTTTAAAATTCCTTTTCAAGTTTCTCTTTGTCCCAGTGATTTTGCAGGAATATGCTATTTGGATTCCATGTACTGGTCAATTTCCAAATTAGCTTGCTGTTATTGACAATTTCACTCCATTGTGATGGGAAACTACTCAGTATAATTTCAATCTTCTTAAATTTATTAAGATGTACTTTGTGTTGCCAGGTTAGTGTCCTCTTATTCTTTATTGTGGGGAGAGAAAGGTAAAGAGTGGAACTTGGAGAAGAAATACAACTCCATTCTTGCTTTTAATTATAATAATCTCCCAAACATTCTGAAATTTATTCACCTTCTAAGTATCCACAGGACAGGATGGATTTGGTTTCTCTCTGCAAAGTTCCTGTGAAGAGTTTGCCACCATCCTTCCACATGCTAGCCTTTTGGTATACACACACCTCTTCCTGTCTTTTTCTTTTTTTACATGTTTTCTGGTACTAATCTATTTTGATTCATTTGTTTTTTTCTTCTATAGGTATTTTAATTGTGGTTAACTAGAAAATTACATACAATATCTTATGCATATAACAGTCTATTTTAAGCTGATAACAATTGACTTCCCATGTATGCAAGAATGCTCCATTTTTACCTTTTTCCTGACATTACATGCTATTTATTTCACAATTTACATGGACTTATATTGTATCTATTAACATAATTTAGTTGTTCTTTTTAACAGTTTTTTATTTTTACTTTTTATAGAAGACTTTTTTTACAGTACTGGGGATTAAACCCAAAGACTGTCTACTAGAACACAAAGTTTTTTCAGCAAGGTCTCAAGATCTAGATTCCAAGTCATTTTAAAAATTTTTTATCATGAAACCAGGCCCTGTTAAAGTTACCTAGGCAAACCTTGAACTTGCAATCCTTCCTTAGCCTCCAGAGTAGCTGGATTACAAATATGAAACATCTTGCCCAGGTCCTCTTAGCATTTCTTGTAAGGTATGTTTAGTGATGACAAACTCTTTCAGCTTTGTTTTGAGATGAATGACAGCTTTGTTGGATTGGCAGTTTCTTTCAGGCCTTTGAGTACATCATTCCAGTCTTTTCTGGACTGCACAATTTCTGCTGAAAAATTTACCAATAGTAGTATGAATGTTCCTTTGTATGCACAAGTTCCTTTTATCTAGCTGCTTTCAAAACTATCTTTGTCACAATGAAACCCATTAATTTGTACAATTAATGTGCATTAATAATTATAATAAGAAGCCTGGGGATGTAGCTCAGTGGCATTGCCCCTGCCTGGGCAAGCATAAGGTCCTGAGTTTGATCCTTGGTACCAGAAAAAAAAAGCAAATGAAATAACCAATAAAATAAAAAAAAATTATAATAAAATAGTTGCAATTTTTCTTTGTCTTTAACATTTGATAACTTCATTGTAACACATCTTGCTGTGGGTCCTTTGGGTTCATTCTATTTGCTGTCCTCTAGGCTCCCTGAATCTATTTCTATTTCTTTCCCCATGTTGCAGAAGATTTTCTCCAAAATTCTTTGAATAAGCTTTTTGTCCATAATATCTCTGTGTTAGTAACTTTTCTCTCATTGCTGAGATAAAATATCTAACACCAAAAGTTAAAAGGCAAGGGGTTTATTTGGTTTACAGTTCATAGAGGTTTCAGTCCATAATCAGCCAACACAAAGGCAGAGATGACAAACAGGCATAGCAGAGCAGAAACAACCTGGCACACACAAGGCAGCAA
The DNA here is from genome assembly GCF_053883595.1 of Heterocephalus glaber. Taxonomy (NCBI): domain Eukaryota; kingdom Metazoa; phylum Chordata; class Mammalia; order Rodentia; family Bathyergidae; genus Heterocephalus; species Heterocephalus glaber. The sequence continues at coordinate 183,403 of NW_028258223.1, read as the reverse complement.
AGGCACAAAGGGGAGTCCAACAGCATCTCTCTGCCCCCTTTATCCCATTCAAACCACCAGCACTAGGGTGGTAGCAAACCAATCACTCACATGTAGTGGTCCAGCAAACACATGCCCCCAATCCCAGCATCACACACTCCAGACTCCACCATCCCTGAAAAATAAAGTCCCATCTCATCTGCATGAGGCCTTGGTGGGACACCCAAACACAAACCACAACAATCTGTAAGATATCTTCCCTTTGATTGTGATGCCAGTAGGTGTGGACCAGAGTGGTGTAGCTGCAAGCAGGTCCAGCCATGGCCCCTCCCTGACCCTGGCCACCTGGAACCACAGGCTCCTCCCAAAGACCAACCTGGAGAAGAGCTGCAGAGGTGCACAAGGAACAGCCAGTGGCCCTCCCCAGTACCATCGGTGAGTCCATATCCCAGTGAGAAACTGGTGTGGACCAGAGCGGCACAGCTATAGGCAGGTCCAGCCAGGGCCTCACCCTGACCCTGGCTGCTTGGGCCCACAGTCCCCAGTCAAAGACCTGCCTGGAAAAGAACTGCACAGGTGTACAAGCAACAGCCAGATGCCCACCCTGACACCATTGGTAAGTGCATACAGACCCTAGCCAGAAGCTCACCTAGACACCAATGACTGGGGTGCACAGTCCCCAGCCAAAGGCCCTCCCAGACAATAGCTACATAGGAAGGCAGGCCCTAGCCAGAGGCATGTCTAGATACAATCCAGAGTGTGCACAAGCATGAGCCAGAAGCCCAAGCAAACAAAAGGACAGAGCAGGGATCCAGAAGGACACCACTCTGAACCCAGGAATTGGTGCAGTGGTGAGCAGCAAAGAAATGACTGCTCAGTGGCTTGCTGAATACTGAAGACCACTGGGTAAGCAAAAGGTTGCCTCAACAAAGACACAGGCTGCATCTGTTCAAATGAGAAGACACATAAATAAGTCTCAAAACCAGACTTCTTGATTACCTAAGTCAACCCCAAAGGTCAAAGAGATGGAACATTGTGATGTTCAACTACCTGGACTCCCTGAACAGGCAACAAAAGAGGATCTAGAAAAAATTAAATCAGAAATAATTTCTCACATAGTAAGAGATAGTGCAAGACATGATTAATAAATCTAGAGCACACACAGATAGAAAAAAATAGAAAAGTTGAAAAGCATGATGGAATCCCAACACAGAAAACAAATGGAATCCATAAAACAGATGCAAACAGATTGCCAGCAGATTAAAAACTCCATTGAAAGTTTATGCAGCAGAATGAGCCAATGTGAGGATAGAATATCAGATATAAAAGACAGGATTGTGATTAATGACCAAGAAAAAAAATTCTTTAAAATAGTAAGGGACCATGAGAAATCAATCCAGCAGTTGCTAGATGATGGAAAAAAGAATAATATAAGACTGATTGGAGTCAATAAAGAACCAGGAATGAGGACAAATGACATAAAAAACTATTAACACAAGTAATAGCAGAAAACTTTCCAAGCAGAGGAAAAGAACTTGACATACAGATTAGTGATGCATATAGGATTCTAACTAGCCATGACAAAAAAAAAATCTACACATAGGCATATAATAGTTAAGATTCAAGAAACTCAACAGAAGAATAAAATTGAGGGCTGGGGACAGAGCTCAGTGGTTGCACCACCAGCAAGCACAAGGTCCCAAACTTGATCCCCAGTACAAAAAAAAAATCTACAAGTACTGAGAGAAAAGTAACAATTCATGTACAAGGGAAGGCCCATAAGAATCACAGCACACTTCTCAACACAAACTCTTAAAGCAAGAAGAGCCTAGAGTAATGTATTTCAAGCCCTAAAACAAAACAACTTCCAACCCACATTGATGTACCCTGCAAAACTATCTTTCAAAATCAATGGATAAGGTACTTTCATGACAAAGAGGACCCGAGGAAGTTCATGAATGCCAAACCAGCACTCCAAAAAATTTTAAACAATATCCTAGAAAAAGACAATGAGGATCACAACTTCAGCAAGCCCGTCAGCATGAATCTATCAGGCAGAACAAGAAATTAAATACAAAGGGGGGAGAATCCAACAAAAAGAAGAAGTCATGACAAGGATAAGTTAATACATATCAGTTATAACCATCAATGTGAATGGTCTCAATTCAGAAATCAAAAGAAATAGACTGGCAGAATGGGTCAAGAAGCAAGATCCAACAACATGCTGCATACAAGTAGCACACTTAATTCAAAAAGAAACTCATGGACTGAAAGTTAAAGGGTAGAAAATAATACTCCATGCAACAGGAACCTAAGAAAAGCAGAAACAGCTACCCTATTTACAGATCAAATGGATTTCAAACCAACACTGATTAAGAGGGAAACAGACAGACACTACATCCTTATAAAAGGGAAAAGTCCAAGAGGAAGAGATGAGAATCATAAATTTATATGCACCAAATACTAGTGCATCCAACTACATAAAACAAATACTAATGGACATGGAAAATCAAATAAGCACTAATATAATCATAGAGGGGAACTGCAATACCCCACTGTCATAAATAGATCAACTAGACAGAAATAAACAACAAAATACTAGAACTCAATCAAACTCTTGAACAAATGAACTTAACAGATGTTTACAGAGCATTTCACCCCACAAAATAAGAATGCACATTTTCTTTGGCTGCACATCAGTCATTCCGCAAATTATTCCACATAATTGCTCACAGAATATGTTTAAGTGAGTACAAAGGAATTGAAGATATCCCCTGTATATTATCAGACCATAGTGTGATGAAATTGGAGATCAATAGCAATAGAAACCTCAACAATTTCAAAAACACATGGAAACTGAACAACACACTTCTGAATAACCAATGGGTCACAGAGGAAATTAAAGAAATAATCAGACAGTTTCTACAATTAAAAAAAATACCAATAAAACATATCGGAATCTATGGGACACAATGAAAGCAGTCCTAAGAGGGAAATTCATAGTGAATACTCATATTAGGAAAACAGAGTTATCTCAAATAAACAATCTTATGTTGAACCTCAAACTTCTAGAAAAAGAAGAGCAGCACAAACCTAAAGCTCATACAAGGGAGGCAATTATAAAGATTGGAGCAGAAATCAATGCAATGGAGACTAAAAGAATGATACAAAAAAATCAATGAAGCAAAGTGGTTTGAAAGAATAAACATAATTGACAAACACTTAGGCAAACTTATCAAAAAGAGGAAAGAAAAAACCCAAACCCATCCAATTATAAATGAAAAAGGTGAAATTACAATGGACCCAGCAGAAATCCAGAGGATCATCAATACCTACTCTGAGAAGCTTTATGCCAATAAGATGGAAAACACAGAAGAAATAGACAGATTTCTAGATATATATGTGTTACCAGAGGTGAACAAAGAAGACCTAAAAATTCTACACAACCCAATATCAATCAATGAAATTGAAAATGTAATTAGAAACTTAGCAATTAAGAAAATCCCAGGCCCTGATGGCTTCACTGCTGAATTGTACAATACATGTAGAGAAAAACTAGTGCCACTACTGTTTAAACTCATCAATGAAAGTGAAAGGGAAGCAATACTCCCAAATTCATTCCTAGATGCAAGCATTACCTTGATCCCCAAAGCAGAGAAAGAGCCAACCAAAAAAGAGAACTATAGGCCAATCTCACTAATGAACATAGATGCAAATATCTTTAATAAGATACTGGCAAATAGAATGCAGAAAATCATCAGGAAGATCATATCCCCTGATCAAGTGGGATTCATCCCAGGGATACAGGGATGTTTCAACATATGCAAATTAATAAATGTAATATCCTATATTAATAGAGCCAAGGACAAATCTGTATGGTCATCTCAACAGATGCAGAAAAAGTGTTTGACAAAATCCAACAAGAATTCATGATAAAACCCCTATAAAAAATTGGAATAGGTGGTCTCTATCTCAATCTGATAAAAGCTAACTATGAAAAACCAACAACCAATATCATACTATATGGTCAAAAACTGAAACCCTTCATGCTAAAATCAGGATCTCCACTATCACTAGTTCTGCTCAATATTGTTTTGGAAACATTAGCCATAGCAATTAGAAAAGAGAAAGAAATGAAAGGAATAAGGAAAGGAAGAATTTAAACTGTCATTATTTGCAGATAATATGATACTTTGTATAGAAGACCCGAAGAACTCCACCAAAAGCCTTCTAGACTTAATAACCAAATTCAGTAGAGTAGCTGAATACAAGATCAACACACAAAAATCAGTAGCTTTCCTGTACACAAATAACAGACTCACCAAGAGAGAAATGGGGCAATCAATTCCTTTCACAGTAGCATCCAAAAAATTGAAATACCTAGGAATCAACCAAATGAAAGTGATCAAAGACCTCTACCCTTGCTCCTGGGTAGGAAGAACCAATATAATAAAAATGGCCAGGGGCCGGGGATTTAGCTCAGTGGTTCCACTGCCTGCCTCACAAGTGCAAGGACCCAAGTTCGATCCCTAGTACCAAAAAAAAAAAATGACTATACTTCCAAAATTGCTATACAGATTCAATTCAATCCCAGTTGAAATTCCAACAGCATGCTTCACAGAACTTCAGAAAACAATCTGAAAATTCATTTGGAACAAGAAGAGGCCTAGAATAGCAAAAGCAATTCTAGGCAACAAAGATAAGGTAGGTGGTATCACAATCCCCAACTTGAAACTATACTACAAAGCTACTGTGATAAAAACAGCATGGTACTGGCAAAGAAACAGACTTGAGGATCAGTGGATCAAATTAGATGATGCAGAAACAACTCCAGATACACTCAGCCAACTCATCATCAACAAAGGAGCCAAACACCCTCACTGGAGCAAAGATAGCCTCTTTAATAAATGATGCTAGAATAAGTGGGTTTCAACTTGTCAAAGATTAAAACTAGACCTATATGTCTCAGCATGTACTAAACTAAAATTGAAATGGATTAAATATCTAAATTTAAAACAGAAATACTAAACTGTCTGTAAGAACTATTAGGTAGAACTCTTAAAGATATGGGTGTAGGACATGATATCATGACCAAAACCTCAGATGCATGTGAACTAGCAAAAAGTATCAACAAGTGGGATCTTTTATTAAAAAGCTTCTGCACAGCAAGAGAAACTAACAACAGTGTGAACAAACAACACATAATGTAGAAAAAAATTTTATCAGCTGTTCCTCAGACAAAGGTCTACTATCTAAAATATATAAAGAACTTTAAAAAAAATCAGACCTCCAAAATTTAAAGACCCAATCCAAAAATAGGCATCTGAAGTCAACAGATATTTCTCAAACAAAGAATTAGAAATGGCAAATAAACATATGAAAAAATGTTCAACATCACTAGTCATTCGAGAGATGCAAACGAAAACAATGCTGAGATTTCACCTCACTCCAGAAAGAATGGCTGCTATCATGAAATTAACCAATAACAAATGCTAGTGGGGCTGTAGGGAAAAAGGAACCCTTTTCCACTGCTGGTGGGAGTTTAGCCTGGTGCATCCACTGTGGTAATCAGTATGGAGATACCTCAAAGAACTATGATTCGAGGTCCCGTTTGACCCAGCTATTCCCCTGGTTGGTGTCTTCCCATAAGTACTAAAAGAATCATACTACAGCAATATATGTGCACCCATGTTTATAGCAGCACAGTTTGTAATAGCTAAAACTTGGAAACAACTCAGTTGCCCATCAGCTGGAGACTGGATAAAGAAAATGTGGCTTTTTAAAACATAAAATGGAGTATTAATCAGCCATAAAGAATGAGAAATTTAAAACATTTTTTGCTAAATGGATGCATATTGAGGTGATACTCTTAAGTGTAATAAGTAGGACACACGTGTAAATACCTAATAGTTTCTCTGGTGTGAGAAACCGAAAGTGTAAATAAGGATCAAAATGTGTAATAGCTAATGTTAAATAGGAAGAAAAGGTGCAAAGGGGAAGAGGAGGGCTAGAGAAAAGGAAAGAAGGGAATGGAAGTAACATGAGATAATGAAAAAATGGAAACAAAGTCTTTGTGAATACAGAGGGGTAGAGGGGCTAATGGGAGGGGAGGTGAATGGGGAAAAATAAGAATCAAGATAAAATATGTACAGGTACAAATCTCTGATGATGAATGTCATTATGTTATGTACCTAAAATGTACTAATAAAATTAAATTTTTAAAAGATATCTTCTCTTTTTCTTCCTTTTTTCTTCCCCTCTTCAGATTTGATGATTTCTCATGACTTGTCTTTGAATTTATTGTTACTTTTTCCCATCAACAGACCTAGACTACACCTGATCTACAAATCTGAACTCTACTGGTTTTGTGTTCAGTTATTGTATTCTTCAGCTCTACAATTTCAGTTTTGTCATTTTTAATATTATCTATTTGTCAAAAGTATAACTTCATTCATTTGTTGCTCTCCAGATCAGAGAGAGAGAGACACTAGGTATCAAGATAGGCTAGTTCTCTACCACATAGCTGTATCTCTAGCCCAAAGTAAGCATCTGTTTATACTTTTACTCTAATTTGTTATGTATAAGTTAGAGATACATTTGAAGGTGCATGTTTATATCTAAAATTTTTATATTTTCTTGATGAATGAACTTTTAATATCTGTGAAGTTAACTCTACCTCTAATCATAGTTTGTAATTTTAAAATCAAGAACCTTCTGTCTTTTGTTATGGTACTGGGAATTGAACCCAGGACCTTTGAACTGAGATATGCACCCTAGTCTTTTTCTCTCTCTTTTTTTAATCAGAGTATCAAGTTGCTAAGTTTCCCAGGCTGGGCTCAAACTTGGCAATTCTCCTGCTGCAGTATTCAGAGTTCTGGGTTTACAGGCTTGTACCACCAGACCCAGCAAAGCCTCTTTTCTTAACACTGATATTGCTACAATTAATTCTGCCTGGTATCTGTTTTCCACTTTTTGATTTTTCAATGAATATTTCATATGCTCTATATTTTCTCTTAGGAAGTGTGACAGTTGGGGTTATAAAATCTAATCTGACATTCTTTGTATTCTAACTGGCAGATTACATCCTTTTGTATTAAATCTCATTCTTGATACTTTTGGGCTATGTAAATCTTCCTGTTATACTTTAAACTCTTTCTGAAATTTTCTATATTTTTATTCTATTCAATTTTATAGAATAATGATGTTTTCTAAAATAATGGGCAGACAAATTTTGTTGCCAGTCCTCCTAGAGTTAGTATTTTTTTTTTTTTTTTTTTTTTTGGTACCAGGGATTGAACTTGGGACCTTGCACTTTTGAGACAGGTGGTGGAACCACTGAGCTAAATCCTTGGCCCTTGTGTTAGTATTTTTAAATTTTGAACATAATGGGTTTGGACAGGTGTACCACAGGGTCAATCCCGTGGTATAAGAAACAATTACATCCTCTGAAAGTTTACACAATTCTATTTCCATGTAATTAAATTCTCATGATTTTTTTATCCTTCACTTACCTATGACTTTCAAAGTTAGTCATTAAACCTGTGTAATACTAAACAACAATACCAAGAAAGAAGCTCTTCTTTCCTCTCTCTATGGCACAAAACACATATCCCCATGCCCTCTCCTCCTCCTGCATCCACTCACCTCCTACCCACACCCTGGATTCCACCACTTGCCTGTGTTCAACAAGCTGGATGGAACATGATAAATTCCCAGTATTTTCTTGGAATGTAAAGGAGGTTTCCACATTAAATAGGTTGTTCCTGTCTGAATTTGCCTTATAGCCCGAAGATAAAACTTGTCCTTTTGGACCTTTTCATTTCACTGTAGGCTGGGGGAACCATCCTGAGGACTGGCAGAGTAGTTGAATGCCTCCATCACCATATCCCATGACAGAAATCACAGGAGTTGAGCCCAGTGCTGGGGAAAACACAGAGAAAGAATAAAAGTAATGTTGCTGTTATTCTGAGTCAGATTCATCAATCATGTAGCCATGATACCACCCACAATCCTTATCTGTTTTACATAGACATACATGTGTACTTATAATACCACTGGAAGTCTTTCCATGGTCTTTGTTCATTCAACATTTATTTAGCAACTACTAAATATGTCTGGCTACTGTTAAGTATGAATAATGATGATATGCATAAGACAGAGTCCCTTCGGTTGAAGAACACACTGATTAAATCAGAAAACAATGGTAAACAAATGAGTTTCATTTGAAAATGCTACTGTGGAAGGGTAGTCATGTTAGCACAGAGGAGGGAGTAGGTAAATGTGGAGTAAATTAAAGCTTTCTGGAAGTGCTTTTTGCACCCTCATGTAGCAGATAAATTGGAAACTTGGAGATGAAAAAGTGGAGATGAGGGAGAAGCATTCCAGAGAGACAGAGAGGTTCAAACTATGATGTGAAAGGTGGACATGTTGTGGTGCATTCAAGGATCTGATAATTTGGTACTTCTGAACTGTGCTATACAAATCACATTTACAATAGCTACAAGAAAAATTAAAATACTTAAAATTAAATTCAACCAAAGATGTGAAAAACATCTACACACTAAAATGTATAAAACATAGAAGACAGAAATTGAAGTCACAAAGAAATGGAAAGATGCCATATTCATGGATTGAAAAAATTAATATTAAAATGTCCATACAACCCAAAGCAGTGTGCAAATTTAATGCAATTCCCATAAAATTGTAATAAAATTTTTCACAGAAATAGAAAAAAATAACAAAACTCATATGGAACCACTAAAGATTCCAAATAACCAAAACAATAATAAGCAAGAAGAAAAATGTTGGAGGAATCACACTGCCTGAATCCCAAAATACAGTACAAAAGTATAGTAATCAAAAGAGTATGGTACCATCATGGAACAGATAGATGCATGGAACACAAAAGAGAGCCTCGAAAGAAATCAACACAATTATGGTCAATTGATTTTGAAAGAGGCAAAGGGTCAAGGGTCTCTTCAATAAGTGGTTTTGGGAAAACTAGATATCCCCTGCAAAAGAAAGATTACAACCTTTATTTCTCACCATATACAAAAATCAATTAAAAGTGGAGAAAAGAAGTAAATATAAGACACAAAACTATTAAATTCCAAAAGGAAATATAGATGAAATGCTTCATGAGATTTTGCTGGACAGGGTTTTTTGTGATAAGACCCCAAAAACCACAGGTGACAAAAGTAAAAGGAAATGGGGTTATATCAAACTTTTTTAAAGACTACAGAGAAAAAAACCTTCAATAGGAGAAAACTCAATAACATGTTTTAAAAATGAGCAAGAGACCTGAAAAAACACTGCTTTAAAGATAGCTTGCACCTGCATGGCAAGCTCAAGTTCCTGAGTTTGATCCCCAGTACTGAGGGGAAAAAATATGGCTTACAAATGACCAAGAATCATATGAAATAACGCTCAAATTATAATTTTCAGAGAAGTGCAAATCAAAATCATAATGAGATATCACCTGACCCTATATGGCTATTATCAAAAATGAAAAAAGAGGGAACTGTGGTGTAGTTTGGCAGTAGAGCACTTGTCTACCATGTGTGAGGCCCCATGTCCAATATCCAGCATTGAAAAAAAAGACAAAAGATAATAAATTTAGGTGAGAGTGTGGAGAAAAAGAAACCCTTTTTCCCCCCTATGAAAGTGTTTATTTGTCATGAGGAACTATTTCCTAGCCCACATATTGATGTTTCACAGTTCAGGAACACCAGTGACAAATGTCTATGGAATTCAATCCAAACAAACCCTTTTATTACTAAATCACTTTGCACTCTGAAAGACACTAGAATTTCCTCGTTTCTTTATAATCTTTGTGGAATCATAATTTCTGTAGAAAGCTGTATACATCTTCTTTCTTGGTTCAGCCACATCAAATGTAGAGAGAGCTGCAACCCCCAGGGAGACAATGAATGTCCCAACAGTATAAAGCTGAAGATATGTGCCCAGAATACCCTGCTTCTGAGGTTTTGTCACAGAACTGGAACTCATGGTAGTTACAGTCCTCAACACCAACATGATTTTCAGCTGAGGGAGAAAAGAACTGAAAAAGGAATTTTTATACACTATAGATAGGAATGTAAAGTAGTTTAATCATTATGGAAAGTGGTACAGTACAGAGGTTCTTCAAAACATTAAAACAAACTACCATATGATCCAGCAATCCCATTATTTGGTTGGATATCTAGAGGAAATGAAATCAGTATGTTTGAGAGACATCTATACTCTGATGTTTATTGCATCATTCTTCACAATAACCAAGATACATAATCATCCTAAGTGTCTATGAATGGATGAGGGATAAATGAGATACATATAACGGAATATTATTTATCCCAAAAAGTAAGGGAATCTTGTCATTTGCAATAACATATATGAATATGGAGTATATTATACTGAATGAAATAAGCCAGATATAGAAAGACAAAAATAAAATACCACAAGATCTCATCTATATGTTGAATCTAAAAAAGTTCATCTTGCAGAAGTTAAGAGTAGAACAGTAGGTAACAGATGCTAGCATTACCTATATAAGGCACTGGGGATATGCTGGTCAAAGGATATGGATAAGTATAGTTGGGCAGGAGGAATAAATTCAATATTTCTATTGTACAGCAGGTGTCTATAGTTGATGATACTCTTGAAAAATGCAAATACAGTGCATGTCAAGTGCTCCTATCTTGGGAATGATAACTATGTTAGATAATACTTTTGTTAATTAGCTAGATTTTATTTTTTTGGTACTGGGCATCGAACTCGGGACCTTGTGCTTGCAAGGCAGGCAGCGGGACCACTGAGCTAAATCCCCAGCCCATTAATTAGCTAAATTTAACTACTGCTACAATAGACATATATTAATATAAAATATATATATACCAAACAATACTAAAGGTTGATAGAGATTTTAAAAACTGGAACACTCATACATTGCTGGTAGGGATGCAAAATAAATGAGACAGTCAGTCACTCAGAGAAAAAGTCCAGCAATTTTTTTTCAGTACTGGTGATTGAATACAGGGCCTTCACACAGAACAACATTGCAGTCCTTTTTAATGTTTTATTATTTCTTTTGGGGACAAAGTTTCACCAAGTTGCTAAATTTCCCAGGCTAGGCTTAAACTCAGGATCCTCCTGCCTCAGCTTCCCAGAGTGTTGGGTGGCAATTTCATTAAAAAATGTACACTTGTTATAAATATAGACTTATTATAAAACCAAGTAGTACACCAGAACATTTATTCCAGACAAATGCAAACTTAAGAACACAAAAAAGCTATAAACAAACATTCATAAAAGTATTATTTGTAATATTTCAAAACTTAAAATAACTCCAATATTTTCAGTGGATAAATGGTTAAATTATAGTATATCTGTACCTTGCAATACTATTCAGCAGGAAGAGAAACAAACAATTCATACAAGTAGCTTGAAAGGAACTCAAGTGAACGATTCTGAGTGAAAGAAATTCAATCCCCAAAGATTACAAATGGGTGGAGGAATACAAGAAGAGAGATTACAAGTGCCTAGCACTTGCCCACTTCTCCATCAGACAGAACTAGAACAACTGGAGAGAAGTTATTAATCGAGGGGAGTAACCGGGAAAATACTGAAGTTCAATAGTGGACAGAGGCATGGAAAACTTAGGCAGAGAGACCAAGTAAGCACAAATGGGAAGGACCTGTCTGAGCTTCCTTCTCTGAAGTCAAAGACCTCTGAATTTCCCTGCCCCAAGGAACCAGCATCAAACATTGCCACAATAACTCAGCAGGTGTCTGCCTTGAGACATACTCTAACCCCAGGGGAGAACCTCTGAAACCAACCTGCAGGAAATTATGCATGGTGGGGAAATTATGTGACACTGAAGAAAAAGGAGGACACTTCACCAGATGCTCAGAGTCATGTATGAGAGTGCAGACTTGTAATTCCAATGTTCTAGGAGTCTGAGGCAGGAGGATTGCAGATTCAAGCCCAGCTTGAGTACCTTTGAGAGACCTTGCCTTCAAAAGAAACAAAAATGTTGGAGATATAGCTCAGTGCAAAAGCCCTTGGTTCAATCTGAAAGAGAAAGGGAGAGAGAGAGGGAGAGGGACAGAGAGGGAGGGAGAAGATCAAAGGAAGAAAGGAAGGAAGGAAGGAAAGAAGGAAGAAAGGAAGGGAAGGGAAGATTGGAAGGTAAGGAGGTAGCTGCAGACCTGCATAATTTCACATGGGAACTGAGTCTTGAACACCAGAGCTGTGAATGGTGGGTTGTGTGGGAATTGTTTCTTTTCTTCCCAGTGTGGATAGCTGTGACCTCATAACTTCACCTCACCCTCCAAATGGGCATCATAAAGAGGTCTGGAGCCAAAGCCATCCTGAGCAAAAAAGAGCAATCCTTGGGGCATCACAATACCTAGTTTCAAAATGTACTATAGTGCCATAGTAAACAAAATGTACTATTGACATAAAACAGAAAAGTAGACCAACAGAGTAGAATAGAGGACCCAGAAATAAACTCATGCAAGTACAGACAACTGATTCTTGATGAAGTTCCCAAAACATACATTAAAAGCAAGCTTTTCAACAAATGGTGTTGGAAAACTAGACCTCTGTCTCATCCTATACAAAAATCAGCTCAAGATGCATCAAAGACATTAATTTAAGACCTAAAGTCTTGAAACTACTAGAAGAAAACATGGGCAAAACACTTGAATATATTGACACACACAACAGTTTCCTGATAGGACTCTAATAGCTCAGGAAGCAGAAGTAAGATTTGACAAATAGGATTACACCAAATTAAAAAGCTTCTGCATACCAAAGGTGTCAATCAATGGAATGAAGAGTCAGCCTACAAAAAGGGAAAATCTTTGCAAGCTATTTGTCTGACAGAGGATTGATAACAAAAATATACAAAAACCTCAAAAAACAACACCAAAAGAACAAGTAATTCATTCAAAAATGGGCAAATAAGCAGAACAGATACTACTCAAAAGCAGAAGTACAGTCAATAAATATATTTTTAAATGCTTTATGTCTTTAATCATCAGGGAAATAAAAATCAAAGCTACATTGAGATTCAATCTCACCTCAATCAGCAAAACAAAACAAAAAAAACCTAGTAACTACTGTTAAGGATATGGGGGGAAAAGAGCATTTTTATAGCCACTATGGGAATCAGTATGGAGGTTCCTCGAGATAATAAAAATACACTTGTTCTTAGCCAAAAGGCTGAGAAGTGATGAGATAATAAAAATAGAACTACCATATGATCCAGTTATACCACTCCTGGGTATTTACACAAGGAAACAAATTCAGCACACAAAAAAGATAACTGCTTTGGAATCAGTCTAGGTGCCTGTCAAAAGATGAATGCATAGGCCGGGGATTTGGCTCAGTGGTTTCACCACCTGCTGCGCAAGTGCAAGGACCCAAGTTCAATCCCTGGTACCAAAAAAAAAAAAAAAAAAAAAGATGAATGCATAAAGAAAATATGCTATATATCCACTAGAGTATTATTCAGCCATAAAAGAATAAAGTTATGTCCTTTGCAGCAAAATGGATGAAACCAAAGTCATCATGTTAAGCAAGATAACTTAGACTCAAAAACACAAGTACTACGTGCTTTTATTTTTGATATGTGGAAACCTAAAAACAGAAAACAAACTAAAAAAGAAAACAGAGAGAGAAGATAACCTCAAGATAGAAGAGGAAGTGTTGGAAAGGGGAAGGAAAGCAGGCAAAGGGATGAGAAAAAGGGGATGAGAGGGTAAAAGGGAGGGTGGGTATGACGGAAGTAGGTTATATGCATGTATAGAACTATCACAGTGAAACCCATTCATAGGTTCAATTTTTATGCATTACTACGGAGGGGGCAGGGGAAAGTAAAGAAGGGAAAGGAAAAATTGAAAGTAAGAAGGCAAAAATCGAAACTAAGCTTATGAATATAGGGAGTTAAGGGGTTGAAGGTAGGGCAGGGGAATGGGAAAAAATAAGAATCAAGATATACCATGTACAGGTACAAATTCTCAATGATGAATGTGATCATAAGGCATACTTAAATGTATCCATAAACTCAATAAAGAATATTATGCATAAATAATTATAATGAAAAGTTTGCATACATATGTTTCCATTTATATAAAATTCCTGAAGTGACAAAATTATGAAGATAGAGAACAGATTTAGTCACTGCTATAGTTTGGAATGGTTACACAAGAGAAAGTGTGAGTGTAACTATAAAATGATAGCAGAGGAAGGCTTTGGTGGTGCAACTGTTGTACACCTTGATGTGGAGTTGGTTATATGAATCTACACATGAAATAAAATAACATATAACACACACACCAACAGAACAGAGAGGTCATGCTGTCTTCTAACTGCATGACGTAAGATTTAAAATATCCAAATTTAACAACTGTCAAAATATCCAAGATGATGCAATTAAATTATAATTTCTCTGAAATAAACTGACCTGACACTTTCAGCTCCAAGATAGCCTCTCTGTTATAGGTCTGGGAGTTAAACCAGCACCCATATAGGCTAGCATCTGAAAGGGTGATGTTCTTCAATGCCACAGATACATGCCCATCTGCCATGAAGTCCTTCACCAGCACAGTTCTCCCTTGATAGCCTGGCACTTGCATGTATTTCTGGTCTTCTCCATCCTTATACAGATGGACCACAGTAGAGAATCGATCCTTGAAGAACATCACTTCCATGGCCTCTGCATTTGGCTCAGGAGAGAGGAAGCAGGAGAATACTATGTCCTCCCCCACCAAGGCCTCTACAGGCTTGTATGGCCCAAGCACCTGCCATTGGCCTGTGGGAGGAAACGCAAGAGATACCTGAGCAAAACCCATGTCAGTGTGTCTTTCTCAGGGAAAGTGAACTTATGATGTACATGAATAATATATTCATCATGATATCCTTTCTGAACCACAGACTTGTATCTACATAGCCTCTTACATTTTAAAGAATAACTCCATATCAGTTATTTCACTCAGTCTCCAAACATCCTGAGAGCTGAGCACTATTTCAAAGTTACCTTTTTTTTTTACAAAGTTGAATATCGAACCCAGAAGCTCATGTATGCTAAACAAATACTATACATTGTGCTATATCAGCCCAATGGAGAATATTAAGATTCTCACTGTGAAGATGTGAAAAACTACATCTTTTTTCCCCCCATTAAGTTTATTGGTACATTTTAGGTATACAATACAGTTACATTCATCACTGGGATCTTGTACCATTACATGAGTCTCTTGGATCTTATTTTTTTCCCCCTTCCCTTGCCCTCCCTTCACCCCCTCCACCCTTCCCTATTTGCAAAGACCTTGCTTCCATTTTTCCTCTTCTTATAATATTCCTTTCCCTTTTTTCTCTTCCCCTACCCCTCCCAATTCACCTGCTCTTTTAGACCTTTACTTCCTGTTACACAATATCAGTTATACATTTTTAAAATTACAATATTAAGATCTAGGAGACATTACCACAGATTTTACAGAATTTAAAAGGATATAGAAAGCATATTACACAAATCTTTTTTGAAATAAATTTCACAACTTCTAAGAAATAACTTAGAAGACAAATTCATGAAACTAAATCTGGAGGAAATATAAAATTTGAATAGTACCTATTAAAGAAAGTATATTCCTAGCTTGAAAACTTACCTATATGAAAACAGGAGGCTCATAAATATTTTAACTGATAAATTATATCAAACAAGGCAGAAAAAAGAAGGAACACTTCTCCCCTCATTTTAGGAACTCAACATTGTGCTAATTCTAAAATAGGATAAAGATAGCAGAAGAAAAAACTATGAACATAGATAGAAATTTGTTTAATAAAACAAACTATTAGAAGTCAGATCTGGCAGGATGTAGAAAGTGGTTTTGTTATAGGGATGGCAGTGTTGGTTTAGCATTGGAAGATCCACCCCCAAAAGTCATCATTTTAACAGAGGAAAGGAGAAAGCCATATGATCCTGTCACTAGTTGGAGAAAGAGTATTGGACTAAATTCCACAGCTGTTCATGGTAAAAGCTATTAGGAGACTAGATATAGAACAGAAAATTCTCAACAGATTAAAAACATGTACTCCATACTTCCAGTGAGAACACCTTGTATGAATGAAGAAGATACAATGCTTTCTCCTTAAAGTGGGGAACAAGGCCAGATATGTTTACTCTTTATCTGTCCATTAAACTTTGAAACCTAGGCCCCACCAAAATAGTCTGGCCATAAAATGACACAACTAGGATAGGATTGGCATGGCAGAAGCAAAATCTTTATATGTAGATGAAATGATCATCTACAGAGAAAATACTAAGAAATCTCTAGGAGCCCCTAGAACTTGTACTAGAATTTAGCAGGATTAGAAAACACAAGATATATATAAAAATTCAGGTCTGTGTGTACTTGCTATAAATGAAGAACTGGATATTGAAATTTAAAAGTTACATAGGACTACAAAGGACGCAGAAAAGCCAAATACAAAAACAAAAACAAAAACAGTGTTGGAAGACATTTAGCACCCAATTTAAAGACTTCTTCTAAAGCTACAGTAATCAAGGTAGTGTTGGTGTAAGGAAAGACATATAGATCATTTGAATAAAACAGAGAATCTAGAAATAGAACCACACATATATGGTCCACTGAGTTTTGAAAGATTATTTAACATTAGCATTTTATAGAATATAAACTCAATTCAAGAGCCGAGGAAGAGATAGTGTTTTCAGCAAATCATAGAACACCTGGTATCTGCATATAAAAACTTAACCTCAACCCTTTTTTTCCATACATGAAAATAACTTGAAGGGATCTATGAACCTAAATAAGAAAGTCTAAAAGTATAAAACTTTAAGAAGAAATTATAAAGGAAAATATTTATGAATTCAGGGTAGGCAAGAACTACCTAGGATACAAAAAACATTATGTATAAAAGAAAACATTGATAAATGAGATTCCATCAAAATTTAGAACTTTAAATGACATCATTACAATGAAAAGTAGTCCTTAAACAGACCATATTTACAATGCATATAACCTATGACCAGAATATATAAAGAATTCTTAGAGCTCGTTAATAGACAACCCAATTAAAATGTAGACATAAGAAGATGATAAATAGCCAGTATAGCACAAGGAATGGTGTGCAACTCTAGAATCAGAAAAATACTAATGAGTACAATAATAAGATTGAATTATACACTCATTAGGGAGATGAAGTCAAAAGTTTTAAAAGCCTTGACATGACTTTTTGTTTTTGTTGGATTCTCCCCCTTTGCATTTAATTTGTCATGCCCAGTGGATTCATTCTGCTGGGTTTCCTGGGGTTGTGATCCTCATTGTCTTTTCCTAGGATATGGTCTAAAATTTTTTGAAGTGCCAGTTTGGTATTCATGAAGTTCCTGAGGTGCTCTTTATCATCAAAGTATCTTATTTCTCCATCAACTTTGAAAGATAGTTTTGCAGGATACATCAATCTGAGTTGGAGGCTGTTTTCCTTTAGGGCTTGAAATACATCACTCCAAGCTCTTCTTGCCTTGAGGGTTGGCATTGAGAAGTCTGCTGTGATTCTGATGGGCTTTCCTTTGTATGTGATTTGTTTCTTTTCTTTCACTGCTTGTAGAATTTTATTCTTCTGTTGGATTTCTGGAATCCTAACTATTATATGCCTATGCATAGAATTTTTTTGATTAAGGCTAGCTGGAGTCCTATATGCCTCATTTATCTGTATGTCAAGTTCTTTTCCCCTGCTTGGGAAGTTTTCTGCCATCTTTTCTGTGAACAGTTTTTTATGTCATCTCCACTCTCTCCTGTTTCTTCTTTGACTCCAATCAGTCTTATGTTATTCTTCTTTGCATAGTCTAGCAGCTGCTGAATTGATTTCTCATGTTCCCTTACAATTTTAAAGCAATTTTTTCTTTTCCTGGTCACTAATTGCAATCTTATCTTCTATATGTGAAATTCTATCCTCACATTGGTCCATTCTGCTGTGCAGACTTTTGATGGAGTTTTTAATCTCTTGGAAATCTGTTTGTATCTGTTTTATGGATTCCATTTGTTTCCTATGTTGGGATTCCATCATGTTCCTCAGATCCTCTATTTTTTTATCTGTTTTCTCTCTAGATTTATTAATCATGTCTTGCACAATGAGCAAAATCTTTGCTGTTATCTGAGTAATTATTTCTGATTTCATTTTTCCCAGATCCTATTTTGTTGCCAGTTCAGAGAGTCCAGGTGGTTGAGTATCAGAGTGTTCCATCTTGTTTCCCTTTGGGGTAGCTGTAGGTAACCCAGAAGTCTGTTTTTGAGGCTTGTTTATGTGTCTTCTCATTTCCACGGCGGGGGGGGGCTTCTGGCACCCACACAGCGCATCTTCTCTGCCCTAGGAGCTTGGGATGGCAGTGTGGGAGCTTCCTTCCAGGTGCTGGGACTGGCTGAGCTTCAGTGCCCCAGGAGCCTGGGATGGAGGTGGGGAGCTTCCTTCTGGGTGCTGCGATTCGCTGAGTTTCAGTGCCCTAGGAGCCTGGGATGGAGGCGGGGAGATTCCTTCCAGGTGCTCGAAAAACCACATCTTTTCAAACTAATGTAAATTATCAAGAAGCATGGGTCCATCCTGCTGCTCTAGGAGCAGAGGAAGGGGCATCTGGGGCACCGTCCATCCCACCACTCACTGTCCAGAGGAAGGGGCTTCTGGGCCACTGTCCCAGTGCTCCCAGCTCACAGGACATGACCTTGCGGATGCCAACAGCACCCCCGACCCAATCAAAATGAGAAGACACATAAACAAGTCTCAAAACCAGACTTTCAGATCACCTACAGCAACCTCAAAGGGCGATAAGATGGAACATTCTGATACTCAATCACCTGGACTCCCTGAACTGGCAACAAAAGAGGACCTGGAAAAACTGAAATCAGAAATAATTTCTCAGATAACAGCAGAGATTGTCCTTTTAATGCAAGACATGATTAATAAATCTAGACAGGAGCTGATGAACATGATGGAATCCCAACATAGGAAACAAATGGAATCCATAAAACAGATGCAAATAGATTTCCAGGAGATCAAAAACTCCACTGAAAGTCGACACAGCAGAATGAGCCAAAGTGAGGACACAATTTCAGATATAGAAGAAAAGATTGCAATTAGTGGACAGGAAAAGAAAAATTGTTTCAAAATTATAAGGGACCATGAGAAATCAATCCAGAAGCTGTTAGATGATGCAAAGAATAATAACATAAGACTGATTGGAGACAAAGAAGAAACAGGAGAGAGTGCAGATGAAATTTACAAAAAACTGTTTACAGAAGTGATGGCAGAAAACTTTCACAGCAGGGGAAAAGAACTTGACAATACAGATAAGTGTGGATTATAGAACTCCAACAAGTTTTTTTTTTTATTAAATTCTTTTATTGGTACATTGTAGGTATACAACACAATTACATTTCTCATTGGGAATTGCACCTTTACATAAAACATCTTGGTTCTTATTTTTTCCCCATTCCTAGCCCTCCCTTTACACCCTCCACCCTTCCCTATTTACAAAGACTTTATTTCCATTTTTTCCATTTCTTATGATTTTTCCTTTCCCTTCTTTCCTTTCCCCTGCCCCTCCCACTACCCCTACCCCTTTGGACCTTTTCTTCCTATTTTGCAATATCGATTATTCATTCTAATCATTGGTACATTTTAGGTATACAATATAATGACATTCATCTTTGGAAATTTGCACTTTTACATAGTCTCTCTTGGTTCTTATTTTTCACCCTTGCCCAGCCTTCCCTTCAACCCCTCCATTCCTCCCTATTTACAAAGATTTTGTACACATTTTTCCATTTTCTCATATTAATCCCATTTCCCTTCTATCCTTTCCCCTAGCCCTCCCACTGCCTTCCCTTTGCCCCTTTTCTTCCTAATTCACAGTACCTATTATACATTTAGTCTTTATTTACACTTTCAGTTTCTCACACCAGAGAAACTATTCGGTATTTATTCATGTGTGTCCTATTTATTTCACTTAAGAATATCGCCTCAATGTGCATCCACTTAGCTATAAATACCTTTAATTTCTCATTTTTTATGGCTGAGTAGTACTCCATTTTATAAAAAAACCCCACGTTTTCTTTATCCAGTCTCCAGTTGATGGGCATTTGGGCTGTTTCCAAGGTTTAGCTATTACAAACTGTGCTGCTATGAACATGGACACACATATATCACCATGGTATGATTCTTTCAATTCTTTGGGGAAGATCCCCAGCAGTGGAATAGTGGCGTCAAATGGGACTTCCAGTCCTAGTTCTTTGAGGTATCTCCATACTGATTTCCACAGTGCTTGCACCAGTCTACACTCCCACCAGCAGTGGAGCAGGGTTCCTCTTTCCCCACAGCCCTGCCAGGGTTATTGGTTGATTTCATGACAGCAGCCATTTTTTCTGGAGTGAAGTGGAATCTCAGTGTTGTTTTCATTTGCATCTCTCGAATGACCAGTGATGTTGAACATTTTTTCTTATATTTATTTGCTATTTCTCCTTCTTTGTCTGAGAAATGTCTGTTCATTTCAGATGCCCATTTTGGATTGGGTCTTTAAATTTGGGAGGTCTAATCTCTTTAAGTTCTTTATAGATTCGAGATAGCAGACCTTTGTCTGAGGAAGAGCAGATGAAGATTATTTCCCACATTGTGGGCTGTCTCTTGACACTGATGGTGGTTTCTCTTGCTGTACAGAAACCTTTTAATAAGAAGAGATCCCACTTGTTGATTGTTTGTGCTAGTTCTTGGGAAACTGAGGTTTTGTTCATAAAATCCTTTCCTACACCAATGTCTTCAAGGGTTTTACCTAACCACTGTTCCAACTGGTTCAGAGTTTCTATTTTAATATTTAGATCTTTAATCCATTTTGATTTTAGTTTAGTGCATGGTGAGAGATACAGGTCTAGTTTTAATCTTTGCCAAGTTGAAGCCCAATTTTTCCAGCACCATTTATTAAAGAGGCTATCTTCCCTCCAGTGAGGGTGTTTGGCTCCTTTATTGAAGATGAGATGTCTGAGTATGTCTGGCATTGTTTCTGCATCTTCTAATCTGTTCCACTGGTCCTCAGGTCTGTTTCTTTGCCAGTACCATGCTGTTTTTTATCACAATAGCTTTGTAGTAGAGTTGCAGGTTGGGGATTGTGATATCCCCTGCCATGTCTCTGTTACCTAGTATTGTTTGTGCTATTCTGGGTCTCTTCTTGTTCCAAATGAATTTTGGGATTGTTTTCTCGAGGTCTATGAAGTATGCTGATGGGATCTCAATTGGAATAGCATTAAATCCATATAGCAGTTTTGGAAGTATGGTCATTTTCACTATATTAATCCTTCCTACCCAGGAGCAGGGGATGTCTGTCCATTTCCTGATATCATCTTCAACCTCTCTTTTCTGAGTGCCATAGTTTTCAGAGAACAGGTCTTTGATTTCTTTTGTTAGGTTGATTCCTAGGTATTTTTCAGTTTTTTGGATGCTATTGTGAAAGGAATTATTTGCCCTATTTCTCTCTCAATGAGTCTGTCATTTGGTGTAGAGGAAAGCTATTGATTTTTGTGTGTTGACCTTGTAACCAGCTACTTGACTGAATTTGGTTACTAAGTCTAGAAGACTTTTGGTGGAGTTCTTGGGGTCTTCTATATAGAGTACCATGCCATCTGCAAATAATGACAATTTGACTTCTTCATTTCTTATCTTTATTACTTTTCTTTCTTTCTCTTGTGTAATTGCTGTGGCTGTTTCCAGAACTATATTGAACAAGAGTGGTGATAGTGGACATCCTTGTCTTGTTCCTGATTTGAGTGTGAAGGAGTTCGGTTTTTTACCATTTAGTATGGTATTGGCTGTTGGTTTTTCATAGATGGCTTTTATCAGTTTGAGGTAGAGACCATCTATTCCAATTTTTTGTAGGATTGTTATCATAAATGCATGTGGGATTTTGTCAAATGCTTTTTCTGCATCTATGGAGATAATCATATGGTTTTTGTCCTTGGCTCTATTGATATAGTGTATTACATTGATTGATTTGCGTATATTGAACCATCCCTGCATCGCTGGGATGAATCCCACTTGATCAGGGTGTATGATCTTCTTGATGATCTTCTGCATTCTGTTTGCCAGTATCTTATTAAGGATTTTTGCATCTATGTTCATTAATGAGATTGGCCTATAGTTCTCTTTTTCAGTTGGGTCTTTCTCTGCTTTGGGGATCAAAGTGATGCTTGCTTTAAGGAATGAATTTGGGAGTGTTGCTTCTCTTTCAATTTCATTGAAGAGTTTAAACAATAGTGGCAGCAGTTCCTCTCTAAATGTCTTGTAGAATTCAGCAGTGAAGCCATCAGGGCCCAGGTTATTCTTAGCTGATAAGTTTTTAATTACATTTTCAATTTCATTGGTTGACATTGGGTTGTTCAAAAATTTTAGGTCTTCTTTGTTCAACTTTGGTAATTCATATGCATCTAGGAATCTGTCCATTTCTTCTGTGTTGTCCATCTTATTGGTGTATAGGTTCTGGAAGTAGGTATTGATGATCCTCTGGATTTCTGCTGGGTCTATTGTAATTTCACTCTTTTCATTCCTAATTGCATGGATTTGGGCCTTTTCTTTCCTTTTTCTGATAAGGTTGGCTAAGAGTTTGTCAATTTTGTTGATTCTTTCGAAGAACCAACTCTTGACTTCATTAATTTTTTGTATCATTCTCTTAGTCTCCATGGCATTGATTTCTCCTCTGATCTTTATAATTTCCTCCCTTGTATGAGCTTTGGGGTTGTCCTGCTCTTCTTTTTCTAGAAGCTTGAAGTTCAGCATTAGATTGTTTAATTGGGCTTGTTCTGTTTTCCTAATATGTGTATTCACTGCTATGAATTTCCCTCATAAGACTGCTTTCATTGTGTCCCATAGATTCCGATATGTTGTATTGTCATTGTCATTTAATTGAAGGAACTGCCTGATTTCTTCTTTAATTTCCTCTGTGACCCATTAGTTATTCAGAAATGTGTTGTTCAATTTCCCTTTTGTTTATAAAATTTTTTGAGTTTCTTTTGCTATGGATCTCCAATTTCATCGCACTATAGTCTGATAACATACAGGGGATAACTTCAATTCCTTTGCACTTACTTAAACATGTTCTATGTGTGAGTATGTGGTCTATTTTGGAGAATGAGCCATGTGCAGCTGAGAAGAATGTGTATTCTGATTTTGTGGGGTGGAAGACTCTGTAAACATCTGTTAAGTTCATTTGTTCAAGAGTACGATTGAGTTCTAGTATTTCGTTACTTATTTTTAGTCTAGTTGATCTATCTATTTGCGACAGTGGGGTGTTGAGGTCCCCCACTACAATTGTATTAGTGCATATATGACTTTTCATGTCTGTTAGTATTTGTTTTATATAGTTGGGTGCACTAGTGTTTGGTGCATAGATATTTATGATTGTCATCTCTTCCTCTTGGATTGTTCCGTTTATAAGGATGTAGTGTCCTTCTTTGTCTCTCTTAATCAGTGCTGGTTTGAAATCTACTTGATCTGCAAAGAGGATAGCTACTCCTTTTTTTTTCAGGTTCCTGTCACATGGAGTATTGTTTTCCACCCTGTAACTTTCAGTCTATGAGCTTCCTTTTGAATTAAGTGTGTTTCTTGTATGTAGCAGATTGTTGGATTTTGCTTCTTGACCCATTCGGCTAGTCTATTTCTTTTGATTGGTGAATTGAGACCATTAACATTGATGGTTATAACTGAAACGTATTGACTTGTCATTGCCATGACTTTTTCTTTTTGTTGGGTTCTCCCCCTTTACACTTAATTTCTTGTCATGCCAGATGGGTTCATTCTGCTTTGCTTCCTAGGGTTGTGTTCCTCAATGTCTGTTCCTAAGATATTGTGTAGAATTCTTTGGAGTGCTGGTTTGGTATTCATGAAGCTCCTAAGGTGCTCTTTGTCAAGAAAGTATCTTATTTCTCCATCCATTTTGAAAGACAGTTTTGCAGGGTACATCAATCTGGGTTGGAGGCAGTTTTCTTTTAGGGCTTGGAATATGTCATTCGAAGCTCTTCTTGCCTTGATGGTTGGTTTTGAGAAGTCTGCTGTGATTCTGATGGGCTTTCCTTTGTATGTGATTTCTTTCTTTTCTCTGACTGCTTGGAGAACTTTGTTCTTCTGTTGAGTTTCTGGAATCTTACCAATTATATGCCTATGTGTTGATTTTTTTTTTGATCAAGGCTATTTGGAGTCCTATATGCCTCACTTATCTGTATGTCAAGCTCTTCTCCCCTGCTTGTGAAGTTTTCTGCCATTATTTCTGTGAAGAGATCTTTTATGTCATCTGTACTCTCTCCGTTTCTTCATTGAGCCCAATCAGTTTTATGTTATTCTTCTTTGCATTGTCTAGCAGCTGCTGGATTGATTTCTCATGTTCCCTTATAATTTTTAGCAATTTTTCTTTTCCTGGTCACTAACTGCAATCTTATCTTCTATATCTGAAATTCTGTCCTCAAATTGGCTCATTCTGCTGTGAGGACTTTCAATGGAGTTTTTCCTGTCCCAGAAATCTATTTGCATCTGTTTTATGGATTCCATTTGTTTCCTATGTTGGGATTCCATCATGTTCCTCAGCTCCTCTCTAGATTTATTAATCATATCTTGCAATAGGGGCACAATTTCTCCTGTTATCTGAGAAATTATTTCTGATTTCATTTTTTCCAGATCCCCTTTTGTTGCCAGTTCAGTGGGTCCAGGTGGTTGAGAATCAGAATGTTCCATCTCATTTCCCTTTGGGGTTGCTGTAGGTGATCTGGAAGTCTGGTTTTGAGACTTATTTACATGTTTTCTCATTTCAACTGGGGCAGGGGACTGTTAGTGCCTGCACGGATTACCTCCTCTGAGCTGGGAGAGGTGGAACAGGGGCCAGGAGCAGTGGTAGGGATGGTGACACAAAAACCCTTTCCTGTGGGCTGGGAGCAGTGGGAGCAATGGTGGCCTGGAAGCCCCTTCCTCTGGTCCAGGAGCAGTAGGATGGCGGCTCACAAGACCCTCCCTCTGTGCCAGGAGCGGTGGGAGTGATGGTGGCCCGGAAGCCCCTTCCTCTGGGCCAGGAGTAGCAGGACAGAAGGTGGCCCAAAAGCCCTTTCCTCTGGGCTGGGTGCAGCGCGAAGGATGGTGACCAGGAAGCCCCTTCCTCTGGACCAAGAACAGTGGGACGGTGGCTCAGAAGCCCCTACCTCTGGGACGGGAGCAGCGGGATTCAGTACCTTGCTCTGGTGGTCTGCTGTCGTCTGGGTCTTTCTAGTTTGGAACCAGGTGGCTGCCTGTCTGCAGCGGGGTGATTCAACATCTTCCACATGACTCAGGAACTCGATAGGGCGTGCACAGATCTGCCTGTGTGCAGCCAGATGATTGGGCATGTTCCACATGACTGGGGACCTCAGTAGGGCTTGGTCAGACCTCTCTGTCTGCAGCAGGGTGATTCGGCATCCTCCGCTCCACTCAGGACCTCAGTAGGGGGTGCACCAACCAATGGAGCTCTGGGGCCCTGTAAGAGCCTCTTACATGCAGGCCATGGGATGAAAACTGTGTAGATACACCTCAAAACGTCAGTGCAGCTGTGGAAACAGATGTCACACAGCTGGCTCGGAAGCAGCTCCTCCTGCTTCAGAAGCCTCCAACAAGTGTTGATCAAAAAAAAATCTACACATAGCCATGTAAGTGTTAAGATTCCAGAAACTCAACAGAAGAACAAAGTTCTACAAGCAGTTAGAGAAAAGAAACAAATCACATACAAAGGAAAGCCAATCAGAATCACAGCAAACCTCTCAACACAAACTCTCAAGGCAAGAAGAGCTTGGAGTGACGTATTCCAATCCCTAAAGGAAAAGAACCTCAAACCCAGACTGATGTACTCTGCAAAACTGTCTTTCAAAATGGATGGAGAAATAAGATACTTTCATGACAAAGAGCACCTTAGGAACTTCAGGAAAACCAATCCAGCACTCCAAAAAATTTTAGACAATATCCTAGGAACAGACAATGAGTATCACAACTCCAGAAAACACAGCAAAATGACTCCATTGTGTGCAACAAGAAATCAAAAAGGGGTAGAATCCAACAAAAAGAAAAAGTCATGACAATAATGTCAATACATATCAGTTATAACCATCAATGTCAATGGTCTCAATTCAGAAATCAAAAGAAATAGACTGGCCAAATGGGTCAAGAAGCAAAATCCAACAATATGTTACATACAAGAAACACACTTAATTCAAAAAGAAACTCATAGACTGAAAGTTAAAGGGTGGAAACAATGCTCCATGCAACAGGCACCAGAAAAAAAGCAGGAGTAGCTATCCTCTTTTCAGATCAAGTGGATTTCAAACCAACACTGATTAAGAGAGACAAGGACACTACATCTTTATAAAGGGTACAATCCAATAGGAAGAGATGACAATCATAAATATCTATCCAACAAACACTAGTGTGCCCAACTATATAAAACAAATATTAATGGACATGAAAAGTCATATGTGCACTAATACAATTGTAGTGGGGGACTGCAATACCCTATTGTCACAAATAGGTGGATTAACTAGACAAAAAACAAGTAATGAAGTACTAGAACTCAAAAAAATGACCTTAACAGACGTTTATAGTGTTCTACCCCACAAAACCAGAATACACATTCTTCTCAGGTGCACACAGTCATTCTCCAATATCTGCCACATACTCACTCATTGAACATGTTTAAATAAGTGCAAAGGAATTGAAGTTAGCCCATGTATATTATCATAGTGCAATGAAATTGGAGATTCATAGCAAAAGAAACTGCAAAAACTTCATAAACACATAGAAAGTGAACAAAACACTTCTGAATAACCGATGAGTCACAGAGAAAATTAAAGAAAAAATCAGACAATTCCTTCAATCAAATGACAATGACAATACATCATATCAAAATCTATGGGACACAATGAAAGCAGTCTTACAAGGGCAATTCATAGGAGTGAATACACATATTAGGAAAACAGAATGAGCCCAATTAAACAACCTGATGCTGAACCTCAACTTCTAAAAAAGAACATGAGAAAAAAACCCAAAGCTCATACAAGGGAGGAAATTATAAACATCAGAGCAGAAATCAATTCAATAGAGACTAAGAGAACGATACATAAAAATCAATGAAGCCAAGAGTTGGTTCTTCGAAAGAATAAACAAAACTGACAAGTCCTTACAAAGCCTTTTCAGAAAAAGGAAAGAAAAGGCCCAAATCCATTCAATTAGGAAAGAAAAGGATGAAATTACAATGGGCCCAGCAGAAATCCAGAGGATCATCAATACCTACTTCAAGAGCCTATACACCAATAAGATGGACAACACAGAAGAAATGGACAGATTCCTAGATACATATGAATTACCAAAGTTGAACAAAGAAGACTTGAAAATTCTAAACAACCCTATGTCAACCAATGAAATTGAAAACATAGTTAAAAAGCTACCAATTAAGAAAAGCTCAGGTCCTGATGGCTTCACTGCTGAATTATACAAGACATTTAGAGAGGGACTACTGCCACTATGGTTTAAACTTTTCAATGAAATTGAAAGGGAAGCAATACTCCCAAATTCATTCCTGGTAGGAAGCATCCCCTTGATCCCCAAAGCAGAGAAAGACCCAACCAAAAAAGAGAACTATAGGCCAATCTTGCTAATGAAGATAGATGCAAAAATCCCAAATAAGATACTGGGAAATAGTATGCAAAGGATCATGAAGAAGATCATACACCCTGACCAAGTGGGATTCATCACATGGATGCAGGTATGGCTCAAAACACGCATATCAATCAATGTAATACAATCAATGTATTACAATCAATGTAATATGGTTATCTTCCCACTTGCAGAAAAAGCATTTGACAAAATCCAACATGCATTTATGATAAAAACTCTACAAAAAATTGGAATAGATGGTCTCTACCTCAACCTGATAAAAGCCATCTATGAAAAACCAACAGCCAATATCATACTAAATGGTCAAAAACTGAAATCCTTCACACTCAAATCAGGAACAAGACAAGGATGTCCACTATCACCACTCTTGTTCAATATAGTTCTGGAAACATTAGCCACCGCAATTAGACAAGAGAAAGAAATAAAAGGAATAAAGATAGGAAATGAAGAAGTGAAATTGTCATTATTTGCAGATGACATGATACTCTACGTAGAAGACCCCAAGAACACCACCAAAAGTCCTCTAGACTTAGTAACCAAATTCAGTACAGTAGGTGGATTATAAGTTCAACACACAAAAATTAATAGCTTTCCTCTATACAAAAGACAGACTCACTGAGAGAGAAATAGGTCAAACAATTCCTTTCACAATAGCATCAAAAAAACTGAAATACCTAGGAATCAACCTACTGAATGAAATCAAAGACCTTTTCCCAGAAAACTACAGCACTCTGAAAAGAGAGACTAAAGATGATATCAGAAAATGGAAAGACATCCCATGCTCCTGGGTAGGAAGGATCAACATAGTGAAAATGGCCATACTTCTAAAACTGCTACCTAGATTCAATGCAATTCCAATTGAGATCCCAGCAGCATATTTCACAGACCTTGAGAAAACAATCTAAAATTTCATTCTTAACAAGAAGAAACCCAGAATAGCAAAAGCAATTCTAAGTGACAGAGACATGGCAGGGGGTATCACAATCCCCAATCTGCAATGAAACTACAAAGCTACTGTGATAAGAACAGCATGGTACTGGCAAAGAAACAGACCTGAGGACCAGAGGAACAGATTAGAAGATGCAGAAACAATGACAGACCCACTCAGCCATCTCATCTTTGATAAAGGAGCCAAACACCCTCACTGGAGGAAAGATAGCCTCTTTAATAAATGGTGCTGGAAAAATTGGGTTTCAACTTGTCAAAGATTAAAACTAGATCTATATCTCTCACCATGCACTAAACTAAAATCAAAATGGATTAAAGATCTAAATATTAAAATAGAAACACTGAATCAGCTGGAATAGAGGTTAGGTATAACTCTCAAAGACATCGATGTAGGAAAAGATTTTATGAACAAAACCTCAGTTGCCCATGAACTAGCATGAACAATAAACAAGTGGAATGTCTTCTTATTAAAAAGCTTCTGCACAGCAAGAGAAACCAACAGCAGTGTGAAGAGACAACCCACAATGTGGGAAAAATAATCTTCACCTGCTTTTCCTCAAAGGCCTAGTATCTCTAATCTATAAAGAACTTAGAAAGATCAGACCTCCCAAATTTAAAGATCCAGTCCAAAAATAGGCAACTGAAAAGAACAGACAATTCTTAGACAAAGAAGTAGAAATAGCAAATAAACATATGAAAAAACGTTCAACATCACTGGTCATTTGAGAGATGCAAATGAAAACAACGCTGAGATTCCACCTCATCCAGAAAGAATGGCGGCTATCATGAAATCAACTAATAACAAATGCTGGTGGGGCTGTGGGGAAAAAGGAGCCTTGCTCCACTGCTGGTGGGAATGTAGACTGGTGCAACCACTATGGAAATCAGTATGGAGGTACGTCAAAGAACTTGGACTGGAAGTCCCATTTGACCCAGCTATTCCCCTTTTGGTTATCTTCCCCAAAGAATTAAAAGAATCATACCACAGTGATATATGTGCACCCATGTTCTTAGCAGCACCATTTGTAATAGCTAAAACTTGGAACCAGCCTGAATGCCCATCAACTAGAGACTGGATAAAGAAAATGTGTTGGGTTTTTTTTTTTTTAATAAAATGGAGTTGTACTCAGCCATAGAAAATAACAAATTAGAGATATTTACAGCTAAATGGATGCACATTGAGGTGATACTCTTAAGTGAAATAAATAGGACACATGCATAAATACTGAATAGTTTCCCTAGTGTGAGAAACTGAAAGTGTAAATAAGGACTAAAATGTATAACAGATAATGTGAAATAGGAAGAAAAGGGGGAAAGGGGAAGGGGAAGTTGGAGGAGTAGGGGAAAGAAGGGAATGGAATTAATATGAGAAAATGGAAAAATGGAAACAAAGTGTTTGTAAATAAGGAGGGATGTAGGGGTTGAAGGGAGGGCAGGGGAAGGGGGAAAAATAAGAACCAAGAGAAATTCTGTAAAGGTGCAAATTTCCAATGATGAACATCATTATATTGTGTACCTAAAATATACCAATGATTATAATGAATAATTGATAACGCAAAATAGAAAGAAAGGGTCCAAAGGTGTAGAGGAAGTGGGAGGAGTAGGGGAAAGGAAAGAAGGGAAAGGAAAATTTATGAGACGTGGAAAAAAAGGAAACAAAGTCTTTATAAATAGGGAAGGATGGAAAGGGTGAAGGGAGGGCAGAGAATGAGGAAAAAATAAGAACCAAGATACATCATGTAAAGGTACAAGTTCCCAATGATAAATGTAAATGTATTGAATACCTGAAATGTACCAAAAAAAGAATTTAAGGGAAAAAAAAGAAACAAGGTGCTCACATCTGTAATTCTAGGTACTCAAGAAGCTGAGGCAGAAAGATCATAAATTTGAGGCCAGCCTAGGTAATTTAGCAAAATGTTGTGTCAAAATTTAAAAAATTTTTAAACTTTAAAATTGTTTTAAAAAGGTGGGGATATAGCTAAGTGGTAGAGTGAACACAAGCCCTGGATTCAATCTTCACTAACACACACACACACACACACACACACACACAAGCACTTTACAAATGTAGACCTTCTTAATAAAGACCTTCTCTATATTCACACTCACTCCTTCTGTCTGCCTGTATCTCACAAAATATACATCACTGCCCTTTTCTTTGCTGCTCAAAATTCTTTTCTAGTGACCAAGGAATGAATTATATGACTATAAAATCTTCATATAGTGGCAATTTGTTTGCTTTGTGTACATGATTGTGTCTTGTAAGTGCTACAAAAGGTAGCATATATATTCTCTATAAGCTAAATGTTCATTTGTGTTTCCTTATTTTTTTAATCTACTTCTCCTACTTTTAGTAATTAGATTTTACAGTGTTTATGTTTTTCCCTTTAGTGTATTCATATCATGACATATCTTTTCTTGAACCTTTTGAATTTTTATTTTATCACCTTCTAATTTGGGGTTTGAATGGTACTTTAAAGCTTTGTCAAAATGTGTGTATTAGTCAATTTTCTGTTGCTGAGACAAAATACCTGACAGATAAGACTTAAAGAAGAAAAGGTTTGTTTTGAAAAGCTCATGGTTCCAGAGGTTTCTGTCCATGGATGGCTGGCTCCAAGGCAGAAACATGATGGAAGGATATGGTGGAGGAAAGATGCTCAGCTCATAGCAGCCAGAAAGCAGGGAAGCAGAAAGAGAGCCAGAGAGGAAGAGGCCAGGGACCAGATAGTATCATCCCAAGTTTGCATCCCCATGACTCACCTGAACACACCCAAAAGGGTGCTTAACTAATTTTCTAGGCATCTCAAGCCAGTCAGGCTGACAATCAAGACTAAGCATCACAATGTGTTCCCTTTCTTTGTTTGCATTTTCTTGGTATGGCTGTGTCTTCACCTTCACTTCCTGGGGAGATGGCCTGTATGTTTTTCCCTGTATAGTGTTCTCCATGCTAACCACAGTACCAGTGTGGGCTCCAGAAATAATGACTACACTTATGGATGGTGAGCACCATTTTCTTTCTGTACTTGCTGATTTCTTTAATGGTCTTTTCAGTTACTTCTTGGTGTAAAGCATACTTAACAGCTATAATGATTGAGTTTCTTCTTAGAGAGTCCACGAGCTATAGAGCCCCACTCCCTTCAATTTCTATGTTCATATACTCTTGGGGGAAATTCTGAACTAATTCACATGTACTGATTCACATTTTGTGATGTGTATGTGTTCTTTGGAGGCAACATTTGAATTTTTAAGTAGGAATTTCTAAAAAGTTTAGTGTCAGTTGTTTTTTACTCTTAAATATGTTTGATAAATCTTTCTGAGATGTATTTCCCCCAGGCATCTTGAAGAAGTGAAAATCAACTATGAAGCACCATTTCTGACTTGCTGTCCTGGTATAGCAGACACTGAGGTCCTACCCCTCGCTGACTTTCCAGTGGCTGGGCACTTTCCCTGCCCACTGACAGCTCCACCCAGGGGCTAGCCTCCACCTTCTACTGGGAGGCTTCTTGTGCCCTTTGGAATATGCTTAGCCCAGATGAAGAGTAGCCCATGGGGGGGTCAAAATTTTGACAGCCATGGAGGCATGTATCACCAGTGGTAATATGAAGCAGTAGATACTGAAACAATTCTGAGCCATAGTTTATGTGGCTGAGTCTCAGTTGCCCACGGTAGTAACCTGCTTATCTACACATTCTTTATATGGCTTTCTTCCCTTTCAGTTTCACTCTCTTCACTCCTTCACTTTTATTTTCCAGAGTCACCCCCTAAATAAACCATGTACAAACAGGTGCTTGATTGTCCCTGGGTCAGGTTTATGGGATAAGTTTAAGCCAGCCAGACTCCTGCTGGGGCTGCCTTCAGAGCTAGATGGGCTTCTCAGTTGTGGGAATGTTGTCTAGGGCTCCTTTGTTTATGTAGCCAGCCCTTTGTGATGTCAGTTGTCTTGCCTATAGAAGTTCCTTTCATTCTTTCATATTCCTTACCCTGGGTACCAGTGAGGAAAAACTCTTGTTGAGAATGCACATAAGTCACTGGAGCTCCTGTTAGATGTTGTACAGCCGCAGGCTCAGGCACACCTCACTAAAGCCCTGTCAGGAATGTGATACTCTCTTCATACCAGGACAAGCAAACTGACATTTAGAGAAGTTATGACCCACGAAGTTTACAAGTAAAAGGATTAAATGAGAGTTTTAAAAAATACAGTCCTTCTGCCTCTGAAATAATTTCCTTATTCCCCTTCTCCCTTCCCTGGAAGACAAAAGCATGTGAAAGCTTAAGTAAGAACCTCTCCTATGAGTAACACATAAGAATTTGGTTTTGGAAGTGTAGGGAATATTTTGACAGCCTTATTTCCAATTTTTTAGTTTGTGTAGAAAAACAGGTATAGGTGGACAGAGGACAAGATGCATAAAGACAGAAGGTGAACAGTCATCTGAATCTTTCAAGGCTGGATACTGAGTACTCAGAAACAGGTGTCAACTCCAGCCTCCAGCTCCCTGTGAAAAGTTTTTCCAATTACCAACATTCTACGCACCATGTTTTGTGATGACAGTAACCACAAGAAAGAAGTGGCTGTCTTCCCAAAATATGCCAGGTCCCAGTTTATTCCTCACTTAAATATCTGGAACCTTGCTCCATAAATACAGTTATTTCTAGCTCAGCATGTTCACAGTTGGATGCCATGTGCCCCCACACCTCCTAACCAGTGTGTCCTTCCACCCAGACAACCAAGTCAGAAACCGGGATGCTCTACTGCAGACTACTCCTGCCTAAACCCTGACGACCTCTCTGGAATGATCATCTAACTTAAGTATCTAAACAAGTGCAGTAAGTTCCCTTCCCACAACAACAGCCTTCCTTCAGCTGACTAATCTCATTATTTCAGGGCTGCTATAGTAATTGTACATGGTGCCTGAGTCCTTCATGCTGCTCCATACACCCACAGACCCTTGGATTGACATAGCCCAAGGCTTTTGAGAAGCAGGGAGGATGCCACCAACAAAGATGTCCTCATTGCATTGTGCCTTAATCACTGCAGCTAAAAGAATCAAATTGTTCTTCAACAAGATGTGCACAGAGAGCAACCCAGCCTGCATGGCTTACCTGACCCCAGCTTGAGGAGGCTGAGAACCAAGGTGAGCATAAGGGCCATGGATGTTTCTGCTGGATCAAGCTCATGCTTTGGAGAGATGATGGAAGGGAAAGATGGCTGGCCCAGAGAGAAGAGAAGATCTGGCAGCAACCTGAGGCACAGGAGCCATGGGGAAGGAGTGGCTCAGTATGAGGTTACAGCAAATTGTACTCCCTGACATAACCCAGGGTCTAGGTACCAGAGGCATAGGGACTTTGGACTTTGAATCAGTGTTTATTGGTGGTCCATAAACATCTATTTCAAGCCAGGGATGGTAGTAGGGTGGTGCAGACTGAGAAGAGATTTGTTCTGGGTCAAAAGTATACCCTGGGTGGGTAGCAAGGAAAAAGCAGCTTCAGGGATCATTTCTGTTCCAGTGTGGCAGATAGAGCAGTGTGTAGAGGGGTGGTTAAGTATCTAGTGCTGGCAGAGAGGTCATCCCAGAACAGTGTAATGGGGTCTACAGGCAAACAGCCAATGCTGAACAAAGAGTGATGCAGGTGACACCAACACTTCCTGGTACAGCCTGAGGTGAACCTGCCTGCCACTCCCTTGTCTTGAGTTCAGGGCCAGGGTGCTGATTTGAAGTCAGATGGGAAAAACTTGCTACAACTAGACAGGACCTTGCTCTCCAAGGATGGAAGATACTAAGAAAGTCAGGAGGACAGGTTCTGGTTTAGGAGAAAGGCAAAGATCCATTGGTTGATTTATTAGTTTCTGCAAGCCTCAGGATTTAAAAGTGGAGATAATGAAGTCTTTTCAAACTCATAGAAACTCATAAAGGTTGCCTAGTAGACCAGAATGAACAGATAGATAACACCACAAAAACATTGTCTAAGTATAAACTACTAAGGTAAAGAGGCAACTTGAAAATTGCATGGTGGTGCCCACATGTAATCCCAGCACTCAGGAGGCTGAAGCAGGGGACTGCAAGTTTATATATAGCCTGGCTAACTTAGGTTCTCAGTGAGAACATATCTCAAAATAAAATAATACAAAAGTGGCTAGGGTTGCAGCTCAGTATAAAGGCCCTGTGCTCAATCTCTAATACTGTAAAAACAAAACAAAACAATACTCTGTGAACCTATTAATTGTTTAAAATACAATTTTGTTTTTTTGTTAATAAGAACAAAAATGTGTTTTATTTTGTTTTTGTTTTGTGTTTGTCTTTGGTACCAGGGATCAAACTCAGGACCTTGCACTTGCGAGGCAGGCTCAGAGCCACTGAGTTAAATCCCCAGCCCTGTATTTTAATTTTTAATAGAATATTTATAACTGTACATAGTAATGTGGTAAAATATTATTTCTGATATATTTATATCACAAGAATTAAATCAAGATAATTAACTATTCATCACCTCACATACTTTAATAAGACAATTTTAAATAACACATATGTCTAAAACAACTCAAAATAAAATCTATCTTGTATTTAGAACAGAATAAAAATGAAGGATTGCATTTGCAGCTGCTTCCTGGTTGTAGTCCAGCTCTAACATCACTTGCCTGAGCTTCAAACAAGAAGGGGTTAAGTTAGGAGATCTGATGCTACCATACCAAGGCTTGTACAAAGCATTGCCTGCCATCTACCTGTAGGTGGTAAAGCACCCCAGAGGCAACTACATACTGCTAAAGTGTCTGGAAAACTGTACTCATGAATTGAGAAGTAAAGAATTCTCATCCTTACAGGCTTGGTTCTACAGCACCAACCTAGCACACCTTAGCAGAAATCCACTGAGCAATGAGCACTTATTTGAAATTTGCACTGATTTGCAAATTCCCACCCCCCCATATCTGATGTCAGAAATTTCTCAGCTTTTCAAGACACATTCATGCTACCAGAGTACCTGTATTGATACTTTGCAGGAAATAGGGAGACCTAGCCGGTTGGTCATTTTGAAGACACCAACCTATGTGCAAACCATGCCAAACATGTTAACAATTATGCCCTAAGATCCATCTAGGATGATATATGTTTACTAAAGATAAGCAAAAATGACTGAGTGGAAAACTAGGGGCACAAATCAGGTATTGGCAGTCCTTCCATTCTCATTTCTATGTGAATTTTAAATGTAAATTCAGGGACATAAAGTATTAATGCAAGTCACAATGTTTCAGTAAAGAAGTTTCAGTGTTTCCATTTTATGACAACTATGAATAAACTTGTTAAATTTTTCTAGACAATGAAATTGGATTATTTTTTAAAACAGCAACTAATGCTGTTGTTAGTATTTTTCTCCTAAGTATCACCAAATCACTACATTTCTCTAACTGAACTATCCTATATGCAAGTACATGTTTTTAGTATATATGCTGCCAAAGCGAGCACATAGTACATTTTTAATGTTGTCTATCTTCTGTGCTGTTCCTATAAACTTGCTATTAAAATACATCAAACTAAGAAAAAACAAATGAAAAGACTAAATTGCAAAAGCCATCTGATACTTACAAAGCTGTTTAGCTTACCTAAAAAAAAATGAGGCTGAAAATTTCTGAGCCAAACATCTCATTCAGAAGTTAGAAACAAGTGGTGTCCCCACAATGAGAAGGTAGACAGAAGAATCTTTGAGGATATCTAGCAGGATATAAACATATTGATAGGTGGACTCTGAGCCACTGGTGTTTAAGGAGATGAAAGTATGAATTTAGTTCATCTTACCAAGGAAAGACATACAGAATGAGAAAAGAGAGTGTCCAACACTGACTTAGCAAACCAAGGAAAATGTTTTCCAAGATGATTTAGAAGATGTGCCAGGGATATAAGGAGAAAAGTAGGAGTGGGCATCATTGTAAAAGATGAAAGAAATAAGAATGTATGAGTGAGGAAGTGATAATCTACAATTAGGGAAATATCAAATAAAAAATGACTGCTATGAGGTCATTATAGAATCAGGTGTAGCTCAGGAGTAGATTGCTAACCTAGCAAGTCATGGCCTCATGTTTAATCCTCAGCAACACACACACACACACACACACACACACACACACATTTTTAAAACCTCAAAAAAATCCACAGATAAACTTTGTGAACTATTAAGATATTTTTTAAAAATTGCTTGAAAACAAAGCAATAAGATATTTTAAGCATGGGCCGGGGATTTGGCTCAGTGCTTTTGCCACCTGCTGCACAAGGGCAAGGCCCGAGTTCAATCCCCGGTACCAAAAAAATAAAATAAAATAAAAAGAATGATATTTTAAGCAAATTGCTTGAATACAAGAAAGTAGGAATACACATCTTAAATCACCCATACTGACATCCCCAGGACCACATAAATATACCTGGCTCCAGAAGTAGGAGGAAGACAGATGGCAGTGTACAAGCAGGTAGCAAATCATAGCCTCTCCAGAACCTGAAATCAAGACACATGCAAAACAACTTAGGAAAGAGAAAGAGAAGAGCTCTGGAAATCAAGAAAGAGCCAGCAGGAAAGTTAGAAATTGCAGATAAAAGAACAAATGAGTCTGGAACCTTGACTCTGATTTCCAAGGAGGGAGGCTTCACTGCACAAATACAAGGTAAGCCTTGGAGAGGGTCAGAAGATGCACGGATAATGTACCAACAGAGCTATCCCCAAGAAAAACCCACAGCTATTGTAAGCTGCAATTATAGTGTGGAGTTTTACTCTGAAAGTGACTTCTTCTGCCTTGGAGTAGCATCACCATATTTGGGAGTGATATAATCAGGAGCCATTTGGGGCAGGAGTTTATTGTTTAAGATTGTGCTACACCAGAAAACAGAATTCACAGAACAACTACACTTGAGTTTCTGGGGTCACCCTGCTGGAGTGAATAGGAAGGAGACAGCCACAAGAGTCAGTTGCAGAGAGGAGGAGGGATAGTCACCAACCCCATGAAAAGTTTAAGCAGGAGCTAACTCAGGCTATAGAGGATACAGAGTCCCACCTTCTGTGATGAAAGGCCAAGTTGCTCACATTACACACATGTGTCCTTCTAGGGGGACTGGGTCTGAAAATGCTGGGATTAAGTCAGTGCACTGCTTGGTACCCCTCACTGCCTACTTCCAGGGCAGAACTCAGCCATCTGTTTGCTTTCCCCATCTGTCAATGGGATTTGATATACACCTTGGCTCAAACACTTGCCTGTCCTGGAGTGTATGGACAGAGGGCCCCTTGGAGCAAATGAGAAACTTCATGAACCTATAAGCCATCCAGCTAGTCGAGGATAGCAGAGGCTCCAGATGCATATAAAGGCACAAACACTAAAAACCACTGGAGTTAAAATAGCCCCAAGGCAGACAACACACTATTGACTTGCCCAGGAAAGGTTGAGCAGGATTCAGAATTCGCAGAGGAAAAAGTGAACTTGGAAACACAATAGGCACTAAAATAAGTCTCCAACTTACAAATGAATTCCATCCCAGGAGCACTGTTTACAAGTTGGATTTGTTTGTAACCTGACAAAGTGAATCTTATACAGTATACCTACCTGTAAAAGTTTGCAACTCAACTCTTCATAAATTGGAGAATTACTGTATTTATGACTCACAATCTGCCCCTGGTATCTAGTGGATTCCAATACTGCAGGCTCTGGAAAGAAACTACTTACCCAAACATCTCAATGTGGAGGAAAATTTGAACTCATTTCTCTTTTTCTTTTTTATATTTTGGGATGAGGGATGTTTGTTTATCTGTCTGTCCTTTCTTCTGCTCTTTGTTTCATTCTTTTTTATTTTCTTCTTTTATTACTTTCATTAAATTCTATTTACTTTCTTTAATTCTTTAATTGGATTTTATCTTACTTTTCTCTTTTTTTATGGTTTTTATGTAGATGTTCCTGAAAAGCCTCATGTGCTCAGAGCCAGGACCTTTGGAAGATGATTAGATTATGAGAGCAGTATAGCTGATTTGCTGTTAAGAAGTAAGGCCTGACTGGAACATGTGGATCAATATGGGCTTGACCTGGAAGGGTAAATCTTCTTCACTAGCTCCTCCCTTGACTCTGTGCTTCCTGGCTGATATGACATAAGCAACTTTCCTTTGCCCAGGCCTTTGCATCTTGCCACTTCTGACTGGATGAGCTAAACATTCAAGGACTGAAATATGAGCAAAAATAAAACTCTCCTTCTTTAAGTTGTGAGTGTTGAGTATTTTGTCCCAGCAACAAAAGAATGACTAAAACACATTTTGGTACCAGAGAAGTGGAGTCTTTGCAGTAAATGAAACTGTCCATGTTGTTTAGAAGCCTTTGGAACTGGTTCATGGTGGGTGTTCAGAAGAGTTTAGTGATGCCACTAAACATGTGCCTGAGGCTGAGCTATTCCTGATGTGCAGACAGTGGATAGGGCAGGAGGATCATGAGAGGAGGGCAGTGCCTGGGTTCTCTGCATTTTCAAGGTAGAAGGCAGTGGTGCTGTCTCAACCCTGGGGACACACACATACCTTTATGACACCGGTGTCCTCAGGGCTCCAGTGTTCCCAGAATGAGTTTACGATCTCTTCTCCATACCCACAGCCCAGGATCATAAGCTTGGATCTGGAAAGCAGAGAAGCCCCCGAGGGCATGAACACCTCCAGCAACACCACCCTGTTGTTCAGCCTGCTTTTCTTTCTGATCACCAATCCCTACCCCTCCTCTGTTTGCATCTGGCTCCAATCCAGACCCCCCTTCCCAGCCAGTCCCAAGGCCCCACCCACCTCTTCACACTCCTCTCGAGTCACCCTCAGGTTCCAGCCCATGCAACAGATGAATTCATAGTGCAGCTTTTGGAATTTGGGAATCTGGGCCAAGTTCCTCTCATACAAGAAGAAGAACATGTCATATTTCTGTAGTTGACTATCTTCTTCCATCTCATTGGCGAGGTAGCTGGGAAAGACAACAGGTTGCTCATCAGGGTCACAGTCAGGAAGGAGTTGTGCCCCAGGTTGGCTCTGAAAGAGGGTTGGCAGGTGCCTTTCAGCTCAGGATCCCATCAGCCCTATGCAGTGCTCCTGAGGACCAGGTATCTTTGGAGAGGCCAAAGCTGCATAGGGCCGTACTGAAGGTGCCTCCAACCTGGGAGATGAAGAAGGAATCCCCGTGCAGAGCCTGAGTTGGACTCCTACCCCTGTCACCCTGTGCCTACACATGTCTCCTGGCCAGGGAGGAGCACTTAGTTGAGGGTGAACTTGATATTGTTCTGTGTCCATCCCTCTCCTCCTGAATGGCTAATACAGGGCTCAGTACAGAGGAGGCATGAATTCCACCTAGGTTTCCTACCCGTCCATTCCTATTGCTTTACAATCCCTTGCAGAGGATGAAGCACAGAAGGCTTTGTTGAACAAATGAATGAAGGCATGAATGGCATCTGTACCTGTAGGCAGAAGCCATACAGAGTACCTTGTGGACTCAATGCTGTAAAAGAGAAATACCTGCAGATTGCCAAGGGTTGAGGGGACCGTGTTAAGAATGGATGGATCCTTTCACAAGAACCAGGCCTCAGCAATTGTCCTCCCCAAAGAAATTTAAGGAGAGGAGGTGGTGAGGAGTTAAGATTTCAAAATATCTTGGAACAAACTACTGTTGGAATCCTGAAGGTGGGAGATCAGGAAAAAATGCAGTCAGTTTGGGAGTTTTGTTTTGCTTGCAGTACTAAGACTGAACTCAAGAGAGCTCATGCTGATCGACATCCCCAGTCAGTTGTATTT
This sequence comes from Heterocephalus glaber, assembly GCF_053883595.1. Lineage (NCBI taxonomy): Eukaryota > Metazoa > Chordata > Mammalia > Rodentia > Bathyergidae > Heterocephalus > Heterocephalus glaber. Next base: position 142,969 of record NW_028258223.1, on the reverse strand, counting down.
CTCCTTTGGAAACAGTGTCTTGCTTTCTTACCAGTTTGCCGAGGCTTGCCTCAACCTCGCTGCTCTCCTAACTCAGTCTCTCAATGAACACTGATTACAGGAGTGCGCAAAAAAGTCCAGGTTTGTTTATTTTGAAAGAGGGTTTCATTGAGTTGCCTTTGACCTTGAACAGTTGGTCTCGAACCAATGGATTCGAACAATCCTTGCCCTACATCTTCCAAAATCACTGAGAATACAAGTGTGCATCACTGTGGCCATCCAAGTTTGGATGTTTTAACCAACTTGAAGGTCCAGAGTTTTATTGAGGTTCAGCATGTAAAGATATGGACAGAAAAACAAGATAAGGAGAGAGAATTGTGTTTGGAAATAACAGTGAAGGGAAAGAAAGAAATATGAAGATGATAAGCTTGTTCGGTGACAGAGACATTTTAGAGTGGGTGAATTCAAGGGAGACCTGAATTAGCAGTTCAGTAGGCATGAGGCAAGTGAGCTGTTGGCCCATCTTTTGGAACGATGATCAGGCACCAGAGATAGAGCTTGTTCCTCCATGGCTTGTGGAATGGCTTGTCAGTAAGACCAGCAGGGAACATGTTGCACTCAGTCTCTGGCCTAAAACGGAGGGCATACTTGGGACATGAGTCTTAGAAATCCAGAGGAAAGGAACAGAAAAAGACCTTTGGTATTGCTGAGGAAGGAGACACTCAGGAGGGTCTGACAAGGTTTCCTTTGGTCTGTGGGCTGAGGGCCACAGGTAGATTTTTCTGGCCTATGTTCTCTGAGGGTCTCTGTTTTCCCCGGTTCCATTCCTTTACTGACAGGATGGTAGATTGAAATTTTCACTAAGAGAACTATTGTAACACTCTAGTGTGAGGTTCATTTTGCACACAGTCAGTAGTACAAAAAGAGACTGGAAAACTAGAGGATAGGATAGAGTCCTCCCACCCCATCCAGGGAGGGAACTATGAAGGACTCTCAGGGCTGATGCAGTACTCACAGAGCCAGGAAAAAGTGGATCCTCGTGTACTCCCAAGGGAAGAGGCCAGCCCGGCTGAAGTAGGCGATGACCATGGCCAGGAGGTACTGGTGGGGAGAGAGGAGGACAGTCAAGGGTGGGCAACCTGGATCCGGGGGCATGAGGGGTCGGGGATTGGGAGGGGCAGCAGGGCTTCACTCAGAGAAGAGAAGTCAGGGTCAGGTGGCCTGGTTATTGGGGCAAAGTCAGGTGTGGGAGGGGTTTTTTGCGACGGAGAGCATCCAAGAGAATGGAGGCCATGGTGCCCAGGAACGCACTTCCACAGGTGTCTTTCTGACAGGGCATGGAGGTCATTTGGATGTGATTGGGGTCCCTTCAGTTAGAGAAAATAGGTTCCCCAGAGCTAAGGGAGGGAACAGCAGCTTCAGGCAGCACTAGCCAGAGAAGTCGTATTGAGGGAAGACCCTGTCCTGGGCTCGGATCCCAGAACACCCAGGTAGGGACGGTGTACTCACCCAGTCCAAAAAGACCAGCCAGGCCCAGAAGGGAGACCGTGTTGAGACCTAAAGGGACCTTGAGGGTGGGCAGGTGAGGAGGGAGCTCTAAGGAGGGGCTGAGAGAGGACTGACTGCAGGGTTGGAACTCTGCCCTGTCCATGCTTTGGCACAGTGACAGCTCTTCCTAGGGTGTAAGGACCTCACCTTATCGGAAGCTCGGAGATTCATGTCCCAAGCCAGGAATCTTTTGACAATGGGATCCTCTGGGAAGAGAGGGGAACATTAGGTTGGGACCTGCAAAGTTATTACTTTGAGCAAAAGAACGTGGAGTAAAACCACATTTGCCTGGAAGATGGTGCTGGATTTTATCACGCTAATGGGAAGGGGAGGAAGAAGTCTCGCCTCATTCCTGAAATGCCTTCAAGAGCAACTGTGAGTCCTGGCTCGCAGCAATGTTAGCCAGGTTAGAACAATAGAGCAGGCTGGGGTGGCCTCTCCCGGCACAAAAAGGCACCACTTCAGAGGTCAGAAGTCACGTCACTCCTTTTCTTTGTGATGGTCACATCCAGGTGTGGCCATGACCAAGTTGCCCCTTAGGTGCTGCAACTATTTCCATTCAGGAAAGTCAGCGATTGCCCTGTGTCAGAGGGCCATGTCGGGTCCAAGCTTTATGCTCCCCCGTGAGGACCTATTTTGAGGTGTGTGTGCCAACGGTCTTCTCTGTGAGTGGAGAGGGATGGCCCTGGAGTCCCTTGGGAATGGAGAGGAGAGCTTATGTTCACAGAGTGCTCCCTTCCCTGGGAAAGGGATGTGCCTGGTTGTCTCCTGTGTTCCTAAATAACCAGTTTGGAGGTGCTGTGTGAGGTCCCCTTACCCAGAAGCCTGGTGAAGGCTGCCTGGTGCTCAGGCAGCACTGATGACAGGTGTTTCATCTTCCTTTTCTTCTTGAGGCCACAAGGCTTCTCTGTGACACCCACGTGTGTAGAGGGTACAGGGCTTAATCCTCGGGATGGTTCCTGGGGCTCCTCCATGAGCAGGGACAGATATTCTCTCCACCTTTTTCGAGGTGGCAGCCTGTTTTCCCTGGGGGATGAGGTAAATCAGGGGCCTCAGTTAAAGCAGCAGGAGCCCCCCCTCCTCATCCTCCTTAGACACTGACCACCCCCTCTACAATTTGTGGCCAGAGGACTGAGGTGGGAGGCTGGGCTTCCCCTTTAGAGCTGAATGAGAACCCCCTTGATATTACTTCTCCTGCGCAGCCTCTGCTTCCAACTCTGAATGAGAGGAGCCCCTCTGCTGCTTCTGTGCAGGCCTCTGAAGCATGAAGTAGGGTGGAACTCCAGCGACTCCATCACGCACATCCCACCGGTCCTCCTGCACCTCCTCCTCCTCCTCAGACACTGGGGACCAGTTTCTCTTCCTCTTCTGACAGGCCACAGGTGGAAGACTGGATACTTCCCACAGGACTGAGGAAAGAAACCCAGGTCCAATGGGCCACTTCTGCCTTTGGAATTCAGCCTTTAACAGTCTCAGCCCAAGTCCACCCTTCTGTAAAAACCCCAAATTGCTTCCTCTGCTTTCCCCTTAAAGTCACTGTTCTATCCTTAATGTTTGCTGATCTCCATCTTAATCTAATTCTCCTTCCCACTTGTTCTTATACACCCTTTCACTCCTGGAAGCAGCAACCTCTGCTTCAGGCACCCTTTCACATACACAGTGTTGCAACTCATGTCCTGCTTGCTAGGTTTTCTAACCATTACCCATCCTTGTTCCACCTCCTGGCTTTTCTTTCTCTGATTTTTGCCTTCTTGAATCACTACTTCCTTCATTTGTAGTCCTTCCTCTTTGCTGGTTACCTTCACAGACCTCTTTTATCTCCAGCCCCCTCACCTGATTGTCCTGGGATCTCATCATGCACTATCACTACTTCCAGGGAATATAGTAGAGAGATAGGCTGTGGACGCTGGTCCCCCGGCTGGGAGGATGGTTCCTCAGTGGCCATGCCTTCTCTCAAATGCCTTCGTTTCCTTGCCAAAACACAGACTCTGGTCTGTCCACTCTCAGTTAATGTAATTCTGTCAAACCCAAGCCACTGTCTTTTTTACAGTCAGGTCCTGAGTCTCCAGTGGAGAACAGTTCTGCAAAGCAGCTGTTGCTCACTGGGCTGCCAACTGCCGCTTGGATTTGAACCGTCCAATCAGGGAGGTCGGAATCCTATGAGGGCATCATGAATTCTGACCTCACGCCCAGTTTGAAGGAAAACATACCTAACTGTCAGACTGGACCTGGGTCTATGGCATCTCCTGCCAGGTACCCAAACTTTGTCCATCATTCTAAAGTCTCCTTGTGTCCTCTGTGTTCCTCTCTTTTCTCAACACATGGCATTTTATGTTCACTGTCATCTCCAACCATGTGTTACCTTGCTAACCTCTGTGCTTTTCTTTTTAAGACTATAGACTGGTGAGAGAGGCAGTATAGTGCTCAGGATATTTAAGGAGATCAAAAATGACACAACCTCATCAGGAGGGCCTAGGCATGGACAAAAGATCTCAGGGGCATTGACTTTTTGACTTAAATTTTTCAGTTTGGGCAAGCTCATCTCCCTCCCAAGGTTTCAGTGGTCCTTTCTGTGTTTGGGAATATGTACTGGGGACACACATTCATTTCACCTCTCTTGATAGACAGAGTGGTTGTAAGGAAAAATAAAACCCTAAATGTGGTCAATTTTCTGGAGGAAATATACACTAAGTTGAAAATTACTGACAATCTATTTCTTTTGATTGGTGAATTGAGGCCATTAACATTGAGGGTTATAATTGACAGATACTGATTTATCCTTGTCATGATGTTTTACTTTTGTTGGCTCTTTCATTTCTTATTTTCCCCCTTTCCCTTTAGTGCCTTACCTTGCCTGGTGGCTTCCCTCTGTTGGGCCTCACAGTGGAGCGCGGGACCCCTGGGAACATGAGATCTTCCCATTGGTCAGGGGAGGGGAGTTATTTTGGGCACAAATTTCCACGTTGCCAGAATCCATGGATCACCATGGAAACTGCTGGTCTTTCATAGTCACCCCTCTGGCCCTCACACAAGGGGTGCATCCAGCTGTCCCCTTCAAGATGGAACATGAGGGGTGATGATGTCCTGGACACATGACTGGGGTTGAGGTGCAAATAGGCGTGGTGGGAAGGTTGTGTATGACATGCGCTTGCTTATGTACCAACTTTCTTTCAGCACCAAGTGTGACAGAAATGGGAAGAAGATGGGTCATTCCTCAGGGAAAGCCAGAAGAGATTCAGCTGCTCCATTCAACCATCTCTTACTCAATGGAGGCGCTAGTCAGGCAGAGGAAGCCCAGGCCCTGGTAAGTTGCTGTCTTAGAGTCACATTCCACGTGGACAGGAGCCGTGTCCATCTGAGTGGTGCAGTGGGGTCTGTGTAGTGGTAGAGGGCAGGGTGCTGCTTCCCTGAGAGAGTGTCTTCCTTGTCCTTCCTGGGGCAGTATGCAGATCTGGGCCAATTGTCACTGTTTAGGACAACATGCAGTGGGATGGAGACTCTCCCCATGGTCAGATATGCCCAGGGTGACATTTTGTCTTGGGAAAGCAGAGGAGATACTGAGGAGATACTGGGTCTCCAGAGCACTGTGTGGGTCCTGTCCATATCATGGTTCATTATGCAGCTACAAATACTGTGAGGTCTCCTTATGACACTTCCTCCTCCAGGGAAACCACGTGACATTTGATTTCCTATAATTGAGACCTATTTTTGGTGGAAAATAAACATGGGCTTTAGAATGAGTCACTGCTAGCTTTGGTCCCAACATAGACCCTTTCGTCTGCCTGACCTGGAGAAGATTTTTCTCCACGTATTAGCCTGGTTTTCCATGTCTGATTAAAGGGCATATGGCTATTGAGAGGCCTAACTGCCACTAATACCAACAATTCAGAAAGTTCTCTGTTTATTATAATCAAACATTTTAAACCCTAGACTACCAACCTGTGTCACATTAGCTAATTTTCTAGGTAACATTCAACAGGTTTTCCAGCGTATTCACAGCATTGTCGAAGATCAGAGACCAATAAGAAGGGCTGCCTGTCTCTCCATCTCCATAAAGTCCCTGCTTCCACTTCCCTCCTTTCCCCTGAAAGTGTCTCTCTCTTGCTGGGCTGTGATCCTCAGAATGTGCATCAGGATGACCTAGGAGACTTGGGTTAGCTTTCTTTTTCTGTAACAAAAAAATCCTGAGATAATGAACTTATAAAGAGGATAGGTTTACTTATCTTACAGTGTCAGAGGTTGACTTAGTTGCTTTGGGAGCCTGGTGGTGCAGCATGGCAGGGGGATGTCAGAGAGCAAAGTGTGCATCTAATGGCTGGCAAATGAAAGAGAAAAGGGAAGGGCTGAGGTCCCTTTATCCACTTCAAACTCCTTTCCCCAGTGATCCATGATGCCCCCACCCCCCGGGCCCATGTAGGTCTTCAGTTTGCCTGTAGCATCAAGCTGGGGACCAAAGTTCCACTACCAGTGGCTCTGGAGGACATTTCAGCTCTAAACTGGAGCATCCACCCACAGCTACATGCCTTGGATATGGCCTCTTCCTGTCCAGGTGACATGGTGGGTCCGTTATGGAGCTCCACCACTAGGTAGATACAGGCTGTTCTCAAAGTGGGCCCCCAGACAGGCTGCATCAGCACAGCCTGAAGGGTGCTGAAAGAGCAAGTGCTGAACCCCTCAGCAACCTCACATCTGTGGTTCACCTGCCTGTGCTTTCTCAGGGCCCCACGGGAATGTGCCATGTGCTCTGAGAATTGAGGTGGAACTCTTGCACTCTGGGGAGTTGTGTGCAGAGCAGGGTTGTCCCTAGCAGGAAACTGCAAATGGTGGCCGAGGCTCACAGTGAGGAAGGAGTCTCCTAGTACCACTCAGACCTTTGATATTTAATACTTTCACAACAGGGCCATAATTCATATATCTCACTGCTGGGCAGCTCAAACCCCTGGTGGTACATGTGTGACCGTCCTATTAGGCAGCTTGTACCTCTGGTGGTACCAACAGTTCTTATCACATTTATTGATGTTTTTATTAATAAAATTAATAAAAAGCCACCAGATGGGACAAGCATGCATGTACCACTGGTGGTCAACTTAGCAGGAAATTGTAAATGGGACTTGTTAGGCTTGAGAATACTATGTGGGTATTTTTCTGTTTGAAGATTGTTCTTTCCTCATCCTTTCTTGATATTCTGCCTTCTTTTGGTGAAACCTGTGTAATTGAGAAGTACTTTCTCCCTGTTTTGGCATATAAACAACTTCAGTGTCTGTTGGATACATGTTTAACTGATGTCTGTGCCTTTACTGTCTGAATATCCCTTCATATGCAATATAAGACCCTTCCAAGCATACGCTTGCATTTCTCGGCTACTACTGTGTTTTATGTCATACACATTCTTCTCCTTTACAGCAGAAATGCCACAACATATTCCTATTGTTTTTGTTCAAAAAGCCAGTGACCTTTTAGGATTATTTTACTGATAAGAAAATGGATAGTAGTTACCTCTTGTGGTGTGGATTTCACAGTGTAGATACCGATTTTGAGTCAGTGTTCCTTGTGTGTGGGTGATAAGTTGGTTCAGGATTTCTTGTCTAAAAAAGTATTTATTTGGTATTAATTGTTAATTTTTAAATCTTGTTTGATTTTCCTGAAAACAAACCAGAAAGTGGTCAAGAACAAGCCACAGATTACTGTGTCAAAGTCCAAACGTGCTGGTACTGTTCAGCCACTTTGGTTACACTTCTAAGTCTCAATTTTCTTGTCTACAAAATGTGCTGTAATATCCCTCCTAACTTAATCTGCCTGCCAGGTTGATGGGAGAATGGACACAGTGCTAAGCATGGAGCCTCACCCTGATAATGTAAGGTCTCCTCCATCTTCATTTTTCAAAAGAAGCAGCAGCTGAATAAATACTACTTAAATATAATCACAGCCTTATTGCTTATAATGCCACAGTCGAGCTGCAGACCTGGAGATACACTGCCTGCCCCCTCCAATCCCTGTGTTCTCAGCCAATCCTCCAAGCTGAGTATGCTCCAATCCTGCCTTTGTTTCAAAATGTATTTTAATGGATATAGAATTATTGGTTCATGGTAGATTTTTGTTAGTAATTTTTAATTGTTGGGAAATGTTGGGTGGGGTCATAGTTCAGAAGTAGACTATGTTTTTAGCACATCAAAGACCCTAGCCTTATTCTGTATAGACTCTAGGCTAGTCTTCCAATTTTTGGAAAAAATTTTTGTCTCACTGTCTTCATACTGCCATTGTTACTTATGAGAAGTCTGCTGTCAAGCTTGTCTTGTTCCTCTGTATGTCATATGTCATTTTCTAACTACTCTTGATATTTTCTCTTTATAACTGGTTTGGAGCAATTTCCTGTAATGTATCTTCATGTGGTTTCTATTATGTGTTCTCTACTTGGGGTTCACTTAATTTCTTGGACGTTTGGGTTCACAGCTTTTATCAGTTGAGGCCTTTGTGTGTATTAGTGTTTTTTCAAATATTTTTCTGTCTCTTTTTCAGTTCTTTGGGATTCTAACAGCTTGTTTATCCCTGTTCTTGAAGTTAATTGTCTTCAATGTGTATGATAGGGAGCATGTTCACCTTCTCCAGGTGCCTGGGAACAACCTCTGCAGGCAGTATGAGGAGAAGGTGTGGCTCTGCATCAAATTCATCAACTCCTTGCAGGCCCTGGGTGTGGAGCAGGACCTGGTCCTGCCCACCATCGTGGTCATTGGAGAGCAGAGCTCGGGCAAGAGCTCCATGCCAGAGACTCTGTCAGGAGTCGCCCTCCCCAGGGGCAGTGGTGAGTGCTTACATCTTCTTTACTCAACTTGAGCTACCCAGATTTGGGGGGTGGGTGTTAAAGGACAGAAGTGGTCCTCCCACAGCCCTGGCACTGCAGGTGCAAGATTAAGGCTGTGATCTTTCTTCACAGATTGCAGGTGGCCAGCCCCTCACTTGACTGCACCTGACCTGGCCTTTCCACTGTGCAGGATCCTGGTGTCTCTGCCACCTCTCATAAGGGCACCAGTCATAGTGTTAGGGACTCCACCGCTGTTATCCCTCGGTACGGTACTTCATTTAACTTGAATGGCCTCCCTTAAGGTCCCGTCTCCCACACAGGCACATTCAGGTGAGGGCTTCTGCATACACATTCTAGAAATGACCATGAAGTCCACAGCACCATCTCATTGAATGTATCTATGTTGCCACTGTGGAATCTGCCATGTGGGCAGGTCTGAATGAAAGGATGGGGCCCCAGCCTGTGCTATGCACTTGTGGGTGACCATCCTGAGCCTTTCCTTGGGAAGGTACAGATTGGTACACAGGTCAGTGGGGTGTAAAGCAGAGGGGCTAAGTGAAGGCTCAAGAGTAGAGATCAGAGTATAGGTGAGAGTCCAGAGCTCAGGCCACTAGTAGGATGTGAGAGAGAAGATGACAGTAGGGGATCATGGGACTGTGCTGGGGACAGTGGTGAGTGGAGCATGTGTAGGAGACACTGGAGGACAAGGGCAGATGCTTTGGGAGTTCCTACTGCATTTATCACTTGATATGGCTGCAAATCAGTGGTAGGAAGTGGGAAGCCTGCCATGAGTTGTGGCTTTCGACCATGAAGAGGAAATTCCCCTGGGTGCATGTTTCTAACACAGAGGCCTGAGGTCACTGGGACCTAAGGGGGAACCCAGAGAGGTTTCTGTTTCCAGCCACCACCCGCCTTGGCAAGGACTGTGTGAGTTTGAGTCATGTTGGTCAGAGGCCCCATATGGGGCCTCTAGGATCAGAACAGAGACTGACAAGGGTGTGGCCCCTAGGTATTGTCACCAGGTGCCCTTGGGTGTTGAAATTGAAGAGGCTGAAGCAAGATGATAAGTGGAGAGGCAAGGTCAGCTACATGGGCATTGAGGAGGACATCTTGGATGCTTTCAAGGTAGAAGAGAAAATCAACAGAGGTCAGTGCCCTTATCATCTGCAGGATGCCTGGTCTAGCCATGCAGTGGGGGCTTGTGTAGGTCCCCAGTATCCCAATCTGGACCCATCCTGTGCCCTCAAAAATCTCTCCACTCAGACACTCAATGGTCTTGCTCCTTCCTTCTCTTTCCCCTCTCAAAGACCAGGCATGTGCACAGAATCTGGCAGCAGGAAGTGACTGTGTCACATGTAAAAAAATGCCTCGGAATGATGTGAATTTAAAATTTAAAACTTGCCTCCAAACACAAGGCTCTGCTATCCTCATTCAAGAGCCTGTTGACTCATAGGTCACAGATCAGAAGAAAGAGGAGCTGGGTGTGAACAAAAGACTACTTCCATGCTGCCTCATCCAAGGGTCTCCCCAGGGGCTGTGCCCCCATGATCCCCACTGGGACCTGTGGGCCTTGTCCCCAAGAGAGTGTGTACACATTTGTAGTTCCGGTTCCCTGACTGGGTACAGGTTCTCCTGAATCCAAGCAGAGTCAGTGTGAAACATGTGGGAGCACACAAGCCCTACACTTACGTTTGAGGATATTGTGGTGACAGAGTGGCCACTGCGGGTGAATCAAGACTTCCCCGTTAAGTTTCTGTCTTCCTCCTCTGTCACATCGCTATGTTTCAGTTGTCTTGGGACAGAGAATGAGGCCCACACTGATCCCCACAATGAGCAAGGTGGCCTTTGTTTCTGCAAGGTGGTATCACTATTTAGTCCTGGTCCATAAGGTTAAATAAAGTTAAATAATTTTACAAAATTTTCTTTGGTCCCAGTTGAAATTGGTTTGTCTGCCTCTAGCAGAAAACTCAAAATAACTGTGTATTGGTCAGCTCCATCCAAATAACATGTTGACCCCAAGGCCTCATGGCTTAAAGGTGCATTTCTCATGATTCCATTAATCCACGATTAATGTGCATCCTTTGAGTGGGCTGGGCTAGGTGGCCATCCAGGAAGATCTTGCTAACATACCTTCCCCTTGGCTGGCCTGACTGCCATACTCCGGGAAGCTCCAGTGTTTGTTGGGGAAAAGGGTTAAGGGCCTCTGAGCAGGAAGAGAAGGCAACCCTAAAGGATAGCTCCTTCAGGCTCCCCAGAGTCACATTCAGGAACGTACCATTGGACTGCAACCACAACTTGAATGGAGGAAATAAGCTATCTGTAGATAGGACAAGGGCCAGGTCAGGCATGAAGCAGAGTGTATGCAGGAATGATGGACATCCTAGAGGGTGGGCAGCACGTGGCAGACACACAAACATCTGCAGGTCACAGCACAGCTTGAGTGAGGGCTCCAGTGTCACAAACTCTGTTTTCTGTTCCTGTCTGAGGTGAGGGTGACCTCTGTCTCCCAGGCCCTCATGATGGAGTTAGCAAGGCCGGATTCCAGCCAACTTCTGGACATTGCATGTGACATTTTCACAGGTGCCAGGGGCCTGAGGTCAGTATCACAGTCATTAGTTGTGGGCACAGGGCTTTGGGGGCAATTAGCAGACTTTCCCACACCTACCATTGCTGCTATTTTCCATCTATGTTCTAGGTTCCCACCAGACATTTCAAACAATGAGGCAGGAGACCTGAGCAATGTTGAATTAGCAAACACTCAGATGAAGCAGCTTCACATCCTACACATCTCATTCCAGAGGGGTTTGGTGGGATGTGAACCTCTTACAAGTTTGCCCTCATCCAGGGCTCCTGCCTGAGCTGACCCCACCCTGGGTCAACCTGCAGCTCCAGTTTGGGGGATCCCCTGTGCACTCCTTAATATCTTCTCCCTGTGAATGTCACCCCAGCATGGAAGGAAGGATGTGGGAGCCCATAGGGAGGCTGAGTTCTGCAGGGCACTGCTCCAGGCTGGGGTCCTCCTGGACAGCTTCAGCAGGCCTCTAGAGGAGCTGGCCACAGCTTAGAAAGTGCTGAGTTGTGCTCTGAGGCATCTTTGAACTCGGATCTCGGAAGATGGGCTCTGCATCAACAGAGCTGCTGTTCAGGAGTCCTGGAGGGTAGAGGCTTTGCACCCTTCCCTGGAATGTGACATCACATTCTAATCCCTGGGGGCTTTTTCTTTTCCTCTTCTCCAGCCCACAACTTCATCGCTGGGGATGGGCTGGGAATCAAGGACGAACTCAGTCTGGAGATCAGCTCCCCCAGCAGCCTAGGTCTGGCTCTCATTGACCTTTCTGGGATCACCAGGGTGGCTGTGGGCAGTCAGCCCGCTGACACCGGTCGCCAGGTGAGACTTCAGGCCCCTTCAGACATGCCAGTTGATGCAGCCTGAGGGTGGCCCTGAGTGGAGGGCTGTGTTGGAGAGGGACGTGGGGAGTGTGGTGGCATCAAAGAGCCCTGTGGTCGCCAGCTCCCAAGTGTGATGGTGAAAGTGAGGCAAGCAGGCACAACTAGAAACAGATTGCTGGTGTTCTGTTTTATGAGATGACTCATACAAATGTATCAGTGATGGTCGGTACAGCTCCCTCTTCTAGCACCTCCACTTCAGTGCATGATGGGAAGGCTCTTACCTGAAAGAAAACCTGAGGACAGCTGTGAAGGAGACTTGTGATGAGTGAGTCTCTCCTCCCGGATCCAGGTTCAGCGAGTGAGCCAGGCAGCACTTTTGGCATTCTGCTGTCCACTGTGACCACTGGATCTAAGGGTTCAGGGGAAAGTTAAGCAGCTCCAACTTCGTGGTTGTCCCTGACCCCTTAGCTCTATGGCTGCTGCGATTGTGAGTCATCCCTCTGGCTTGGCAGGTGCCACCAGGGTAGCCATTGTGGGGCCCCTTGTCCATCTTTACTTCTCAGGGACAGACACTGCTAGCTTTTGAGTGCTGCCAAGTGCAAGATCAGGATGGTCTGCCCCCTCCCTCCCATCTCAGAAGGCCAGTAGTGTCATTTCTCACAGATCAAGCGGCTCATCATGAAGTACATTGAAAAGGCCAAGAACTTCATCTTGGTGGTGGTCCCCGGTAATGTGCACATTGCCACCATGGAGGCGCTGAGCATGGCACAGGAGGTGGATCCCAAAGGAGATGGGACCATAGGTGAGGAGCAGGAATGAATTGAGGGGCCGGGCTCTGCACACACCAGGGTGGGGACCTGCATGCAGAGGGAGGAGCAGCTAAGGTGCCCTCTGAAGTGGGAGGAGATGAGGTCTCCTTGGCTTCTGATGACCACAGGTAGCCTGGTTCCCCTGACCTTCCTGTTTGAGAAGGCACAGGGCAGTGGGAGGGCAGGGTGAGGGCAGGTGGGGCATCGTGCTCACTAGGAAGCAAGGGAGAAGGAAGCTAAGCAGATGTGCTCAGGGTACACAGGGATGAAAGTTCCTTCCTCTGTTCCAGGAGGTTGGTGAAGAGGGCAGGAGATCCCACAGTGCAGGCAGTGTTGGCAGTGTCCCTGTCCTCATGTTCATGCCCTGCAATGCTGTCTAACATGCAGTTCTGGCTTGCCTGTGGCTGCTGTGGGGATCCTGTCTGCCCTACAGCTAGGCTGGGACCAAGATAGGCTGCTGAGGGCTGGGGCAGGAGCTGCCTTCCCCTCCCCCTCAAGTGTCCTCTAATGAGAAGTCCCTTCTGCAGGAATCTTGACAAAGCCTGACCTGGTGGACAGAAGCACTGAAGACAAGGTTGTGGATGTGGTGCAAAGCCTGGTATTGCCACCTGAAGAAGGGCTACATGATCGTCAGTTGCCATGGCCAGCAGGACACCCAGCAGCGGCTGGGCCTGGCCAAGGCCCTGCAGAGGGAATGAGCCTTCTTTGAGGACCACCCTCACTTCAGGTGTGCTGTGCCACCCATCTCAGGAATATGCCACTGAAGACAGTGTCTCCACAAGGAAATCTCCCCTGGAGGGCAGATATCCAGGGTGTGTGGGAGTGTGAGCAGGTGTGTAGATGTGGGGTATAATGAGTGGCTGTGTGACAGTGTTTGCTCTCTGGTCTGGAAAAATAAAAGGGCAGTTCACACAGTAGTACCCCCCCCAAAACAAAAACTCATTGAAAATGCGGATGGGACATGGGAAGTCATTAATTCAACAGTCATACCCAAGGTGAATAGAAAAGACTGCAGGTTGGTTTGGTCTTCAGTGAAGCACAGGAAATGGTGAGAACCTCAGGGCATCAGTCCTTGCAGAAGCCTGCAGGGAGGCAGCCTTATCACATCTGGTGTGTCACACAGGCCTGCACACACTGTCGCACACCACAGTGCTCTGCACACAGCCTGAGAATGGAACAACCTGGGGTCTGTGGACAGAGAAATACATGGGTGCACAGGAGCAGGAGTATTTTCCAGCCTCAGGAATGAGGAGGATCCCATAAGATTGTGGCTTGGTGGGAACTTGAGGTTGCAATGCTGAGTGAGGCAGCTGGTTACAGTGAGCCTGATGCTATGTGATCCCCCTACTTGACACTCCTAGGGCAGCAGCCTCACCGAGGCAGAGAGAGGGCACAGGAACAAGGCTGGAGGAGGCAGGATGGGGGATGTGTATAATGGGGAGACTCATGTCTGCTGGCGAGAAGGCTCGAGAGAAGGATTGGAGTGACTGTTAAGGACCTTGATGCCATTAATCTGGTGATAAAAATAGTTAAAATGGTCCATTTTGCCTCATATGTATTTTACCAGCATTTTTAAAATTACGAATGTGAGACAAATTTGGCACGAGTAGGCTGTCCCAGCCAGGCCTGTGCTCAGCCTCCTGCTGCCTGTCACCCTGAATGAGCCTGTAAGGCCCAGAGCAGCCTGAAACACCCCACCCTGGGCACACAGACTTGGGCAGTATGAGAGGCCTGCTTGGCCTCCTCCCTCCACGTGTCCTGGTTTAAGTTCCAGGCCAGGGTGTGTCTCCCTGCTCCTCTTCCTTGTGTGTATTTGTATGCACACCTGCTCCTGTATGGACAGAGTCTACTCCCATGTGACAGAGAAGCACACACGTTGTGTGTGTGTGTGTTCCATGGAAACATGCCTGTGGTTGTGAATATGTATATTTTGGACATGACAGTCCGGGTTTGAGTCACTTTGCGTGCCAACCGGGAAGGGATCAGGCACTTTGTGGAAATGTCCGAGCTTGGTCCCTGCAGCCATGATGTGTTCAGTCCATCCGTGTGTGTTCTGGGTGGGTATCAGTTGGGTGTTTACAATTCCGTTGGAAACTGAATTGTGCTTGACTTCCCCATGCATGGATGTGGGTGTTTTGTCCACCTCCCAGTGGCAATCTCTGTCCTCAGGGCACTGCTGGAGGACGCAAAGGCCACAGTTCCCTGCCTGGCAGAGAGACTGTCCGCTGAGCTCATCACACACATCTGTGTAAGTGCACTCAGTGCCCTGTGTCCTGCTAGAGGGAGGCAGCTCATGGGCACTGAAGCTCTTCAGAGACCTTCTTTCCCCTCTACCCAGTGCCAAGGTCTAGGTCCTCCTCCCAGACCCCACAGTGGGTGGAGAGCAGAGCTGGCTAGCTGATGTCTCCAAGACTATGCTGGTGAGGCAGAGCTCCCCAGGGTGACCTTAGCAGGAAAACTTTGCTCCCTTATCAGACTCCCAACCTTGACCAAGCCCACAAGGTTTCATCTTTCCCCTGCACTCAGTCTGGCTCCTAGATCTGAGCTCAGGTTTTCTTCCCTTGCAACCCAGTTTGGAGTCCAATGCTGTCTTCTCCAGCCCATGGACAACTCCTGAGTCCTGGCTTCAGCCTGCTAGTGTCCCTTATTATCTTGCCGCCTGGCACATGGGAAGGGACAGTGCTCGCCTCCCAGCCAGTGTGGTCCATGCTGTTATGGGGGATTGAGCCACGCATCCAGTGAGCTACATGGGCAGAGACAGGAGTCCACTCTGAAAACAGCATCAAAGTTGTAGAATCTCGTGGTTCCAATTGCCACTTTTCCTGAAAAAGAGCATCAGGCTGCTGTCCCTGCAGGCTGACTCAGAAGGAGTGGCTCCTTGGTGGCTGCTTCACACCTATGCAGGGTTCATGGCTGTGAGCTGGGAGAAGGAACATGGCAGATGGGGACGGACTAGCGGTCCCTAGTGTGCATCTCTGCTCCAGGGAAATCATTAGAGGGCACCAAGATGTCACATGGACCAGGCGGCCCCTCTGCCGAGGAGGCCCAGGGCCTCCTTTCCATTCCTGCACCGTAGCTGTATGTCCCATTATTTTCTCTCTTCCCCAGAAACCTCTGCCATTGTTGGAAAATCAAATAAAGGAGCATCAAAAGGAAATAACAGAGGAGTTACAAAACTATGGTATGCACATCCCACAAGATGAGAACAAGAAAACGATCTTCCTGTTAGAGGTGAGGTTCGCCAGAGACTCCCACCTTGCTGTCCTCCATGGTGTCTGGTGAACAGTACCTGCTGTCCTCACTGGCCCAAGCCTCCTGCAAACACACTCTGCCCACTTAGCACTAAAAAGAGTGCTGGTGGGGACAGAGGTCAGGAGTCCTGCTCAGTGCAGGGACTCTGAAAAGGCCTCACCCAACATCGCATGGGGATTTCCTAGGGATGGGCTCTCCTGTGGGCACAGCCTCTTCTCTCCCCTCGTTCCAGAGTGGCCACAGGAGGAGAATGGGTCACCCAAACTCAAGGCACACGAGACCTGCAAGCCCCCCCTTCCCCATGCAGTTGACTATCTCTGCTGATACGGTGTTTGTCTTCTTGACAGAAAATTAATGCATTCAATCAGGACATCATTGCTCTAGTCCAAGGGGAAGAAAATGTGGGCACTGATGGCACCCGACTGTTTGCCAAACTCCAACAACAGTTCACATCTTGGAGTTGGATGATTGAAAATCATTTTAGAAAAGGTAAGTGTCGTAATTTGTGCTGCGGTAACTAAATAGCTCAGCAATAGTGTTTTATAAATTACAGAAACTCATTGCTCACACTTCAGGATGCTGGGAAGTCCAAGGTCAAGGTGCCAGTCCATTGGGTGTCTGCTGAGGCTGGGTCTCTGCAGCTGCTTCCAAAGTGGCAACCTCTGGCTGTGGCCTCACCTGGAGGAGGGAGGGAAGCTCCTTCTGGCCTCTTTCCTAAACACACAGGGTCTGTTTGTGGAGGTGCAGCCCCATGGCCTGACATCTTCTTAAAGACCCCCTGTGAATGGTGCCACCTTGTGGGTGAAGTTTCAACATCTGAACTTGGGGGACACATTCTGACCCTACCAATGAGGCAGGGTGCAGTCCAATGTCTGGTGTAGTCTGTGAGGACACAGAGGAGTGTGATGTGAGATCTGAGCATGGGGGCTGGAGTAGGGACTTAGCAACGTGGAAGCCGCACTCGCTCTGTTCTTGTCACTAAAGGAGGCCAAGTGGCATGTAATACACCTGTCAGCTTTCCCTCTGCTCCGAAAAAATACCTGACACTCACAGCTCACAGGAGGAGAGGTCTACTCAGCTCACGGTTTTAGAGTCAGCTGGCTCCAAAGCAGAAATATCCTGGTGGAAGGGCCTGGCAGAGCACAGCTGGCTCACATAATGCCTGGGAAGCTGAGCACCAGGGAAGAACACTAGAGAGAGGTGGGAACTTCCACAGGCCACCCAGGATCCCCACCCCTCCAGCTGGGCCCTGCCTCCTCGGAGCACATACACTGGTGAAATTAGTAGATTGATCCACTGAGGGGTGCAGTGCCCTCAATCCAATCACATCTCCAGGAGCCTCTTCATCCAGTGCAGTTGGCAAGAAGCCTAAGGAAATCATGCATCAAACCATGATGGATCTGCCAAGTAACTTTGCTATTCTTCAGGGAACTTGATAGGAATCTGCAATTCATTCCAGTCACTGGGAGATTCAGATTAACAGTTTCCTTTGCCTTTTACTAAAAAACAAGGGACAGAGGCCCATTCTGTCTTTTGGGTGGGCTGCACAGTCACACCCACTTGTCCTTGGCAGAAGGCATGGAGGGTGGATGGAATACATGGCAGGCTTCTCGATGCAGAGCCCATGGGGGCTCATTTGGGGGACCATGTACACACATCTCCACCATGCCCACTGGCCTGAGGCTCCCCACCCCCAGGTCCAGAGAGCCGAGGCTGAACGCCTGCTTTGTGCTGCGTCTCCACACCAGGAACGGGCCACTGCCCCTTTCACAATGGGAGGAAACATTTGCAAAGCACACATATATGATACGGGAGGGCCTTGCATC
The DNA here is from genome assembly GCF_053883595.1 of Heterocephalus glaber. Classification (NCBI taxonomy): domain Eukaryota; kingdom Metazoa; phylum Chordata; class Mammalia; order Rodentia; family Bathyergidae; genus Heterocephalus; species Heterocephalus glaber. Next base: position 125,366 of record NW_028258223.1, on the reverse strand, counting down.
CAGGAAATCAGGAACTCTGCCCACTCTATAATAGAAAGACAATCCAATGAGGAAATGGACCAAGGACCGGAACCAACATTTGTCCAAAATGCTACTGAGTGGCCAGTAAGCCAGCCAAAAGGTGCCACACATCCTCCACCATCAGAAATGAAAATTAGAGCAGAGCAGAAGCCCTGGGGTGGTGATTATCAGAAAGGCCGACCGTGACAAGTGTTGGGGTGGACGCAGAGACACTTTTATAGCATTG